>NC_092726.1:112097067-112397067 GCF_047496885.1 Scyliorhinus torazame | reverse complement strand
AAGAGTCTAGAAGAAGGCAATGCCTGGGTGGTAGGAGGCTCTGATAATGCCTTCCTGAGGCAGCGGGTGGTGGATGCAGAGTCAATGTGGTGGTGGCAAGCTTGTGTAATGCGTTGGGCTGAGTTAGACCATAAGACTATAAGACAGAGGAGCAGAATTAGGGCACTCGGCCCATCGGGTCTGCTCCGCCATTCAATCAGGGCTGATATTTTCTCATACCCAATCTCCTGCCTTCTCCCCATAACCCCTGATCCCCTTATGAATCAAGAACCTATCTATCTCTGTCTTAAAGAAACTCAGTGAATTCGCCTCCACAGCCTCCTGCGGCAAAGCATTATACAGATTTACCATCCTTGCGCTGAAGAAATTCCTCCTCATCTCTGTTAAAGGATCGTCCCTTTAATCTGAGGTGGTGCCTCTGGTTCTAGTTTTTCCTACAAGTGGAAACATCCTCTCCACGTCCACTCTATCCAGGCCTCGCAGTATCTTGCACGGTTCAATATGATCCCCTCTCATCCTTCTAAACTCCAACAAGTACAGACCCAGAGTCCTCAAACGTTCCTCACACGACAAGTTCTTCGTTCCAGGGATCATTGTTGTGAACCGCCTCTGGACTCTCTCCAAGGCCAGCACATCCTTCATTAGATATGGGGTCTAAAACTGCTCACAATACTCCAAATGGGGTCTGACCAGAGCCTTATACAGCCTCGGACGTGCATCACTAGTCTTATATTCTGGCCCTCTTGACATGAATGTCAACATTGCATTTACCTTCTTAACTGCCGACTGAACCTGCACATTAACCTTAAGAGAATCAGGAACAAGAACTCCGAAGCCTCTTTGTGCTTCTGCTTTCCGAAGCATTTCCCTATTTAGAAAATAGTCTAGGCCTAGATTGCTCCTTCCAAAGCGCACAACCTCACTCTTTTCCACACTGTATTTCATTTGCCACTTCATTGCCCGCTCCCCTAGCTTGTCCAAGTCTTTATGCAGCTCCCTTGCTTCCTCAATACTACCTGTCCCTCTACAGATCTTTGTATCATCTGGAGACCGAGCAACAATGCCTTCAGTACCTTCTTTCAGATCATTAATGTATATTGTAAAATGTTGTGGTCCCAGCACAGACCGCTGAGGCACACCACTAGTCACCGGCTCCCATTCTGAAAAATACCCCTTTATCCCCACTCTTTTCCCTTAACCTGTCAGCCAATCCTCTATCCATGCCAGGATCTTACCCTGAACACCATGAGCGCTTAACCTATTTAACAGTTTCCTGTGCGGCCCCTTGTCAAAGGACTTCTGGAAATCTAAATAAATCACGTCCACTTGTTCTCCTTTGTCTAACTTACTTGTTACCTCCTCAAATAACTCTAACAGATTTGTCAGACACGGCATCCCTTTGAAAAAGCCGTGCTGACTCAGTCCTATTTTACTATGCACTTCCAAGTCCTTCGCGATCTCATCTTTAATAACAGATTCTAAAATCTTACCAATGACCGTAGTCAGGCTGACCGGCCGATAATTTCCCGTCTTCTGCCTCCATCCATTCTTAAACAGTGGTGTTACATTTGCCACCTTCCAGTCCTCTGGGACCCTTTAGCCTCCAGCGATTTCTGAAAGATCATCACTAATGACTGCACAATTTCCTCAGCTGTCTCTTTTAGGGCCCTGTGGTGTAGCCAATCCGGTCCAGGTGACTAAGCCACCTTCAGACTCTTTAGTTTCCCCATAACCTTCTCCTTAGTAATGGTCACTGCACTCACCTCTGCCCCCTGGTTCTCCTGGAGCTCTGGCATCCCACTGGTGTCTTCCACCGTGAAGACTGATGCAAAGTAATTATTCAGTTGGTCTGACATTTCTTTGTTTCCTATTATTACTTCTCCACCCACATTTTCTAGTGGTCCAATATCTATTTTTGCCTCTCTCCATCCTTTTATCTCTTGAAAAAAATCTCTTCCTATCTTCCTTTATATTACTAGCAAGATTGCACTCATACTTCATCTTCTCCTCCCTTATTGCTTTTTTAGCTATCGTCTGCTCGCTTTTAAAGGTTTCCCAAACCTCTGGTTTCCCACTAATCCTTCCCAGTTTGTATGCTTTTTCTTTAGCCTTTGTGCTGTCCTTGACATCCCTCGTCAACCATGGATGCCGTGTACTCCCCTTAAACATTCATTCTTGGGATGTATTTCTGTTGTGCTTCCCTCATAACCCCCCAAAACACCGGCCATTGCTGTTGGACAGCCTTCCCGGCTAGGCTCCTTTTCCAATCAACTCCGGCCAGCTGCTCCCTCATGTCTTTGTAGTTAACCTTATTTAATTGTAATACCGTTACATCTGATTGCAGCTTCTCCCTATCAAACTGCAAAGTAAAATCTATCATGTTGTGGTCACTGCACCCTCAGGGTTCCTTCAACTTAGGTTCCCTAATCAAGTCTGCCTCATTCACAAATAACTGTATCCCTGTGGTATGAACAGTACAACCTTAGCAAGAGGCTTTGCAAAGCCTATCGCTCAGTTTAATGAACATCAAATTATTGGCAAGAACACTTATATGGAACTATCTCTCAGTGTTATGTACGTGCAAACTAAGCACGAATCGTCAAATAGAACTATCTCATAGTTTTACGTCCCGGCCAAACGTAGCAAGAAATTTCACACATAACAATATCTCAGTGTTGTGTACAGTTCATCCTCAGCCTGGGTTAACTCCAGGTCCTCAGCCTTCCTCCCATAGCGCAACGATGTGCAGGTTAGGTGTATTGTCCACGCCAAATTGCCCTTTGTGTGAAAAAGGTTATGGGGGTTACTGGGTGACGGAGATGGGGTGGGGGCATGGAGTTAAAAAGGATGCTCTTTCCAAGGGCCGGTGCAGTCTCGATGGGCCGAATGACCTCCTTCTGCACTGGAATGTGTTTGCTGATATGATTCTAAGAAGCGTCACATAGAATTATCGCTCAGTGCTTAGTACAGTAAGATCATATCAAGAGGCTTCACATACGGGGCAGCACGGTGGCGCAGTGGGTTAGCATTGCGGCCTCACGGCGCTGAGGTCCCATGTTCGATCCCGGCTCTGGGTCACTATCCGTGTGGAGTTTGCATATTCTCCCCGTGTTTGCGTGGGTTTCGCCCCCACAACCCAAAAATGTGCACGTTAGGTGGATTGACCACGCTAAATTGCCCCTTAATTGGAAAAAAAGAATTGGGTACTCTAATTGTTTTTTAAAAAGGCTTCACATAGAATGATCTCTCAATGCTATGCACAGTATAATCTGAACAAGAGGCTTCACACACAACTGTCTCACAGAAATGCTATGCACAGTACAATCTTAGGAAGAAACATCACAGTGAATTGTCCCTCAGTGTTATGCACAGTACACTCTTAACAAGACGTTTCACATAGATGTGTGTATCAATTTTATGCACATTTTATGCGCATTGCAAGAGGCTTGACATGGAGATTTACTCAGATTTATGCTGAGTACAATCTAAACAAGAGGATTCAAATAGTGTCTCTCAGTCTTCTGCACGATGTAACCTTAGCAAGATGATTCAAAGAGAACCATTTCTCAGTGTTACGTACAGTGAAATCTTCGCAAGGGTTTTCAGATAGAAATATCGCTCATTTTTATGTCCAATACAAACTCCACAAGACTTTTCACATAGAACTATCTCTCAGTGATGTGTGCAGTAAATACTTTGCAAGGAGGTTCACATGAAACTATCTCTCAGTGTTATGTAGAGTGTAATCTTAGCAAGAAGCCTCACATTGAACTACCATAGAATAATAGAATCATAGAATTTACAGTGCAAAAGGAGACCATTCAGCCCTTCGAGTCTGCTCCGGCCCTTGTAGAGAGCACCCTACTAAAGCCCACACCATCTCTCTATCCCCGTAATACAATAATCCCACGCAACCTTTTTGGACAGAAAGGGCAATTTAACATGGCCAATCTACCGAACCTACACATCTTTGAACTGTGTTGGGTGGAGGTGTTGAGTTTGCGTAGGGTGCTCTTTCCAGGAGCCGGTGCAGACTCAAAGGGCCGAATGGCCTCCTTCTGCACTGTAAATTCAATGATAATCTATGATTAATCTGGTACAAAGGTTCGGCACAACATCGTGGGCCGAAGGGCCTGTTCTGTGCTGTATTTTCTATGTTCTATGTTCTATGAAACCGGAGCACCCGGAGGAAACCAACGCAGATACGGGGAGAACCTGGAGACTCCGCACAGACAGTGACTCTGGACTGGCATCAAACCTGGGACCCTGAAGCTGTGAAGCAACTGTGCTACCCTGCTTCCCTGTCTCTCAGTGTTATCTACATTGCAATGTTAGCTAGAAGCCTCACATAGAACGATCGCTCACTGTTTGCTATAGTACAACCTTAACAAGAGGCCTCGCAAGGAGCGATATTTCACTTTTATGTACAGCACAATGTGAGCAAGAAACTTCATATAGAACTATGTCTCATTGCTATGTACAGCTCAACCTAAGGAAGAAGCTTCACACAAAACTACCTCTCAGTGTTACGTACAGCACAACCTGATAGTCCAACCTGAACGTCAACCTAAACATCGCACCACCATCATAGCACATAGACTCCAATGGCACAGCTTTGACATTGCCACCGTGAGCAAGCAACTTGGGCAGGCGATGGCCAGTTTAAAGAACAAGGTAGCAAATACACCTTCCACTGGTGAGGCAAATCTGAATAATAACGTCGGATCTAAAGAGTGTGCTTCACCGTAAATTCTATTTGTGGCGTGACCAAACGGCACACGACCCTACGGTCACCCTGCAACGGGCGAGACATAAGAGCCGTCCGTGACCAATCGCTGTCCCGCATCACAAAGTGAAACAAGCTAGAGTTGGGAAGAATGCAAACGTTTGGAAAGGCGTCTTAGGCAGGAACGACACGAGGAAAACAAACTAACGGAGTCCTCCTCCTGACAAAATGTTTTGAACATGATCAGAAATTGGCTAGCTGGAAGAAGACAAAGGGTGGTGGTTGATGGGAAGTGTTCAGACTGGAGTCCAGTTACTAGTGGTGTACCACAAGGATCTGTTTTGGGGCCACTCATGTTTGTCATTTTTATAAATTACCTGGAGGAGAGCGTGGAAGGATGGGTGAGTAAATTTGCAGATTACACTAAAGTCGTTGGAGTTGTGGACAGTGCGGAAGGATGTTACACGTTAAAGAGATACATAGATAAGCTGCAGCGTTGGGCTGAGAGGTGGCAAATGGAGTTTAATGCAAAAAAGTGTGAGGTGACTCATTTTGGAAGGAATAACAGGAAGACAGAGTACTGGGCTAATGGTAAGATTCTTGGTAGTGTGGATGAGCAGAGAGATCTCGGTGTCCATGTACATAGATCCCTGAAAGTTACCACCCAGGTTGAGAGGGTTGTTAAGAAGGCGTACGGTGTGTTAGCTTTTATTGGTAGAGGGATTGAGTTTCGGAGCCATGAGGTCATGTTGCAGCTGTACAAAACTCTAGTGCGGCCGCATTTGGAGTATTGTATGAAATTCTGGTCGCTGCATTGGAGGAAGAATGTGGAAGCGTTGGAAAGGGTGCAGAGGAGATTTACCAGAATGTTACCTGGTATGGAGGGAAGATCTTATGAGGAAAGGCTGAGGGACTTGAGACTGTTTTCGTTAGAGAGAAGAAGGTTAAGAGGTGACTTAATTGAGGCATACAAGATGATCAGAGGATTTGATAGGGTGGACAGTGAGAGCCTTTTTCCTCGGATGGTGATGTCTAGCACGAGGGGACATAACTATAAATTGAGGGGAGATAGATATAGGACAGATGTCAGAGGTAGGTTCTTTACTCAGAGACTGGTAAGGGTGTGGAATGCCCTGCCTGCAACAGTTGTGGACTCGCCAACACTAAGGGCATTCAAATGGTCATTGGATTGACATATTGACGATAAGGGAATAGTGTAGATGCTTTAGAGTGGTTTCACAGGTACGCGCAACATCGAGGGCCGAAGGGCCTGTACTGCGCTGTAATGTTCTATGTTCTATGTTCCATCAGAGGTATAAGCAGAAGTCCTCATGGGAATACCTTTGCTCCAATATTGGCTCCTCATAGGCTGGTATCATCGCCCGAGGAAGGGATTGCAAAGATGTAAAAGTCAGCGATGCCACGCCAGGAATGGGGATTGTTGGAGTGATCACCGACTGATCAGCTCCACCATCTCCATTACCATGGAGTCTGCCGCAGGACATTCAGTGGCGCTGGACCCAACAAACTGAGAATAAACATTTATTTAGTCAGTGCCTGAAAGGTAGCTTGGCAACAACCAATGAGCGAGAGCCCAAGAATAGCCACAGCACCTGCGCTGCTTTGAAGGCCACCATCGTCAGCGAGGAGATGCTTTAATTCTCGACCAGGAAACAATAAGACCGGTGCAAGGCGGCCGATGAGGAGATCCAGGATCTCCTTCATCACAAGCGTAAGTCATTCCTGATCTAGCAGCTCCACCAAAACATGAGTGAGAGGAAACAAGCCCACAGGTAACTGAACACTTAGGTGCAACTGGCCTGGACATAATCCCGCCGCACGCTTTCCCCCACCATCTCGCCGTGAGGTTGAAAAATGAAAACAACAGCTGAAGAACAAGGGCAAGGATTTTATTAAATTCCGGCTAAGTGTTGACGCCGGCGCCCAAACCGGCGCGAGCGACGCAGGGGTCAATGGTTCTCCAGTACCAGTCATTCTCCCCTTCCTCGGGCGTTCGAATGTCGCCGGAGTGTAGAGCGCTGCTCCAGCGCGGGTCCGCGAATGCGCGCCACGTCCGTCTCCTCGACGCCCCTGGGCTACATGGCGGAGCCCTACAGGGGCCCTGCGTGGATGAAACTAGCCCCCCCACGCCGGAAGGAGCCCGCCCGCCGACCGGCAGCCCCCAATTGCAGGACTGTCCACCGTGGAGGCCCCCCTGGAGTCGGCTCCCCCCACACCCCCACCAGGACGGCCCCCGCAGCCAGAACGCCGAGGTCCCGCCGGGTCGGACCATACATGAACGACACCGGCGGGACTCGGCGGAATTCAGCGGGCACTGAGCCCGTCGAGCGAGGAGAATTGCCGCGGTTGCCACTTTCAACGGCCCCCAAACGGCGCCATGGCACTGATTTTTCGGTCGCCGGAGAATTGGTGGCCTGGAATCGGAGCGGTGTGGTGGGATTCGCGCCCCCAACTCCCAGGTTATTCACCGACATGGCGCGGGCTTGGAGAATCCCGCCCAAGATCTCTGCCTCAGGTGAAATCACCGCAGAATTCAAAAAGGTGGCATAGATGCATTTGTTACAAGTATGTTGACCGTCATCACCCTTGTCTGGATGGAAGAGAGCATGCTTGGTGGTCCCAGTTATGTCTTAATTGTGACATTCTTCAAGAAAGGTGACAGGTCGGACCGCACAAATTACAGCGGAATTTCCCTCTGCTCCACCACAGGTGAGGCCATCGCGAGAATCCTGCTAATTCACCTCCCCCCAGTGGCTGAAGAGTTCCTCCGTGAATCTTAGTACTGCCTCTGCCCATCTAGAGGCTCAAAAGATTCAGCGTGCAACAAATCGAGAAAAAGTGCAGGGAATCGCAAGAGTTCGGATGAGGAGCAGCTGTCTCTGTGTGAGTATAAAAAACTACTTTAACCCGGGGATCGCGGCCTAGCTTCGGGAGCCGTTCGGAGGAGGAAGTGCAGTCTCCGTGTGAGTATAAAAACCTAACGATAACTTCCTGCTTTCCACCTTTTTGTTCCTCTTTCAAAAGTGACGTCAGAGGGAAACTGTGATAAGAAAATAAGAACATAAGAACTAGGAGCAGGAGTAGGCCATCTGGCCCCTCGAGCCTGCTCCACCATTCACTGAGATCATGGCTGATCTTTTGTGGACTCAGCTCCACTTTCCGGCCCAAACACCATAACCCTTAGTCCCTTTATTCTTCAAAAGACTATCTATCTTTATCTTAAAAACATTTAATGAAGGAGCCTCTACTGCTTCACTGGGCAAGGAATTCCATAGTTTCACAACCATTTGGGTGAAGAAGTTCCTCCTAAACTCAGTCCTAAATCTACTTCCGCTTATTTTGAGGCTATGCCCCCAGTTCTGCTTTCACCCGCCAGTGGAAACAACCTGCCCGCATCTATCCTATCTATTCCCTTCACAGTCTTATATGTTTCTGTAAGATCCCCCCTCATCCTTCTAAATCCCAACGAGTACAGTCCCAGTCTACTCAACCTCTCCTCGTAATCCAACCCCTTCAGCTCTGGGATTAACCTAGTGAATCTCCTCTGCACACCCTCCATGGCCAGTACGTCCTTTCTCAAGTAAGGAGACCAAAACTGAACACAATACTCCTGGTGTGGCCTCACTAACACCTTATACAATTGCAGCATAACCTCCGTAGTCAAAAACTCCATCCCCCTAGCAATGAAGGTCAAAACTCCATTTGCCTTCTTAATCATCTGTTGCACCTGTAAACCAACTTTTTGCGACTCATGCACTAGCACACCCACGTCTCTCTGCACAGCAGCATGTTTTCATATGTTGTCATTTAAATAATAATCACTTTTGCTGTTATTCCTACCAAAATGGAAAATCTCACATTTGTCAACATTGTATTCCATCTGACAGACCCTAGCCCATTCACGTAGCCTGTCCAAATCCCTCTGCAATCTTACAGTATCCTCTGCACTTTTTGCTTTACCACATATCTTAGTGTCGTCTGCAAACTTGGACACACTGTCCTTGGTCCCCAACTCCAAATCATCTATGTAAATGGTGAACAGTTGTGGGCCCAACACTGATCCCTGAGGCACACCACTAGCTACTGATTGCCAACCAGAGAAACGCCCATTAATCCCCACTCTTTGGTTTCTATTAATTAACCAATCCTCTATCCTTGCTACTACTTTCCCCTTAATGCCATGCATCTTTATCTTATGCAGCAACCTTTTGTGTGGCAACTTGTCAAAGGCTTTCTGGAAATCCAGATATGCCACATCCATTGGCTCCCCGTTATCTATCGCAATGGTAATGCCCGCAAAAAATTCCTCATCTCTCATTATTAAATCTCCCTTCTCATCCTCTAAAGGAACAATATTTACCTTAGCCACTCTTTTTTGTTTTATATATTTGTAGAAACGTTTACTATCTGTTTTTATATTCTGAGCAAGTTTACTCTCATAATCTATCTTACTCTTCTTTATACTTTTGTTGCCCCCTAAAGATTTCCCAGTCCTCTCGTCTCCATCTAATCTTTGCTACTTTGTATGTTTTTTCCTTCAATTTGATACTCTCCCTTATTTCCTTAGATATCCACGGTCGATTTTCCCTCTTTCTACGTCCTTACTTTTTGTTGGTATAAACCTTTGCTGAGCACTGTGACAAATCGTTTGGAAGGTTCTTCACTGTTCCTCAACTGTTTCACCATGAAGAATTTGCTCTCAGTCTACCTTAGCTAGTTCTTCTCTCATCCCATTGTAATCTCCATTGCTTAAGCACAAAACACTAATGCTTGATTTTACCTTCTCACCCTCCATCTGTATTTTATTTTCCACCATATTGTGATCCTTCCTTCCGAGAGGATCCCTAACTATGAGATCCTGAATCAATCCTGTCTTATTACACAGGAGCAGATCTAGGATCGCTTCTTCCCTCGTAGGTTCCATTATATACTTTTCTAGGAAGCTATCGCGTATACATTCTATAAACTCCTCCTCAAGGCTGCCTTGACCGACCTGGTTGAACCAATCGACATGTAGATTAAAATCCCCCATGATAACTGCTGTACCATATCTACATGCATCAGTTATTTCTTTGTTTATTGCCTGCCCCACCACAATGTTACTATTTGGTGGCCTATAGACTACTCCTATCAGTGACTTTTTCGCCTTACTATTCCTGATTTCCACCCAAATGATTCAACCTTATCCTCCATAGCACCGATGTCATCCCTTACTGTTGCCCGGATGTCATCCTTAAATAACAGAGCTACACCACCCCCCTTACCATCCACTCTTTCCTTCCGAATAGTTTGATACCCTCGGATATTTAACTTCCAGTCGTGACCATCCTTTAACCATGTTTCAGTAATGGCCACTAAATCATAGTCATTCACGATGATTTGCGCCATCAACACATTTACCTTATTCCGAATACTACGAGCATTCAGGTAAAGTACACTTATGTTTGGCATGTTTACTTCGGTTCTGAATCTTAACATCTCGATCAGTAACCTCTCCTAAGTTATATTTCCTCTTAACCTTTCTCTTAATTGTCCTTGTCGTTGAACCCATATCTTCTTGTAACAACCTGCCGCGTTGCCTACCATTAATGTTTTCACTTCCCGTTTTATTTATTTTAGTATTCCTGGTCCTAGTCACTGAGCTCCCCTCAGTCACTGTACCTTGTACTGTCGCCCTTTTTGATTTTTGACTATGGCTTCTCTGCCTTACACTTTCCCCCTTACTGCCTTTTGTTTCTGTCCCTGTTTTACCACCTTCCAACTTCCTGCATCGGTTCCCATACTCCTGCCACATTAGTTTAAACTCTCCCCATCAGCTCTCGCAAACCCTACCCCCCCCCCCCCCCCCCCCAGGACATCGGTTCCAGTCCAGCCCAGGTGCAGACCGTCTAGTTTGTACTGGTCCCACCTCCCCAGAACCGGATCCAATGCCCCAGGAATTTGAATCCCTCCCTCTTGCACCATCTCACGAGCCACGCATTCATCCTATCGATCCTGACAGTCCTACTCTGACTAGCTCGAGGCACTGGTATCAATCCTGAGATTACTACCTTTGAGGTTCTACTTATTAGTTTAACTCCGAACTCCCTGAATCCAGCTTGTAGGACCTTGCCCCGTTTTTTTTACCGAAATCGTTGGTGCCTATGTGCACCACGACAGCTGGCTATTCACCCCCCCCCCACCCCCAGAATGTCCTGCAGCCGCTCCGAAACATCCTTGACCCTTGCACCAGGGAGGCAACTTACCATCCTGGAGTCTCGACTGCGTCCGCAGAACCGCCTGTTTGTTCCCCTTACAATAGAGTCCCCTATCACTATAGCCCTGCCATTCTTCCTGCCCAACTGTGCAGCAGAGCCACCCACGGTGCCATGAACCTGGCTGCTGCTGCCTTCCCCAGGTGAGCGATCTCCCTCAACAGTATCTAAAGCGGTATATCTGTTTTGCAGGGAGATGACCGCAGAGGACACCTGCACTGCCTTCCTACTCTTGCTCTGTCTTTTGGTCACCCATGTTCCATCTCCCTCAGTACTTTTCACCTGCGGTGTGACCAACTCGCTAAGCGTGCTATCCACAACGTCCTCAGCATCGTGGATGCTCCAAAGTGAGTCTATCCGCAGCTCCAGAGCCGTCAAGCGGTCTAACAGGAGCTGCAACTGGACACATTTCTTGCACCTGAAGGAGACAGGGACAGTGGACGTGTCCCTGAGCTCCCACATCGCACACGAGGAGCATGACACGGGTCTGAGATCTCCTGCCTTGTCTTAAACCTTCTGTTAACTTCAACAATTACAAGTTCCCGCCCCCCACAAAATAAATATATAAACAACGAAGAAAAAAATAAATAAATATACCAATGAAAAGAAAAAGAAAACATAAACACTACTTACCAGTCACTTACCAGGGATAAAAAGCACTTCCTCCCCACCCAGCTTCAAATTCCCACCTAGATTCAAATTCCCAAACTCACTCTTGGTTCTGTGTCACTCTGGCTGTTTCTTCTGTGGCTCACTGGGAGAACTCACTCTGATCTGATTGGTTGATAGCAAATCTGCCCCAAATTGCTAAACTCGTAAACTTATATTAAGCTAATTAATTAATTAGAGATGGCTGGTCAGGTGATGTGCTTGAGCTGCTTGATGTGGGAGCTGGCAGATCCCATTGCGAGCTGCAGCGACCACATCTGCAGTAAGTGTTGTCTGCTCGAAGAGCACCGGCTCAGAGTTAATGAGCTGGAGTCTGAGCTTCAAACATTGAGGCACATCCGGGAGGGGGAGACTTGCCTGGACACTGTGTTTAAGGAGGCAGTCACACCTATCAGAGTAAATAGTTTAAATCCTGCCTGTGGCGAGAGACAGCAGGATGTGACTGCAAATCAGGCAGCTAAAGAGAACCAGCAGTCAGGAACTCAGAAGCCTCAGCCCTTCTCCCTGTCCAACAGGTATGAGGCACTTGCTCCCTGTGTGGATGGCTAACAGGGCTGCAGGAAGGATGAGTCAGTTGACCAAGGCACCATGGTTCAGCAGGCCATTCAAGGGAAGGGAGTAAATAGGCAAGTTGTAGTTGTAGAGGATTCTATTATCAGGGGGATAGATAGTATCCTTTGTGAGCAGGATAAAAAGTCCTGCATGGTATGTTGCCTGCCCGGTGCTAGGGTGCGGGACATCTCTGACCGGCTTGAAAGGATACTGGAGAGGGAGGGGGAGGGTCCAGTTGCTGTGGTCTATGTCGATACCAACAACATAGACAAGCCTAGGAAAGAGGACCTGTTTCGAGATTCTCAAGAGCTAGGATTCAAATTTAAAAATAGGTCCTCAAGGGTCATAATCTCCGGAGTACTGCCCGAGCCACGTGCAAATTGGCATCGGGAGGAAAGAATAAGGGAAGTTAACACGTGGCTGAAAGAGTGGTGTGGAAAAGAGGGGTTCCTATTCTTGGGACACTGGCATCGGTTTTGGGACAGAGGGGACCTATACCGCTGGGATGGTCTCCACCTGAACCGAGCTAGGACCGGTGATCTGGCGAAAAGACTGAATAGGGTGGTCAATAGGACTTTAAACTAGAGATTGGGGCGGGGGGGGGGAGGGAAAGCCAGGGAACTAAGAGGTGAAGTAATCAGTGGGAAGCGTAGCTGCTTAGGAATACAAAAAAGCACGAAAGGACAGAACTCAGGAGAGGTTACGATAGTCCCCATCTCACAAAATATGACACAGTGTTTGGAAAGGCTCAGTAAACCAAGGTCCACCACACTAAGAAAACAAAAACGGACGGTCAGTCGAGAATTAAAGGTGCTATTTTTAAATGCGCGCAGTGAACAGAACAAGGTGGATGAGCTTGTGGCCCATATTGTGACTGGCAGGTACGATGTGGTAGGCATCCCAGAGACATGGTTGTAGGGGGTTCAGGACTGGCATTTAAACATCCAGGGATTCACAACCTATCGAAAAGACAGAGAGGTGGGCAGAGGAGGCGGGGTTGCCTTGTTAATTTGGAATGAAATTAAATCAATAGCACTAAACGACATAGGGTCAGATGATGTGGAGTCTGTGTAGGTAGAGTTGAGGAACCACAAAGGCAAAAAAAGAATCATGGGAGTTATGTATAGGCCTCCTAACAGTGGTCAGTACCAGGGGCACAAAATGCACCACGAAGTAGAAAGGGCATGTCAGAAAGGCAAGGTCACAGTGATCATGGGGGACTTCAATGTGCAGGTGGACTGGGTAAATAATGTTGCCACTGGACCCAAAGAAATGGAATTCATAGAATGTTAACAGGCGGGCTTTTTGGAACAGCTTGTGATGGAGCCCACGAGGGAACAGGCCATTCTCGACTTAGTGTTATGTAATGAGTCTGACTTGATAAAAGATCTTAAAGTAAGGGAGCACTTAGGAGGCAGTGATCATAATATGGTAGAATTCAGCCTGCAATTTGAAAGAAAGAAGGCAGAATCAGATGTAAAAGTGTTACAGTAACGACAGGGGCATGAGGGAGGAACTGACGAAAATCGACTGGGAGCAGAGCCTAGTGGGAAAGACAGTAGAACAGCAATGGCAGGAGTTTCCAGGAGTAATTGAGGACACAGTACAGAGTTTCATCCCAAAGAAAAGAGAGGTTATCAGAGGGGGGATTAGGCAGCAATGGTTCACAAAGCAAGTCGGGGAATGCATCAAAGCAAAAGAGAACGCCTATAATGTGGCAAAGAGTAGTGGGAAGTCAGAAGATTGGGAAGGCTACAAAAACAAACAGAGGATAACAAAGAGCGAAATAAGGAAGGAGAGGATCAAATATGAAGGCAGGCTAGCCAGTAATATTAGGAATGATAGTAAAAGTTTCTTTAAATACATTAAAAACAAACGGGAGGCAAAGGTAGACAATGGGCCGCTCCAAAATGACGCTGGTAATCTAGTGATGGGAGACAAGGAAATAGCTGAGGAACTAAATAAGTACTTTGCGTCAGTCTTCACAGTAGAAGACATGAGTAATAACGCAACAATTCAGTAAAGTCAGGGGGCAGAGTTGAATAAGGTAGCCATCACAAAGGAGAACGTGCTATAGAAACTAAGAGGTCTAAAAATTGAAAAATCTAGCGGCCCAGATGGGCTACATTCTGGATTTCGAAAGGAGATAGCTGAATGAAATAGTGGAGGCGTTAGTTATGATCTTTCAAAAGTCACTGGAGTCAGGGAAAGTCCCAGAGGATTGGAAAACCGCTGTTGTAACCCCCTGTTCAAGACAGAACAAGAAAAAAGATGGAAAATTATAGGCCAATTAGCCTAACATCGGTTGCTGGCAAGATTCTAGAATCCATTGTTAAGGATGAGCTTTTTAAATTCTTGGAAGTGCAGCGTCGGATTAGGTCAAGTCAGCATGGATTTAGTAAGGTGAGGTTGTGCCTGACAAACCTGTTAGAGTTCTTTGAAGAGATAACAAATAGGTTAGACCAAGGAGAGCCTATGGATGTTATCTATCTTGACTTCCAAAAGGCCTTTTATAAGGTGCCTCACGGGAGACTGCTGAGTAAAATTAGGGCCCATGGTATTCGAGGCAAGGTACTAACATGGATTGACGATTGGCTGTCAGGCAGAAGGCAGAGAGTTGAGATAAATGGTTATTTTTCGGAATGGCAACCGGTGACGAGTGGTGTCCCGCAGGGTTCAGTGTTGGGGGCCACAGCTGTTCTCTTTATATATTAACGATCTATATGACGGGACTGGGGGCATTCTGGCTAAGTTTGCCGACGATACAAATATAGGTGGAGGGGCAGGTAGTATTGAGGAGGTGAGGAAGCTGCAGAAAGATTTAGACAGTTTAGGAGAGTGGTCCAAGAAATGGCTGATGAAATTCCACGTGGGCAAGTGCGAAGTCTTGCACTTTGGAAAAAAGAATAGAGACATGGACTATTTTCCAAACGGTGACAAAATTCATAATGCTGAAGTGCAAAGGGACTTGGGAGTCCTAGTCCAGGATTCTCTAAAGGTAAACTTGCAGGTTGAGTCCGTAATTAAGAAAGCATCTGCAATGTTGTCATTTATCTCAAGAGGATTGGAATATAAAAGCAGGGACGTACCTCTGAAGCTTTATAAAGCACGAGTTAGGCCCCATTTAGAATACTGTGAGCAATTTTGGGCCCTACACATCAGGAAGGACATACTGGCACTGGAGCGGGTCCAGCGGAGATTCACACGGATGATCCCAGGAATGGTAGGCCTAACATACGATGAACGTCTGAGGATCCTGGGATTATATTCATTGGAGTTTAGGAGGTTGAGGAGAGATCTAATAGAAACTTACAAGATGATGAGTGGCTAAGAAAGGGTGGACGTAG
Source organism: Scyliorhinus torazame (assembly GCF_047496885.1). Classification (NCBI taxonomy): domain Eukaryota; kingdom Metazoa; phylum Chordata; class Chondrichthyes; order Carcharhiniformes; family Scyliorhinidae; genus Scyliorhinus; species Scyliorhinus torazame. Next base: position 112,381,498 of record NC_092726.1, on the reverse strand, counting down.
GGAAGTTGTTTCCATTTGCAGGGGAGACTAGGACCCGCGGGCACAGCCTTAGAATAAATGGGAGTCACTTTAGAACAGAGATGAGGAGAAATGTCTTCAGCCAGAGAGTTGTAGGTCTGTGGAATTCATTGCCACAGAGGGCGGTGGAGGCCGGGACGTCGAGTGTCTTTAAGACAGAAGTTGATAATTTTTTGATTTCTCGAGCAATTAAGGGCTATGGAGAGAGAGCGGGTAAATGGAGTTGAAATCAGCCATGATTGAATGGTGGAGTGGACTCGATGGGCCGAATGGCCTTACTTCCGCTCCTATGTCTTATTGTCTTATGGTCTTGTGCAACGAGTGGGGGATAATTAATCATTTTGTTCTATGGAGTCTTTCAGGGATTGCATCAGAGTTTTGCGACTCTCTGCGACCTCTCCATCCGATCCTCTTATATCTCTTATAACCGTACTAATCATGTAAAACTTAATTCTAGAACGAACACTATCTCTAACCATTCTCTTTTGTATTTGCTCTCATGACCCGAGGGCAGCACGGTAGCACAAGTGGATAGCCCTGTGGCTTCATAGCGCCATGGTCCCAGGTTCCATTCCCAGCTGGTTCACTGTCTGTACGGAGTCTGCACGTTCTCCCCGTGTCTGTTTGGGGCTCCTCTGGTTTCCTCCCACAGTCCAAAGGCGTGTAGGTTAGATGGATTGGCCATGATAAATTGCCATTAGTAACCAAAACGTTTAGGAGGGGTTATAGGCTTACTGGGATAGGGTGGAAGTGAGGGCTTTAATGGGTCGGTGCAACCTCGATGGGCCGCATTACCTCCTTTTGCGCTGTATGTTCTATATTCTCTTTTCTATTACTTGACTCGACCCGTCCCAGGAGGATTCCTCCAGCGACCCGACACTGGTGTCGACCTGGTAGTAGAAGAGGGTCAACATGGAACTTGACCCGGATCCCAGAGCGACCAGCCCGGCCTCGGAAGTAACCTCTGCTCCCTTAGCGCTAGACGCGGCTCCCGGAACACCCATCCCGGCATCCAACCACAAGATCCGGCCCGATCCGACCCAGAGAGGCAATGGAGGAAAGCTGGAGGAAAGCCACGTGGAGGCACGATTAGGCCTACTCCAAGGCCAGATTCCAACAACGCTCAACCCAGGCATCACTCTGGAACCGAATACGTTACCCGGCCCAACACAGTGCCTGCGACCCAAACCCAGTCTAAACACCCCGAAAATGGCGGAGGCCCAAAGCGAACTCACCGAAAGTGACTCCGGTTGTCGTGGCAATCCGGGGACCGACCACATCGTGAACATGACACCCCCGGCGACCTGAAAACCGGGACTAGCGCCCGAGACCCAGCCAGAAGCAACCACTTACCTTCCACAAGGTCAGACGGCTGCCAGCAGGTCCCGGGGCAATCCAAAGCAGTTGGTCACTGAGGAAGTGGGGAAAGTGGCGGTCTGCAGGTGAGACTGAAGCAACGCGGTTTCCAGATTCCTCTCCCCAGCATACTCCTGGCAAAGTCCAAGCGATTTCAAACAAGCTGGACGAACTTAATGCTAGACTTCCCTTTCAGAGGGAAGTAAGAGATGCTGTATGCTCTGTTTCAGAGAGGCACAGCTCACCCCAGCCACACCAGACTTTGCTATAAACCTGAAGGTTTCTCAATTCACCAGACGGACAACACGGCGTCTTCAGGCAAAGCAAAGGTGGAGCAGTTTACCGCCTCATCAACTCCTCCTGGTGCTGGGATGTGCTGAACCTGAAAAGCTTACTTTAAAATGCCGCCCTTGTTGCCTTCAACAGGAGTTCGGTACAGCCTTTATCACAGTGTGGTGACAGGGTAGCACAGTGTTTAGCACTGTTGACACACAGCGCCTGGGCAGCGGGTTTGATACCCGGTTTGGGTCACTGTCTGTGTGGAGTCTGCACGTTCTCCCCGTGTCGACGTGGGTTTCCTCCGGATGCTCCGATTTCCTCCCACAAGTCCCGATAGGCTTGCTTGTTCGGTGAATTGGACATTCTGAATCCGACCTCTGTGTACCTGAACAGGCGACGGAGTGTGGCGACTAGGGGATTTCCACAGTAATTTCATTGTCGAAGGAATCTAGGTACAACCTTCGCAAAGCCATCAGGGATGCCTAGATACATAACCAGACTAAACTGCATCCCAGACTAACAATACAAACTCCCATCAGATGTGGCAAGGCGTAAACAACGTAATGGGCTGCAAAGCAAAGCCGGCAACAGCGTACCCTTCCCGGTGAACTCAAGTCATTCTATGCGCGTTTCGAGCAGGAAGCAACCAAACTGTTGTCAACTCCCCCTGCAGCCTCGGACGCACCAATACTGACATTCACAGCCTGAGAAGTCAAATCAGCCTTCTTCAGAGTGCACGCTCGTAAGCAACGGGTCGTGAGGGAGTCCCTGGTCGTGCACTCAGATCCTGAGCATACCAATTTATGGATGTTTTCATGGACATCTTCAAACTCACCCGACTCCAGTACGAGGAGTCCATCTGCTTCACGAAGACTGTAATAATCAGAATCTTTATTATTGTCACAAGTATGCTAACATTAACACTGCAATGAAGTTGCTCTGAAAATCTCCTATTCGCCACATTACGGCGCCTGCTCGGGTACACAGAGGGAGAGGTCAGAATATCCAAATTACCTTACAGCTCGTCTTTCAGGACAAGTGGGAGGAAACCGGAACGCTGGAATACCAGGAGAAAACCCACGCAGACACGGGGAGAAAGTGCAGACACTGTACAGACACAAGCCGAAACCGAGCCTGGGACCCTCGCGCTGTGACGAAGGAGTTCAAACCACTGTGCTACAGTGTCGTAAGACTACCATCATACCGGTGCCAAAGAATACAAGGGTAACATGCCACAATGGTTGCCAACTGGTGGTCTTGACATCGATCATTATGAACTGCATCGAGAGGTTGGTACTGAGACACATCAACTGCATATTCCCGGAATGCCTTGTTCCACTGCAATTCGCATCCCACCACAACTGGTCCATAGCAGACACCATCTCCCTGATCCTACACTCATCCCTGGAGCCTCTTGACAACAAAGACTCCTATGGCAGGTTCATTGACTACAGCTCTACCTTCAACACCATAACCCAGACAAGCTCATATCCAAACTCCAAAATCCAGGCCTTGGCTCCTTCCTCTGCAAATGGGGGCTCGACTTTCTGACCGAAGACGGCAATCAATTAGGATACAAACAGCTCCTCCACATTAGTCCTCAATACTGGGCCATACAAGGCTGCGTACTTATTATTATTATCCCCCTACTGTACTCTCTATACACACACGATTGTGGCAACATATGGCTCCAACTCCAACATATGGGCTGCACGGTAGCATAGTGATTAGCACAATTGCTTCACAACTCCAGGGTCCCAGGTTCGATTCCCGGCTTGGGTCACTGTCTGTGCGGAGTCTGCACGTTCTCCCCGTGTCTGCGTGGGTTTCCTCCGGGTTCTCCAGTTTCCTCCTACAGTCCAAAGATGTGCAGGTTAGGTGGATCGGCCATGCTAAATTGCCCTTAGTGTCCACAATTGCCCTTAGTGTTGGATGAGGTTACTGGGTTATGGGGATAAGGTGGAGGTGTGCGGTTGGATGGGGTGCTCTTTCCAAGTGCCGGTGCAGACTCGATAGGCCAATAGCCTCCATCTGCACTGTAAATTCTATGAATTCGATGAACTCCATCTGCAAGTTGCTGATGACACCACTATAGTGGGTCGAAACTCGAACGATGAGTAAGAATACATGACGGACATAGAGACCTAGTGGAGTTGTGTAATGACAATAATTTCTCCCTGAATGTCAGCAAAACTAAGGGTATGGTCACTGACGTCAAGAAACAAAATACCGTACATATCCCTGACTGCATCAACCGGGCCCAGGTGGAGATGGTTGACAGCTTCAATTTCGTCGGTGTGCACATCAATCTGTCCTGATCCACCCACGTCAGTGCTATGACCAACAAACACAACGGCGCCTGTATTTTTTAAGGAAACGAAGGAATGTCGGCATGTCCATATTGATTCTTATAAATCTATACTAATCCAGCATATAAGCATCCTATCTGACTGCATCGCAGCGTGGTATGGCAACTGCTCAGCCCAAGACTGCAAAAAACTTCAGAGTCGTGAACACAGCCCAGTCAATCACACGGAACTGCCTCCCATCCATTGAATCTGTCTACACCTCCCGCTGCCTTGGTAAAGCGGACAGCATAATCAAAGACCCATCCCACCCGGCTTATTCACTCTTCCGACTTTTTCCATCTGGCAGGACATACAAAAGTATCTGAAGACGCAGAAAAAGGCTCAAAATCAGCTTCTTCCCCGCTGTTACCAGACTCATGAATTGCTCTCTTACGCACTGAACAGATTTTTACACGGAGTGGTACGACACTCTGTGTGCTTCCACCGATGTCTCTGTCTGTTTTTGCATTGTGTATCTATCGAAGCCCTCTGTTTTTCATGTGAGGAATGGTCCATCTGAGCTGTTCGAAAACAATACTTTGCACTGTACCTCGGTTCACTTGACAACAACACCAAATCAAATCAAACCTGTGTGTGCATGTGGCCTTGCGCATGTGTGCATTTTTTGTGTCTCTGTTTGTGTGTGTGTGTATATATATATATATACACAAAAACACTGCGCAAAAATGTGCATTTGTCTATCTGAGAGTCCTTGTCTGTTAGAATGGATATGTGTGTGTGTTTGTGACTGAGTGTGAATGCGTATTTCTGATTGACTGAAATTTTGTATGCGTGCATGAAATGAAAATCGCTCATTGTCACAAGTAGGCTTCAAATGAAGTTATTGTGAAAAGCCCCTAGTCGCCACATTCCGGCGCCTGTTTGGGGAGGATGGTACGGGAATTGAACGGTGCTGCTGGCCTGCCTTGGTCGGCCTTAAAAGCCAGCGATTTAGCCCAGTGTGCTAACCCCCCCCTTTGTGTATTTGTGTGCATCTGTGTGTTGGAGACTGTGTGAGCATGCGTGTGTATGTTTGTTTTCGAGTCTGCATTTGATGATTCGAGTGTCTTTGTGAACCAATGTGCGTGTCTGTGTACACCTGCTATGTTTTTAGAGGGGACAACATTTCAATTTGAAAATCCTCACTGTTTGCTTTCCCCCCACAATATTAGTGTGTGTTTCTCAGTCAGATTTAAACTCACCAAAGTAGTTCGCAAAACAGTCGTGTTGAATTCAAAACTCTGTTTCTCTCTCCACAGATGCTGCTGAACCGGTTGAATTTAAAAATTATATATACAGAGTACCCAATTCTTTTGACCAATTCACCAGCCGTGCATATCTATTTCGTCTGTGCAGATGAAATCCACGCAGCCACGTGGAGAATATGCAAACGCCTCGCAGACAATAACCAGGGGCCTGGATCGAAGGCACTGGTGTTAACCTCTGCGCCACTGTGCTGTCCTGGAAGGGTTGCATTTTTTCAAAACTTCCTGGTTTTATTTCAGTCTCGTTATCTTGAGCAGTGAATAATTCGAAAAATGGCTCACTCTGAGGGCGCTTCACAAAGAGCTGTTCTGACAGACAGCTGTTGAGAAGTGTGGATGGACACATTTCAATCATCCTGTTCATTGAGATCTACAGAATTGCCTATTTGGTGATCTCTCCTTCGATCTGAGCTGTTAACCACACCAGCCTTAATCTCATTACGAGCAGATATGAGTGTTCATTCTGGGCGTTGGCACTTGAAAAACATTATGCTTAGTTTTGCAGGCAGTCACACTGCAATGGGAGACTGAATCCGGGACTGTGCCAATTTTACTGCTCAATCAGGTATATCCAAATGGAGGGCAAGTTCAGCGTTTGAGTTGGCAACTTATAAAAACCTAATGCTTCCATCCTGCATTATTGCCAATCGCAATCTGCACCTCCCCTGCTCCTATCCGGACATTAGATTATATGTGGACACGCTCACTCATTGTCAATTTATAAGTTTGTTTCAAGCCACGCCTGTCCATAACTTGTATCAAATGTTGTTTTCGTTTCCGGGATGGACAATCAGGCATGGCCAATCCACCTAGCCTGCTCATTGTTCGACTCTGGGAGGAAGGTGGAGCACCAGGAGGAACGCATGCAGACACAGGAAAAACTTTCAAACTCCAGACAGGATTGAATCCGGGCCCCTGCCAATGTGAGGGAGCAATGCTAACCACTATGTCACCATTTTGCGGGGGAAAACCTGTATGGAACAGAAAGCAGAGAAGAAAGATAATCGAACAGTTATGCAGATCAAAGTGATACAGTTCTCAAGTGTGAAAGCTGTGTAATGAATGTTAGACGTTTTAGTTGCTGTGATATGAAGAGTCTAAAGTTCTGTTCCTTTTTCACAAACACACATTTATTTCATTCCGACAGCCTTTGCACAAAACTCTAACTGCACACCACCTGGCAGAAGCCACCTGAAGCCCCTTTACTCAGTGTCAATTAATGGATACTTAACATAAATGAGACAACTAATTGCAATGTCGCGTAACCCATTACTTAACAGTCTCACCTTCCTTGGAGAAAAAAATAATTAGGTGAAAACTAAATTTCAAGAAACTCAAAAACATACACATGATTTACCCATTTTTTTTGTTTGGACGATATAGAAGGAAAAAACGGTCACAGAAACAAGCGCACTTCATTAAGAATATCCAAAAGTTTCTGTGAACTCGCCCCTCTTTTCGTAAAACAGCCTGACACTTGATAGCTCCTGTCGCTCCATTTAATTTTTGTTATATCCCCTCTGTCCAACATTTGCTTCAAACTTGCGATGTCTACCCGTAACCTCTTTTCATTGACACTTTTTGTAGAGTGCACATTTTCCCACAGGTATTTATTGTCAATGTGACAGTTAATAGGTATATTACCCAAATCCCCGAATCCCAATATTTCTGTCAATATCATACTTATATAAAAGGCCATATCCACCGCCTCTACAAGGCTTAACGTTTCAGCAGCCAAATTGCTTTTTAACTACTCTCCTTATTTTCTTTGTTTCCCACATAAGCGGGCAACATTTACTATTGTTCCCAAAAAGGAAAATTATAAAACCTCCTGCGCTTGAAGCCCCATCACATAAATTTGCGGAGGACGCATCACTATAAACTATGAGTTTCAAGTGCTTAAGGTCACCTAAAACCGGGAACTTCAAAACACACTCCTGCATTTCTAGTTTGGCCAACGCTGTATTTGCTCTTATTATGTCTTCCACTTTGGGATCATTCATTTTTGTACTCAACTCTAAGACATCAAAACTGACGTCCGGTCTAGTCTGTCTACCTAACCAGTTCAGTTGCCCAATTAAACTTCGCAGTTGCTCTTTTTCTATCTTTGAAACCATTGCGTCGTTTTGTGAAACTCGACCACGACTAATTGCTATTGGGCTGATGCTTTCCAAATAAGATTGCTGACTTAAAGTTGGCCCTAACTTAGTCTGTCCAATTTGCAGTCCAATATATTTAAATGCACTGGAAGCCTGACTTCCAAGCCTGAATTCTTTCCTCAAACCAGAGATTACAATAGCTTCAAAATCACTAGTCCGATCCCCCAATAAATCATCGACATCCATCATAAAAATGCCAGAAATATTTCCTTTGTAGTGCCAGTAAAACATTGCAGGATCGGTTTTCAACTGGCAACAGCCTAACTTTAACAAAACTGACCTTACCGAAAAATACCAGACTCTAGATGCATCATTTAATCCATATACACATTTGTTCAACTTCCAGAGTACCCTTTCTGTGTTAGATACGTCTTTAGGAGGACGGAGAAAAATGTCTCTCTGGAGCTGATGTCCCTGCAAAAAGGCAGCTTTTATATCTATAGATTAGCATTCCCATGCCTTTGTGGCTAATCGAGACAAGAAGATCTTTAAAATAACCGTTTCTGCTGTAGGTGAATCTACCCTTAAATCATGATCTTCTACGTTTTCTTCAAATCCCCTTGCCACAAGCCTGGCCTTTGCCTTATAAGTTCCATCCGGAAGAACCTTTTCCGTTCAAATACATATGTTGGATAGAGCTCTTTGTCCCCTATAAGGTACTTCCGTGTATACCCCAAATTCACTCCAACTATGCAATTCTTGCTGTTTAGCTTCTTTGATAACTTTTTCATCTAATTTATTTGAAGCCACCAAAATCTCACGTGCATGTGGGCTTCTACTCCCATTAGTATTCGTAGTCTTACTCATGTCCCGAGATCTTGATAAACTACGTCCCTTCTCCTGCCTGCTATCTCGATCTGTACTGCTACTGCTTGATCTTTCCCTTGTGCTGATGTGATGTCCTTTCAATAGTTATCGATCTTTGCCTGCGGACCGGTTCACTATCCGATGTACTATCTGAACTGGCACTGCGTTTCTGTGCCCTCTATTTTTGAACTTCGTTTTCCCAATCCATTGTCTTGACTCCTTCCCCTGAATGCTGAACATTCAAACAATGTTTATACTTTCCAGTGGCCTCACCAGCTCTTGTTGCATCCTTCCATTGACTAGACCCTTCAGGCAAGTATGTCACTTTTGTACCAACTTTTGGCAGTTGCCCTTTCGGAAAAATGGCCTGTTCTAATTCATCAGAAGTGTGTGTTCTTCCACAGAAACCCTGTCTATATCAGTTAATTGGTCCTCATAATTCTGTAACACATGCGTACCATATGACTCAGGTTCCACGTCATGTCTATCTGCTCTGTCTAAATGTGACAATTTGTCATCTGTACCCATTATCCTTGATGAATGTACCCGAACAGTTTGATTACCATCTTGCAAAATAATTATTTTGCCATCTATGCCTATGATCTTCCCTTTGCCTTTCCATTCATTAGAATTGTCTCTCTTATAGTATAGCATGCCGCCTTGCTGAAAACTGCATCTGATGGCCATAGGTTATGTCTTAAAGCTCTGCGAATTCTTTCAGAGTCTTCTGCTTCCAAAAAAGCGTTTTTACTGCTATGTAATACATTTAAATGTTCAACAAAACCAGAGGTAATTGTCGTCCTCTCCCAAGCTGGAGGCTGGTCATCCAAAATGGACGGAATTTTAGAATTTCTACCAAATACTAATTGATAAGGACTATAGCCCCCGATCATCTGCAATGGATTCTTTGCATGTACTGCCCATGCTAAAGCTGAATTTAGCCTGCAATTTGGTCGACCTGCCAACATTTTCCGAAGCATGTAATCGATGACAGCATGATTTATTTCACAGACACCATTACTAAATGGGCTTTCTGATATTCTAATATGCATGTTTTCACACATATCCCTAAACTCATCAGTATCAAATGTTCCCCCATTGTCCGTAAGGAATTTTGCCTGTGGACCCATTCTTGTCCCTATCCATTTTTCTACGATTTGATCAAGAATTACTCTATTTTCTTTACTTCGTACAATCGTTGATTGACTAAATCTGGTTGCTAAATCTACAAAATGCTGAATAAATTTATTCTTTGCTTTATCCCAGATCTTAAAGTCCATGGCCACAATGTCGTTAAAATCTCTGGCCAAAGGCAGGGTTGCTATCGGCCGAGCTGGTGTCCTTTTGTACTTCCCACAAACATCACAGCGGTCACTAACCCGTTCAAAAGTATAGTATACCCCTGCAACCTTTAATACATTTTTCAGCCTCCTAGTAGACGGATGTGCAAATTGCCTGTGCAGTTTTAATACCACAAGCTTTTTATCAGCTAAAGTCCCATTTTAAACTGCCATTAACACATCCTTAACCACTCTACTTGAAAAATTATTTGTCAGTAATGGAATACAATTGTTTCCCGACTGTGTCAATTGTAAGCCCACCGTCTTTCCAATCACTGTTACCTTATCCTGTTCCATATCCAGTTTCATGTGTGCTTTCTTTATCGATGGTTTGCTCAGAAGCAAAGGTATCTCACTTGATACAACATCTGTGCTAATGAAATGATTCACTCCGGCAATATTGCAAGGGATCACCACTCTTTTCAGCGACTTCAGAGTATTATCATCCCCAAACCTGAAACTTGTGGAACTTTCAAATTCCTTAACCTTGTTACGATTTTCAGCATCCAAAGAGTCCACGTAACATTTTAACCACTCAATTCCACACACACTGGATGTGCAGCCACTGCCCAACACAGCACAGTTGAAGGATTCTGCCACCAACACCCTCATTACCGGCGTAAAACCGCTTGATATTAGGACAATGCCTTCTTTCTGGTCACTATCTTTTTCCTCTTCTGACACTTACGTGTCATGGGTCGCTTCAAACACTCTATCATAACGAGTTGGACAGTTGAAAGCATAATGGTATTGAAAGTCACATCGAAAACATCGATTTATCATGCCCCGTGCATTTCTGGGATTCATCTTCCTATTGTAGGTTCTAACCGGGTTTCTGTCTTCATAATTTCCTTGTCTCGGTCTCCTTCTCTCGTCTTGAGCCCTGTTCGTAGCCATACGATTTCGCCATCTTGTTAGCAGTGTATATTCCATATTCTGCCTTATTGCAGGCTGACCTATTTGGGTTATCAGTGCCATCGGAAACGAACGTTTCCCCAGAAACGTCTGTAAAGCTTTTGTCATCTGTTCGAATAAGGTACACTTATCAGTAAACTGAACTCCTGTCAAAACCAGGAGCCTATCCATGTTGCTCACTCTAGCACAGTCAAGTGATTTAAAGGCCAACACAGACTGTGGAAATTCCAGGTTCTGTTTCTGCAGCCTTTTATATAATCTGACAAATTCCATTATATAGTCTTCTATGGAGATATCCTCCATTTTCCGGAACTTATCAAAATCTGATCATGCTTCATACGCACTTAACCAGTCATATTTCTTATAAATCTTATCCATATAATATAATAAAGTCTCCAGACCTTCTTCTGAGTCTAACTCTTCCAATTCCAGCTCAGAAAACACTTTGTTTCGGATTTTACTGCCATAGGGTCCTAAAGCAGCTACCTTGGTCCACATACTACTGCACTTCTCCATTGGTCGTACGATTCCCTTTCAGAAAATAAGGGAGGATAGTCATATACAGCCATCGTTATCCTCGGTTCAGCCATATATCCCTTTTTATTTTCTCACTCGCTCTTTGGTTTCATCTGGAAAAGTTGTATCTTTCAACCCTTCACATGTACACAGCAACCATCCTCTGCTACCAATAGTTAGACGCTTTTGTTGCTGTGATGTAAAGAGTTCCTTTTTCACAAACACACATTTATTTCATTCCGACAGCGTTTGCACAAAACTCTAACTATACATCACCTGACAGAGGCCACCTGAAAGCCCTTTACATATCAGTGTCAATAAATTGATACTTAACATAAATGAGACAACTAATTGCAATGTCTCTTCACCCATTATTTAACAATGAATCTTGTAAGGACACGGCGTACCAGCATGATAGTTTGAAAATGATGAGCGGTCACACTCTTACATCATTTGTGGCACAGAAAACCATAGAATGGCTTTTACATTCAAATACAATAAATGTCAATTTCAGAACGACTACCAGTTAAATATAATACAATGATATCATAAACACCACATGCACACACACCATGTAAACCACTTAATTTGAAATCTCTTCGCCAAGGAGGGTCACTGAGTGATGCAGAATTAATCTCGTGGTGATATAGATTGCAAAAGAGTAACTTATCAAACAAATGAATCTTAGAAGTGCAGAAATTGTGAGAGAATAATCTTTCTCAAACACCAGGGCTTTGGAGGCAAGACGAATTCCATATTCACAGATGGTCCCAGAGTCTGAATGAAACTCAGTTGTTTCTACATTTGTATAAATTATTGGTACTGAACGGTTTACTTACACGCACATATAAACTAGAGGTTGCTGGATACTAAAAATATTCAGCACTTGCAAACAATACCAGTGCCTGTCGCATTCAAAAGGAAATGTCAATCAACATTAGAGTGAGAAATCCAAAATAAATTTGCTAATTCTGCACTGAAACATACTGCCAGAGATTCAGAGAATAGATGAATTTCACATCCCAAAACAGTCTCACAACATCGTTATAAATCCGACATTTACATAATTCAAGTATGTCCACAAACACGAACATTACTTGAGAGTGGTAAAAGTCACATGTATTTCACCCTTATATACTGTGTCAGTAAATGACACACGTTGAATGAAATGCGTATTCACAATTAGTAGGAGATTAACATTTTTGGAATGATCTTGTGCATTACATAAAGCACTAATGACTGCGATTAAAGCTCTTACTTTCAGAAAAAGGCCGAAGAAAAATAAGAACATGTGCATTTCACACTTAAATAGACGCAGCTAGGGCAGTGGATGTTGTCTATATGGACTTCAGTAAGGCCTTTGACAAGGTCCCTCATGGTAGACTAGTACAAAAGGTGAAGTCACACGGGATCAGGGCTGAGCTGGCAAGGTGGATACAGCACTGACTAGGCCATAGAACACAGAGAGTAGCAATGGAAGGATGCTTTGATAATTGGAGGGTTGGGACTAGTGGTGTTCCGCAGGTATCAGTGCTGTGACCTTTGCTGTTTGTAGTAAATATAAATGATCAGGAGGAAAGTGTGACTGGTCTGATTAGTAAGTTTGCAGACGACACAACGGTTGGCGGAATTGCGGATAGCGATGAGGACTGTCAGATGATACAGCAGGATTTAGATTGTTTGGAGACTTGGGCGGAGAGATGGCAGGTGGTGTTTAATCCGGACAAATGTGAGGAAATGTATTTTGGAAGGCCGAATGCAGGACTATAATATACAGTGAATGATAGAACCCTCAAGAGTATTGAAAGTCAGAGCGATCTAGCTGTACAGGTTCACATGTCACTGAAAGCGGCAACACAGGCGGAGAAGGTAGTCAAGAAGGGATACGGCATGCTTGGCTTCATTGGCGGGGGCATTGTGTATAAGAATTAGCAAGTCATGTTGCAGCTGTATAGAACCTTAGTTAGGCCACACTTGGAGTATAATGTTCAATTCTGGTCGCCACACTACCAGAAGGATGTGGAGGCTTTAGAGAGGGTGCAGAAGAGATTTACCAGAATGTTGCCTGGTATGGAGGGCATTAGCTATGAGGAGCGGTTGAATAAACTCGGTTTGTTCTCACTGGAACGAAGGAGGTTGAGAGGAGACCTGATAGAGGTTTACAAAATTATGAGGGGCATAGACAGTGGATAGTCAGAGGCTTTTCTCCAGGGTAAAGGGGTAATTTACTGGGGGGGGGGGGGGGCAGGGCATAGGTTTAATGTGCGAGGGGCAAAGTTTAGAGTAGATGTACGAGGCAAGTTTTTTACACAGAGGGTAGTGGGTGCCTGGAACTCGCTGCCGGAGGAGGTGGTGGAAGCAGGGACGATAATGACATTGAAGGGGCATCTTGACAAGTACATGAATAGGATGGGAATAGCGGGAAACGGACCCAGGAAGTGTAGAAGATTGTAGTTTAGTCGGGCAGCATGTTCGGCAGGGGCTTTGAGGGCCGAAGGTGTTGTTTCTGTGCTGTACTTTTCTTTGTTCTTTGTTGTTTGTTCTAAATAAGAAAACAACTCACACATACAACATGAGATGGACATGAGGTCCATGTTAATTATACACGCAAACACTATACTACGCCATGACAAGTTTATAAATGAAGTACAATCTCCACATTGTACTGAAATAATACAATACTCAAATGGCGCGATGGGGAGCTAATGGTTCTATTACTTGGCGAGAAAGCCACAGACCTAGAGATCTGTGCTCAATTCCTATCACGGTGGTATTTGAATTCAAGTAAAATCTGGAATTTGAAGTCTAATGTTGACCATGAAAGCATTATTAATTGTAAAAGCACATCTGGTTCACTGATGACCTTCAGGGAATGAAATCGTGCATGTGGCTTCAGATCCACAGGAAAGTTGTTGACTGCCCTCTGAAATGACCCAGTGATCCACTCAGTTCAAGGGCAATTTGGGATTGGCAATAAATGCCGATCCAATCAGTGACACCTATATTCCAAGAGTAAATTAGACTATTAACCTCCGGAACATGAGTGACCAGAGGATACCAAATCTCATCTTCAGTTAAAGGGGATTGAGTATCACTCAGATTCATTTCATGAGCTGCCAGTTTTATCCATATTAAATGTAGCACTGCCAGTGAGAGTGCAGGGATTACACTGCGGTGTTGTGATCATTACATTTGGACTGGTGATCCTGAGACTTAATTTCATGGGATTAAAATGGCAGCTGGGGAATGCACATTCAACCAATAATTCTGGATGTCAAGATTTAGTCACGAGGAATGGAGGACCATCACAAATTGCTGTGAAAATCCAGGTTGTTGGCTGATGTGGTACATGTCTGTGTTGTTTACCTGTGAATCTAGACTCATACGTTCCCCTCTGAAATGGATTGAGAAGAAACAGAGTTCAAGGGCAATTTGGAATATCCAACAAAGACTGGCCTCAGCAGTGATCCTCACAAACCATTAATCAACGAGAAAGATAAAATACACCAGACTGGGATACAGAGCTCAGATAGCCAGTTGCACTGACAAGTATTTTTTCAGTTTTGTCCATAACTCGAAATATAAATGAGTGCAGGGAGCAACATTTACAAATGTTCTAATACTTGGACACAAACAGTTTGTGTTGATGTCGGTGCAGTGCAGGTTCGATGGGGACCGAGATAAGATGGCTCATTGGACAGTAATGTGGCAGATCGAGCCGAATACAGAGAAAAGACGCACTTTGGGAAAATATCATTGTCTTATAAGCACAATTTGGAAAATGATAGTTCAGAAGAAGCAATTGGTGTTAACTTCTCCCCATCACTGCTGGATGGCAACCCAGAGATCACGTGTTTCAACAAAACAATTTGAGTAAATATCTTTGTTTTAGAGTCATTGAGCTTTGCAACACAAAGGCACGCTCATCGTGTGCGTGCTGGCAATCAGACAGCAATTAATTTTAATCCCTCTTTCCAGAACTTGGTCCCATGGCGGTGTCTGTTTTGGCGTTTCAAATGCTCATCCAAATTCTCCTTAAATGTTGTGAGGGTCCTCGCCTCTACCTCCATTTCAGGCAGTGAGTTCCAGACTCAAACAATTCTCCGGGTGAAAAAGATTCGCCTCAAATTCCACTGTTTCTTTTTCAACCAACGGGCAATTTACGTGGCCAATCCACCTACCCTGCACACCTTTCAGTTGTGACCCATGCAAGCATGGGAGAATGTAGACAATCCACTATGGCACAGTCATAGTGCCGGGATTGAATCGAGGTTCTCAGCGCCATGAGGAAGCAGTACTATCGACTGCCCAACCCTGCCTCCCGAATTCTTCCGCTGTTCACATTAAACCTATGTTCCCCAGTTATTGACCCTTCTAAGAAGGGAGAAGTTTCCTTCCTATTTAATAGAGGAGGCAATTATGCACAACCAACAAAAGGGCAGGAGAAGGACATTTGGCTGACCGAGCCTGCGTTACTGTTCCAGCAGATCGTGTCTGACCAGCTAACACTGGAGGACTTTCTGACACCTCCTAATTTCTCCCTTGATGTCGACAGTATCAAATGAA
Organism: Scyliorhinus torazame; assembly: GCF_047496885.1. Lineage (NCBI taxonomy): Eukaryota > Metazoa > Chordata > Chondrichthyes > Carcharhiniformes > Scyliorhinidae > Scyliorhinus > Scyliorhinus torazame. The sequence goes on along the minus strand of NC_092726.1, from coordinate 112,365,929 downwards.
CCATCGATTTCTGTAATGAACATGGTCAACCATGAGCTTCCTTAGTCCTCTGGGAGAGAGAATCCCAAATCTTCACCACGCTGTGAATGAAGATATTTCTCCTCGCCTCAGACTGAACTTTACTCTCAGGTTCTGTTCCCAAAGCGGATTGGGGGAAGTACATTAAGGTGGATAGAAAACTGGTTGGCAGACAGGAAACACAGAGTCGGAATTAATGGGTCCTTTTCAAATTGGCAGGCAGTAACTAGTGGGGTACCACAGTGATCGGTGCTCAGACCCCAGCTGTTCGCCAAATATATTAATGATTTGAATGAGGGAACAAAGTGTCACATCTCCAAATTTGCAGATGACACCAGGGCTCACAGGGAGGGTGGCTGTGAGGAGGATCCAGGGCTCCATAAGTATGATTTCAACAGGTTAGGTGAGTGGGCAAATGAATGGCAGATGCAGTATAATTTGGATCAGTGCGAGGTTATCCACTTTGGTAGCAGAAACAAGAAGGCAGGCTATTCTTCTGGATTGTCACAAATTAGGCGAGGGAAACGTGCAATGAGACCTGGATGTCCTCGTGCACAGTCATTGAAGGTAAGCATGGAGGGGAAGAAGGTGATAATGAAGGTAAATGGTATGTTGGCCTTCATTGAAGAGGATTATTAAAGGAACAGGGATGTCTTGCAGCAGTTGTACAGGACCTTGGTGAGGCCACACCTGGAGTATGGTGTGCAGTCTTGGCTCCTTCTCTGAGGAAGGGTGTTCTTGCTCTCTCCCCCAGTCTCTCCGGTCATTCTCTCTCTCCCACTCTCCCCGGCTTCTCTTTTTCTCTCCCCCATTCTCCCCGGTCTCTCTCTCCCTCCCACGTCCCACGGTCTTTTTCTCGCAAACTCTCCCATGTCTCTTTCTCTCTCCCACTCTCCCCGCTCTCTCTCTCTCTCCTACATACTCCCCTGTTTCTCTCTCTATCCCATTCTCCCCTGTCGCTTTCTCTCTCCCATACTCCTCGGTCTCACTGTCTCTCTCCCATTCGCCACAGTATCTCCCTCTCCCACTCGCCACAGTTTTTCTCTCTCTCTCTCCCCCACTCTCCCCGCGCTCTCCCCCACTTCTCCCGGTCTCTCTTTCACTACTCTCCCCAGTCTATCTCTGTCCCACTCTCCACGGTCTCTCTCTCTCTCACTCACTCATATTCAGTCTCTCAATCCCCTCGGAGACTCTCTCTCTCACTCACTGTTTCATTCCCTCCGGTCTCTCTCTCACTCTAGCTCACTCGCCCGGTCAATTTCTCACTTCCCCAGTCTCTCTCTCTCTCTCTGTCCCCCACTCGTCCCGGTCTCTCTATCTCTCCCAATTTCCCCAGTCTCTCTCTCCCTCTCACTTCCCCGATCTCTATCTCCCACTTCCCCGGTTTCACTCTTTCTCTTCCACTCCATCCCACGGTCTCTCTCGCTCCCATTCCACTCGGTCCCTCTCTCTCCCCCAGTCGCCCTAATGTATGTCTCTCTCTCTCTCCCACCCCCCACGGTTTATCTCTTTCTTTCCCGCTCCTCCCCAGTCTCTCTCTCCAACTCCCCCCGGTTTCTCTCTCTCGCCCATTTATCCTGGTCAGTATCTATCTCTTTCTTTCCCACTCCTCCCAGCCTCTCTCTCTCTCTCCCCCACACCCACCAGTCTATCTGTCTCTTTCCCACTCCCACCGGTCTCTCTCTCAACCACTCTCTCCATTGCCCACTCTCTCTAACTCTCCTGATTTATTAGTCTGCTGAAGCATGTTATAATGTACTACATAATGTAATTTATGTTGCTCAATAATGTTGTTGATGATATCAATCTTGATGAAAAAGACTCGAAGTCGTCCAGTCGTACCAAAAGATTTATTGAGAGTACTTTACTTTTATATTAATACCAATAGTAAGGCGAACAAGATCTAAATATAGTAACTATGTTCAGCTACAGTAATCACTTTGAGCTAATATCGTCACAGTACACCCAAAAGAGATAGACGAGCAGAATGCTGTTGCTTTGGGCACTATGGTGGCGCAGTGGTTAGCTTTGCTGCCTCAAGTTGCCGAAGTCCCAGGTTCATTCCCGGCTCTGGGCCACTATCCCTGTTGAGTTTGCACATTCTCCCCATGTTTGCGTGGGTTTCGCCCCCACAACCCAAAAATGTGCAGGATTGGTGGATTGGCCACACTAAATTGCCCCTTAATTGGAAAAAAATAATTGGGCATTCTAAATATTTTTTTAAAAAAGAATGCGGTTGCTTTTATACACCTGTTGGTACTGCCCTCTAGTGATCATCTGGTTCTGCTGATTGCACATTTATCCCTTATATATATGCGTATACAGAGATTACTACATATCCCACTCTCCCCGCTCGCTCTCCCACTCCCCCTGCTCTCTCTCTCCCTCTCAATACCCGCGGTCTCTCTGTATCCTTACCCGCGGTCTCTCTCTCTCACACTCCCTGGGCCTCTCTCCCCCTCTCTCTCAAGCACCATGATCCCTCTCTCTCTCTCTCTCTGTCTCTCTCTAACTCCCCAGGTCTCTCCCTTTCGCACACACTCCCCGCTTTCTCCCTCTCTCTCTATCTGTCACTCCCCACGGTGTCTCTCTCCCTCAGTCCCGCTCCCTCTCTCGCTCTCTCAATCCCCGATGTCTCGCTCTCTCACTCCACCCTCGCTCCGGGATCAGTGTTGGGCCCACAATTGTTCACAATTTACATGGATGATTTGGATTCGGGGACCAAGTGCAATATACCCAAGATTGCAGACGAAACTAAGATAAGTGGTAAAGAAAAACGTGCAGAGCATACTGAAAGTCTGCAGAGGGATTTGGAGAGTTTACATCTCCTTGTAATCCAACCACCTCAACTCTGGGATAAACCTAGTGAATCTCCTCTGCACAGCCTCCAGAGGTTATTGTTATTCCTATCTAATCTCATTTCTCAGCAGTTGGCCCATCGAGAGAGAGAGAGAGAGAATGAGAGAAAGAGAGACCATTAGGGACCAAGGATGGAATCTGTGGGTGGAGCATTCCATTGCTTTGCAGGAAGAGTAGGACCCTGCGCAGTTGGGGGTCGCCATGCGGAGTGGGAGGGGGGGGGAAGTAACCGAGGGACAATCGCTCGCGGCACCTCATTGTCAACCCCTGGATCCCAACCCCAATCCGTGGGCAACCTTAGTCCCTGCCCATCTGCCCCGCCAGTCACCCCAAACACTCACAAACCTCTGAGTCTCTGGCAGTGCGGAAGTGGGAGAGAGACAGAGAGAGAGAGGAAGCTTTGAATGTTATAAAGTACAAAGTACTCATCCACGTTTTAAAGGATGTGAGGCAACCCGTCTTTACCACATTCCCAGGCAGTACATTCCAGACCATCACCACACTCTGGGAAGAAAGGATTTTCGTCAAATCCCTCCAAAACCGCCTGTCCCTCACCATGAACCTCCTGTTCCTCATGACTGACAATTCAATGAGTGGGAACAGCTGCTTCCTATCCACCCTTTCCATGCCTCTCAGATTCGGCACACCTAGATCAGGTCACCATCAGCCTTCTCTGCTCCTGGGAAAACAACCCAAGCCTATACAAATCTCTTCATAACTTAAATGTTCCATCCTAGGCACCATCCTGGTGAATCTCCTCTGCATCCCCTCCAGTACAATCACATCCTTCTTATAACGTGGCCACCAGAATTGCACACAGTGGTCCAGCTGTGTCCTCACCAAAGTTCTATACAACTCCAACATGACCTCCAAGCTCTTGTAAACTATGCCTCGACTGATAACGTCGTGTTCGATATGCTTTTATCGCCACTCTATTAACCTGCCCTTCTGCCTTCAGCAATCTATAGACAAACATGCCAAGGTCCCTTTGTTTCTCGGAACTTCACACTGCTATGCCATTTATTGAAGAATTCATTGTCGAATTACTCCTTCCAAATTTATCACCTTTTACTTTTTCAGGGTTAAATTCCTTCTGCCACTTACGTGCCCATTTGACCATCCCGTCTATATCTTCCTGTAAGCCAAGACACACGTCATCACTGTTAATCACCCGCCCATTCTATGTGCCATCCCCATACTTACTGAAACTTAACCCCACATAGTCATAATGCCGTTTGAATAAACGACGAATAATAGGGGACAGATCACAGATCCCTGTGGGACGCCAAAGGACACTGAGATCCAGACACTAAAGTCGCCGTCTGTCATCATCCGCTGTTTGAAGTTAAGCACATTTTAATACAATTCATCAAATTACCCTGTCTCCCATGTGCATTTGACTTCTTATTAATTCTCCTCTGTGGGACCTTGTCAAGGCCTTTGCTGAAATTCATGTAAAATACATCAACCGCACTACCCTTATCTACACACGTAGTCACATGCTCAAAATATAATTTAAATTTGTTGTGCATGACCTGCCTCTGACAAAGACATGCTGACTACGCCTGATCAAATCTTGCCTCTTCAAGTGGAGATAGATTTTCTGTTTAAGAATTTTCTCTCATTTTTTCCCTACCAGCGACGCGAGACTCACTGAACTCGAGTTCCCTGTTTTAACTCAACAATCTTTCTTAACTAGTGGGAGCACATTAGCAGAGTACGGTGGCACCTGCCCCGTGGCCAGAGAGGAATTACAAATTTGCGCCAGAGCCCCAATCTGCTTCCTCGACTGCCACAGCATCCGAGGTCACAATTCATCAAGACATTAGCATTTGTCCAATTTTAAGCCTAACAACACTTCCAGTCCCTATGCCGATTTGCTCAAGAGCCTCACAGTCTCCCTTCGGGACTTCAGTATCTATCTTCCCATTTGCTTGGGAAAAGACAGATGTGAAGTATTCGTTCAACACCATACCATTGTTCTCTGACTTCACCGACAGATTTCCAACTTTGCCCCTCATCTGCCCGGCTCCTTCGGCTTCCCATTAGAACATAGAACATAGAACAATACAGCGCAGTACAGGCCCTTCGGCCCACGATGTTGCACCGAAACAAAAGCCATCTAACCTACACTATGCCATTATCATCCATATGTTTATCTAATAAACTTTTAAATGCCCTCAATGTTGGCGAGTTCACTACTGTAGCAGGTAGGGCATTCCACGGCCTCACTCCTCTTTGCGTAAAGAACCTACCTCTGACCTCTGTCCTATATCTATTACCCCTCAGTTTTAGAATATCTTTTAGAATATATTTTAGAATATCTTGGAATTATCTCTACTTTTACCAGCTAGAGAATTCTCATATCCCCGCTTTGATCGCCAAATAGTTTATTAAAGCTCCATCCTGCACTTTTTGAATTCCTCAAATGGCACCGGATTTTGCTCTCCTTGTACTTACTATAATCCGTTTTTACCTTGTCATCGTGTCCTTAACGCATCTGGTCATCTGCTGTTTTCATCAAAAAATCCCTGCACAGGGTGAGTTGCAGAATAACACACCCTCCACATTGTCTGCATGAATACTCCCAGGACAGGTACAGGACAGGGCGAGTTACAGAGTAAAGCTCCCTCTAAACTGTTCCCATCAAACACTGCCAGGACAGAACAAAGAACAAAGTGCAAAGAAAAGTACAGCTCAGGAACAGGCCCATCGGCCCTCCAAGCCCGTTCCGACCATTCTGCCGGACTAAACTACAAACTTCTAGACTTCCTGGGTCCGTGTCCCCCTGTTCCCATCCTATTCATGTATCTGTCAAGATGACCCTTAAATGGCACTATCATCCCTGCTTCCACCACATCCTCCGGTAGCGAGTTCCAGGCACCCACTACCCTCTGTGTAAAAAACTTGCCTCGCACATCTACTACAAATGCATCCCCTCGCACCTTAAACCTATGCCCCCTAGTAATTGACCACTCTACCCTGGGGAAAAGCCTCTGACTATCCACTCTGTCTATGCCCCTCATAATTTTGTAGACCTCTATCAGGTCGCACGTCAACCTCCGTCGTTCCAGTGAGAACAATCCGAGTTTATTCAATCTCTCCTCATAGCTAATGCCCTCCATACCAGGCAACATTCTGGTAAATCTCTTCTGCACCCTCTCTAAAGCCTTCACATCCTTCTGGTAGTGAGGCGACCCGAATTGAACACTATACTCCAAGTGTGGCTTTACTAATGTTCTATACATCTGCAACATGACTTGCCAATGTTTAAACTGAATGCCCCGGCCAATGAAGGCAAGCATGCCGTATGCCTTCTTGACTACCTTCTCCACCCCTTTCAGTGACCTGTGGACCTGTACACCTAGATCTCTCTGACTTTCAATACTATTGAGGGTTCTACCATTCACTGTATATTCCCTACCCGCGCTCGACCTTTCAAAATGCATTTCCTCACATTTGTCCGGATTAATCTCCATCTGCCATCTCTCCGCCCAAGTCTCCAAACAACCTAAATCCTGCTGTATACTCTGACAGTCCTCATCGCTGTCAGCAATTCCACCAACCATTGTGTCGTCTGCAAACTTACTAATCAGATCAGTTACATTTTTCTACAAATCATTTACATATACAACAAACAGCAAAGGTCCCAGCACTGATCCCTGCGGAACACCACTAGTCACAGCCCTCCAATTAGAAAAACATCCTTCCAATGCTACTCTCTGCCTTCTATAACCTAGCCAGTTCTGTATCCACCTTGCCAGCTCAACCCTGATCCCGTGTGACTTCACCTTTTGTACCAGTCTACCATGAGGGACTTTGTCAAAGGCCTTACTGAAGTCCCTGTAGACAACATCCACTGCCCGACCTGCATTAATCATCTTAGTGACCTCCTCGAAAAACTCTATCAAGTTAGTGAGACACGACCTCCCCTTCACAAAACCATGCTGCCTCTCACTAATACGTCCATTTGATTCCAAATGCGAGTAGATCCTGTCTCGAATAATTCTCTCCAGTAATTTCCCTACCACTGACGTAAGGCTCAGCGGCCTGTTGTTCCCTGGATTATATTTGCTACCCTTCTTAAACAGAGGAATAACATTGGCTATTCTCCAGCCCTCCGGACATCACCTGAAGATAGTAACGATCTAAAGATTTCTGTCAAGGCCTCAGCAACTTCCTCTCTAGCCTCCTTCAGTATTCTGGGGGTAGATCCCATCAGGCCCTGGGGACTTACCTCCCTGAATATTTTTCAAGACGCCCAACACCTCGTCTTTTTGGATCTCAATGTGCCCCAGGCTACCTATACACCCTTCTCCAGACTCAACATCTACCAATTCCTTCTCTTATTTGCCAATGACTTTTCGTGACCACTTCTAGCCCGCGTGACTCCTTGCTTAAGTCCCTTCCAACTTTCCTTATATCCCATACAGGCTTCGTCTGTTCACAACCTTTTAGCCCTGACAAATGTCTCCTTTTTCTTTTTGACGAGGCCTACAATATCTATCGTTATCCAAGGTTCTCGAAAAGTGCCGTATTTATCCTTCTTCCTGAATGGAACATGCCGATCCTGAATTCCTTTCAGCTGACACTTGAAAGCCTCCCACATGTCAGAAGTTGATTTACCCTCAAACATCCGCCCCCAATCTATGTTCTTCAGTTCCCGCCGAATATTGTTATAATGAACCTTCCCCAATTTAGCACATTCAACCTAGGACAACTCTTATCCTTGTCCATCAGCACTTTAAAATTTACTGAATTGTGGTCACTGTTCCCGAAATGCTCCCCTACTAAAACTCCTAACCCCTGGCCGAGCTCATTCCCGAATACCAGGTCCAGTACAGCCCGTTCCCTGGTTGGACTGTCTACATATTGTTTTAAGAAGCCCTCCTGTCTGCTCTTACAAACTCTGCCCCGTCTAAGCCCCTGGCACAAAGTGAGTCCCAGTCAATATTGGGGAAGTTGAAGTCTCCCATCACCACAACCCTGTTGTTTCCACTCTTTTCCTAAATCTGTCTACCTATATGCTCCTCTATCTCCCGCTGGCTGTTGAGAGGCCTGTAGTAAACCCGCAACATTGTGACTGCACCTTTCTTATTCCTGATCTCTACCCATATAGCCTCACTGCCCTCTGAGGTGTCCTCCCGCAGTACAGCTGTGATATTCTCCCTAACCAGTAGCGCAACTCCGCCACCCCTTTTACATCCCCCTCGATCCCGCCTGAAACATTTAAATCCTGGAACGTTTAGCTGCCAATCCTGCCCTTCCCTCAACCAAGTCTCTGTAATGGCAACAACATCAGAATTCTAAGTACTAATCCAAGCTTCAATTTCATCTGTCTTACCCGTAATACTTCTTGCATTAAAACATATGCACTTCAGGCCACCAGACCCGCTGTGTTCTGCAACTTCTCCCTGTCTGCTCTGCCTCAGAGCCCCACTGTCCCTATTCCCTAGTTCTCCCTAAATGCTCTCCCCTTCTGACCTATTGCTCCCGTGCCCACCCCCTGCCATACTAGTTTAAGTGATACGACCTTTCATTCCGCGGGTACCAAGCGTGGCGTCACCACCCACCAATTGCGAGCTGGAAGACTGGTTAGCTTAATATCGTAACGTCCGGAGACCGCCTACCCTGTTTGTCAGCTGACCAATGGTACAGACTGACTGTCATCATTTGACACAAAGCTTTTATTGATAACAAACATTATGTACAAACAAACAGAAGCTAGACAACCATCAAAGAGTAACGTGTCCACCTCGCACATCCCGGGAGGAAGCCGCCCATCCGCCTTCACCCGACCATTCGGGGATCAGGCAGATGGAACTGATAAAGTCAATAGTTCAGTGTTTGGTGGGGTTCCCCTGAACCACTCTTCTTGTCACCACCGACGTCCCTCAAACGACCGACGATCGAACGAATAAGTCCACCGGCCCAGTGTTCCTCTCCATTACGAACGCCAGCCGAAAAAGTTCCCTCGGGTACTGTACAATGCTCTATCGAGCCGTCATCCTGGAATGTTAAAAGGCAGCATGCGCTCCCCGACCACTGCTGGTTTCCTGCCGCGACCCTCGGATACAGGGTGCGGCGGAACTCCCCCTTTTTTAACTATTGTTTTTTCCTGGTTGCCAGTGTGGGTACGAGCATGTTTTGGCGTTCTCGGCTAGTCGATCTTTTACCGCCCGTCCCCGAGTACCGGAGGAATAGGTGCGAGATCCCCATCGCTGGGGCGCGACTCGTTGCAGTATAGAATTCGCCAGATTCCCGCAACTACATGTAACCGGCGTCCCGGATCCGAAACGGCACCCATTTTTAAGAACCACACGTGTTACTCCCGCAATGTGTGCCGTGTTCTCGGCTAGCCGTTAACCTTTTTCCGTTCCTCCCATGCACTGGAGGACTCGGTGCGAGATCCCCAACGAAGGGCGCAACTCATTGCGGTAAAGAACACGAGATTTCTGCAACTACATGTAACCGGCGTCCCGGATCCGAAACGGCACCCATTTTTAAGGACCACACGTGTTACTACCGCAATGTGTGCCGTGTTCTCGGCTAGTCGTTAACCTTTTTCCGTTCCTCCCATGCACTGGAGGACTCGGTGCGAGATCCCCAACGAAGGGCGCAACTCATTGCGGTAAAGAACACGAGATTTCTGCAACTACATGTAACTGGTGGCCCGGATCCGAAACGGTATCCATTTTTAAGACCCACCCAGTTACTCTCGCCATTTCTCTCCAGCTACTTTAGCCGGTTCCCATTCTCAGCCTTCATAGGAACCGTTGCCCGACGGGACCGACGCGGAGGCGTAACTCGCTACAGTATAGAAACTTGCTTAGGGTAAAGATTCCTGTAGCTACTGTAACTATAAAACCTTTGACCAGTAAGAGAGGCAATCACGGGAGAACCCAGTCCATCAACCGCAATATTCTCATCGTTAAAGATCTCGGGCCCGACTCTCTCAGTGGGCAATTAAGAGAGTCATAGAAACTACGTCATCTTCTTCACAGCCTTCAACACGTCATTGATGACGATGAACATCTTGCCAAGGTCATCCCCACACCCCTACTACTTGCCTTCAAACAACCGCGCAACCTCAAACGAGCCATTGTTTGCAGCAAACTACCCAGTCTTCAGAACAGTGAACACGACACCACACAACCCTGCCATGGCAATCTCTGCAAGACGTGCCAGATCATTGACATGGATACCACTATTACACGTGAGAACACCACCCACCAGGTACGCGGTACATACTCGTGCGACTCGGCCAACGTTGTCTACCTCATACGCTGCAGGAAAGGATGTCCCGAAGCGTGGTACATTGGCGAGACCATGCAGACGCTGCGACAACGAATGAACGGACATCGCGCAACAATCACCAGGCAGGAATGTTCCCTTCCAGTCGGGGAACACTTCAGCAGTCAAGGGCATACAGCCTCTGATCTCCGGGTAAGCGTTCTCCAAGGCGGCCTTCAGGACCCGCGACAACGCAGAATCGCCGAGCAGAAACTTATAGCCAAGTTCCGCACACATGAGTGCGGCCTCAACCGGGACCTGGGATTCATGTCGCATTACATTCATCCCCCACCATCTGGCCTGCGAAATCCTACCAACTGTCCTGGCTTGGTACAATTCACACCTCTTTAACCTGGGGTTACCCCCATCTCTGCATCTGTAAAGATTTAATCACCTGCTAATGCTCGCATTCCAAGCATTGTTTGGCATCTTTGAATTTATCTACATATGTGTTTCTGGAACAGACCTCTTCATTCACCTGAGGAAGCAGCAGCGCTCCGAAAGCTAGTGACATCGAAACAAACCTGTTGGACTTTAACCTGGTGTTGTAAGACTTCGTACTATACTAGTTTAAACCATCCCGTGTGACACTAGCAAACCTCGCGGCCAGGATATTTATGCCTCTCCGGATTAGGTGCAACCCGTCCTTCTTATATAGGTCACAACTGCCCCGGAAGAGCTCCCAGTGGTCCAGATAACGGAAGCCCGCCCTCCTACACCAGCTGTTTAGCCACGTGTTTAGCTGCTCTATCTTCCTATTTCTAGCCTCACTGGCACGTGCACAGGAGTAATCCCGAGATTACATCCCTGGAGGTCCTGTCTTTTAACTTTCTGCTTGCTCCCTGAACTCCTGCTGCAGGACCTCATGCCCCTTTCTGCCTATATCGTTAGTACCAATATGTACAACGACCTCTGCCTTTTTGCCCTCCCCTTCAGGATGCCCTCTACCAGTTCGGAGACATCCTGGACCCTGGCACCAGGGAGGCAACATACCATCTTGTAGTCTCTTTCACGTCCACAGAAGCGCCAACCTGTGCCCCTGACTATAGAGTCCCCTATTACTATTGCTCTTCTGCGCTTTGACCCTCCCTTCTGAACATCAGAGCGAGCCGTGGGGCCACTGCTCTGGCTGCTGCTGTTTTCCCCTGATAGGCTAATCCCCTCGACAGTATCCAAAGGGGTATACATGTTCGAGAGGTGTACATCTCAGGGGATTCCTGCACTGACTGCCTGCCCTTTCTGGTGGTCACCCATTTCTCTGCCTGCACCTTGGGTGTGACCACATTTATAAAACTGCGATCTATGACGCTTTCCGCCATCTGCAAGCGCCTAAGTGCATCCAATTGCTGCTCCAACCGAACCATGCGGTCTGTGAGGAGCTCCAGTTGGGTGCACTTTCTGCAGATGAAGCCATCCGGGACGCTGCAAGCCTCCTGGACCTGCCACATCTCACAGTCAGAGCACTGCAACCCTCTAACTGACATTGCGTCAATTAATTAAAATTAAAATAAAAAAAACATTTATATATATATATATATATTTTTAAAGTTACTGTTAACTATCTGTTTACTTGCACTAGATTTCTCATATAAATGCGAACGCTTAATATAGTACTCTCCGATCTCTGGCTTAGATACCCCTCTAAATTATAATTAAGTAATTATGTTTAATTAGTTACCAATGCTTAATTTTTTTAATTTAGTGTAGATTCCCAACCAGCCACTCAGGTCACAGCTTTTCTGTGATGTCACTTCAGTTTTCCCCCCGACACACACAATTTGAAAAAGGTATAAAAGTAAAAATAAGTAAAAATCACTGACTTACCTTCTTACCTTCTGAGTGTCTTAGATGATCTCAGGTTCTCTCCGTGACAGAGACTGCTCCTCCTCCTCAGAACGGCTCCCGAAACTAGGCCGCGATCTTTTAAATTCTCTGGGGTTGGTTGATATATGGGTGTGGGTGATATCTGGGGTTTGATGAAATCTGAGGTTGGATGATATCTGGGGTTGGGTGATATCTGGAATTGGGTATCTCTGGTGCTGGGTGATATCTGGGGTTAGGTGTTCTCTGGGGTTGCGTGATATCTGGTGTTGGGTGGTATCTGGGGTTGGGTATCTCTGGGGTAGGGTGATATCTGGGATTGGGTGATATCTGGGGTTGGGTGATATCTGGTCTTGGGTGATATCTAGAATTTGGGTGACATCTGGGGCTGGGTGATGTCTGGGGTGTGGTGATATCTGGGGTGTGGTGATATCTGGGTTCGGGTGATCTCAGGGTTTGGGTGATATCGGGGGCTGGGAGATCTCTGGGGTTGGATGATATCTGAGATTTGGTGATATCTGGGGTTGGGTAATATCTGGGGTTGGGTGATGTCTGGGGTTGGGTGATCTCTCGGGTTGGGTGATCTCTGGGGTTGTGTGATATCGGGGGTTGGGTGATATCTTGGGTTGGGTGATATCTGGCGTTGGGTGATCCCTGGCGTTGAGTGATCTCTGGGGTCGGGTGATATCAGGGTTTGGGTGATATCTGGGGTTGGGTGATATCTGGGTTTGGGTGATATCTGGGATTGGATGATTTCTGGGGTTAGGTGATATCTGGAATTGGGTATCTCTGGGGTTGGGTGATATCTGGGGTTGGGTGATATCTGGGGTTGGGTGATCTCTGGGGTTGATTGATATCTGGGGCTGGGTGATATCTGGGATTGGGTATCTCTGGGGTTGGGTGACATCTGGGGTTAGGTGATCTCTGGGGTTGGGTGATATCTGGGGATGGGTGATTTCTGTGATTGGGTTATATCTGGGGTTGGGTGATATCTGGGGTTTATTGATATCTGTGGTTGGGTGATTTCTGGGTTTGGCTGATATTTGGGATATCTCTGGTTGGGTGATCTCTGGGGTTGGGTGATATCTGTGGTTGGGTATCTCTGGGTTGGGGTAACATCTTGGGTGGGTAATATCTGGGCTTAAGTGATATCTGGGTTTGGGTGATCTCTGGGGTTGTGTGATATCTGGGGTTGGGTGATATATGCGGTTGGGTGATATTTGGGGTTGCGTGATATCTGGGTTTGGGTATCTCTGGGGCTCTGTGATATCTGTGGTTGGGTATCTCTGGGTTGGGGTAACATCTTGGGTAGGTAATATCTGGGCTTAAGTGATATCTGGGTTTGGGTGATCTCTGGGGTTGGGTGATATCTGGGGTTGGGTGATATATGCGGTTGGGTGATATTTGGGGTTGGGTGATATCTGGGTTTGGGTATCTCTGGGGCTCTGTGATATCTGGGGTTGGGTGATCTCTGAGGTTGGGTGATCTCTAGGGTTGGGTGATATTTGGGATTGGTGATATGTGGGTTTGCTATCTCTGGGGTTGAGTGATATCTGGGATTGTATGATCTCTGGGGTTGGGTGATATCTGGGTTTGGGTGGTCTCTGGGGTTGGGTGATCTCTGTGTTTTAGATTTCTGGGGTTGGTGATATCTGGGGATGGGTGATATCTGCAATTGGGTGATATCTGGGGTTGGGTAATATCTGGGGTTGAGTGATCTCTGGGGATTGGTGAAATTAGGTGTTGGTTGATAGCTGGTGTTCATTGAAAACTGGGGCTGGGTGATCTCTGGGCAAGTGTGATATCGGGGGTTGGGTGATATCTGGGATTGGGTGATCTCTGCGGTTGGGTGATATCTGGGGTTGGCTGATCTCTCGGGTTGGGTGATATCTGGGGTTCGGTGATATCTGGGGCTGGGTGAATTCTGCGATTGGGTGATATCTGGTTTTGGGTGAATTCTGGGATTGGGCGATATCGGGGTTTGGAAAAATCTGGTATTGGGTGATACCTGGGGCTGGGTGATATCTGGGGTTGAGTGATCTCTGGGGTTGGGTGATATCTGTGATTGGGTGATATCTGGGGTTGGGTGATATCTGGCGGTGAGTGATATCTGGGGTTTGATGAAATCTGGGTTTGCATAATATCTGGGGTTGGGTGCTATCTGGAATTGGGTATCTCTGGGGTTGGGTGATATCTGGGGTTAGGTGGTCTCTGGGGTTGGGTGATATCTGCGGTTGGATGATACCTGGGATTGGTTATCTCTGGGGTGGGTGATATCTGGGGTTAGGTGATATCAGTGGTTGGGTGATATCTGGGCTTGGGTGATTTCTGGGATTGGGTTATATCTGTGATTGGGTGACATCTGGGGCTGGGTGATACCTGGGGTTGGGTGAATTCCGCGTTTGGGTGATATCTGGGGTTGGGTGAATTCTGGGATTGGGCGATATCGGGGGTTTGGAAAAATCTGGTATTGGGTGATATCTGGGGCTGGGTGATATCTGGGGTTGGGTGATCTCTGGGTTAGGTGATATCTGTGATTGGGTGATATCTGGGGTTGGGTGATATCTGGCGGTGAGTGATATCTGGGGTTTGATGAAATCTGGGTTTGGATGATATCTGGGGATGGGTGCTATCTGGAATTGGGTATCTCTGGGGTTGGGTGATAACTGGGGTTATGTGTTCTCTGGGGTTGGGTGATATCTGGGGTTGGGTGTTATCTGGGATTGTGTATCTCTGGGGTGGGTGATATCTGGGGTTAGGTGATATCAGTGGATGGGTGATATCTGGACTTGGGTGATTTCTGGGATTGGGTTATATCTGGGATTGGGTAATATCTGGTGCTGGGTGATACCTGGAGTTGGGTGAATTCCGCGATTGGGTGATATCTGGGGTTGGGTGAATTCTGGGATTGGGCGATATCGGGGGTTTGGAAAAATCTGGTATTTGGTGATATCTGTTGTTGGGTGATATCTAGGGTTGGGTAATCTCTGGGGTGGTGATATTAGGGGTTGGGAGATATCTGGGGTTGGGTGAAAACTGGGCCTGGGTGATCTGTGCGGTTGGGTGATCTCTGGGTTGGGTGATATCTGGGATTGGGTGATATCTGAGGTAGGGAGATATCTGGTTTTGGGTGATATCTGGGGTTGGGTGATATCTGGGATCGGGTATCTCTGGGGTTGGGTGACATCTGGGGTTAGGTGATCTCTGGGGTTGGGTGAAATCTGGGGATGGGTGATTTCTGGGATTGGGTTATATCTGGGGTTGGGTGATATCTGGTGTTGGGTGATATCTGAGGTTGGGTATCTCTGGGTTGGGGTAATATCTTGGGTTGGGTAATATCTGGGTTTAAGTGATATCTGGGTTTGGGTGATCTCTGGAGTTGGGTGATATCTGGGGTTGGGTGATATACGCGGTTGGGTGATATATGGGGTTGGGTGATATCAGGGTTTGGGTATCTCTGGGGTTCTGTGATATCTGGTGTTGGGTGATCTCTGAGGTTGGGTGATCTCTGGGGTTGGGTGATATTTGGGGTTGGGTGATATGTGGGTTTGTTATCTCTGTTGTTGAGTGATATCTGGGATTGTATGATCTCTGGGGTTGGGAGATATCTGGTGCTGGGTGATCTCTGGGGTTGTGTGATAGCTGGGCTTGGGTGATTTCTGGGATTGGGTTATATCTGGGATTTGGTGACATCTGGGGTTGGGTGATATCTGGGGTTGGGTACATTCTGGGATTGGGCGATATCGGGCGTTTGGAAAAATCTGGTATTGGGTAATCTCTGTTGTTGGTTGATATCTGGGGTTGGGTCATCTCTGGGGTTTGGTGATATAAGGGGTTGGGTGATATCTGCTGTTGGGTGATATCTGGGATTGGGTATCTCTGGGTTTGGGTGATATCTCGGGTTAGGTGATCTCTGCGGTTGGGTGATATCTGGGGTGGGTGATTTCTGGGATTGGGTTATATCTGGGGTAGGGTGATATCTAGGGTTGGGTGATATCTGGTTTTGGGTGATATTTGGGATTGGGTGATATCTGGGGTTGGGTGATATCTGGGGTTGGGTGACATGAGGGGTTGGGTGATATCTGGTGTTGGGTGAAAACTGGGGATGGATGATCTGTGGGGTTGGGTGATATCGGGGGTTGAGTGGTATCTTGGGTTGGTTGATATCTCTGGTTGGGTGATCTCTGGGGTTGGGTGATATCTGGGGGTGGGTATATCTGGGTTGGGGTAACATCTTGGGTTGGGTACTATCTGGGCTTAAGTGATGTCTGGGTTTGGGTGATCTCTGGTGTTGGGTGATATCTGGGGTTGGGTTTATCTGGGGTTTTGTGTGATATCTGGGGTTGGGTCATCTCTGAGGTTGGGTGATCTCTGGGGTTGGGTGATATATGGCGTTGGGTGACATCTGGGTTGGGTATCTCTGGGGTTGAGTGATATCTGGGATTGTATGATCTCTGGGGTTGGGTGACATCTGGGGTTGGGTAATCTCTGGGGTTGGGTGACCTTTGTGTTTTAGATCTCTGGGGTTGGGCGAAATCTGGGGATGGGTGATATCTGAGATTGGATGATATCTGGGGTTGGATAATATCTGGGGCTGGGTGAAATCTGGGGTTGGGTGAATTCCGCGATTGGGTGATATCTGGGGTTGGGTGAATTCTGGGATTGGGCGATATCGGGGGTTTGGAAAAATCTGGTATTGGGTGATATCTGGGGCTGGGTGATATCTGGGGTTGGGTGATCTCTGGGTTAGGTGATATCTGTGATTGGGTGATACCTGGGGTTGGGTGATATCTGGCGGTGAGTGATATCTGGGGTTTGATGAAATCTGGGTTTGGATGATATCTGGGGATGGGTGCTATCTGGAATTGGGTATCTCTGGGGTTGGGTGATAACTGGGGTTATGTGTTCTCTGGGGTTGGGTGATATCTGGGGTTGGGTGTTATCTGGGATTGTGTATCTCTGGGGTGGGTGATATCTGGGGTTAGGTGATATCAGTGGATGGGTGATATCTGGACTTGGGTGATTTCTGGGATTGGGTTATATCTGGGATTGGGTAATATCTGGTGCTGGGTGATACCTGGAGTTGGGTGAATTCCGCGATTGGGTGATATCTGGGGTTGGGTGAATTCTGGGATTGGGCGATATCGGGGGTTTGGAAAAATCTGGTATTTGGTGATATCTGTTGTTGGGTGATATCTAGGGTTGGGTAATCTCTGGGGTGGTGATATTAGGGGTTGGGAGATATCTGGGGTTGGGTGAAAACTGGGCCTGGGTGATCTGTGCGGTTGGGTGATCTTTGGGTTGGGTGATATCTGGGATTGGGTGATATCTGAGGTAGGGAGATATCTGGTTTTGGGTGATATCTGGGGTTGGGTGATATCTGGGATTGGGTATCTCTGGGGTTGGGTGACATCTGGGGTTAGGTGATCTCTGGGGTTGGGTGAAATCTGGGGATGGGTGATTTCTGGGATTGGGTTATATCTGGGGTTGGGTGATATCTGGTGTTGGGTGATATCTGAGGTTGGGTATCTCTGGGTTGGGGTAATATCTTGGGTTGGGTAATATCTGGGTTTAAGTGATATCTGGGTTTGGGTGATCTCTGGAGTTGGGTGATATCTGGGGTTGGGTGATATACGCGGTTGGGTGATATATGGGGTTGGGTGATATCAGGGTTTGGGTATCTCTGGGGTTCTGTGATATCTGGTGTTGGGTGATCTCTGAGGTTGGGTGATCTCTGGGGTTGGGTGATATTTGGGGTTGGGTGATATGTGGGTTTGCTATCTCTGTTGTTGAGTGATATCTGGGATTGTATGATCTCTGGGGTTGGGAGATATCTGGTGCTGGGTGATCTCTGGGGTTGTGTGATAGCTGGGTTTGGGTGATTTCTGGGATTGGGTTATATCTGGGATTTGGTGACATCTGGGGTTGGGTGATATCTGGGGTTGGGTACATTCTGGGATTGGGCGATATCGGGCGTTTGGAAAAATCTGGTATTGGGTAATCTCTGTTGTTGGTTGATATCTGGGGTTGGGTCATCTCTGGGGTTTGGTGATATAAGGGGTTGGGTGATATCTGCTGTTGGGTGATATCTGGGATTGGGTATCTCTGGGTTTGGGTGATATCTCGGGTTAGGTGATCTCTGCGGTTGGGTGATATCTGGGGTGGGTGATTTCTGCGATTGGGTTATATCTGGGGTAGGGTGATATCTAGGGTTGGGTGATATCTGGTTTTGGGTGATATATGGGATTGGGTGATATCTGGGGTTGGGTGATATCTGGGGTTGGGTGACATGAGGGGTTGGGTGATATCTGGTGTTGGGTGAAAACTGGGGATGGATGATCTGTGGGGTTGGGTGATATCGGGGGTTGAGTGGTATCTTGGGTTGGGTGATATCTCTGGTTGGGTGATCTCTGGGGTTGGGTGATATCTGGGGGTGGGTATATCTGGGTTGGGGTAACATCTTGGGTTGGGTACTATCTGGGCTTAAGTGATGTCTGGGTTTGGGTGATCTCTTGTGTTGGGTGATATCTGGGGTTGGGTTTATCTGGGGTTTTGTGTGATATCTGGGGTTGGGTCATCTCTGAGGTTGGGTGATCTCTGGGGTTGGGTGATATATGGCGTTGGGTGACATCTGGGTTGGGTATCTCTGGGGTTGAGTGATATCTGGGATTGTATGATCTCTGGGGTTGGGTGACATCTGGGGTTGGGTAATCTCTGGGGTTGGGTGACCTTTGTGTTTTAGATCTCTGGGGTTGGGCGAAATCTGGGGATGGGTGATATCTGAGATTGGATGATATCTGGGGTTGGATAATATCTGGGGTTGGGTGAAATCTGGGGTTGGGTGATACCTGGTGTTGGGTGCTATCAGGGGTTGAGTGATCTCTGGGGATTGGTGAAATTAGGGGTTGTGTGATATCGGGTGTTGGGTGATATCTTTGGTTGTGTAATGTCTGGGGTTGGGTGATTTCTGGGGTTGGGTGATATCTGGGGAGTGGTGATATCTGTGTGTGGGTGATATCTGGGTTTGTGTGATCTCTGGGGTTGGGTGATATCTGTGGTTGGCTGATCTCTGTGGTTGGGCGATATCTGGGGTTGGGTGATCTCTGGGGTTGGGTGATCTCAGGTGTTGGGTGATCTCTGTTGTTGGGTGATCTCTGTGATTGGGTGATATCTGGGGTTGGGTGATATCTGGGGTTGGGTGATATCTGGGATTGGGTGATATCTGGTGAGTGGTGATCTCTGGGGTTGGGTGATCTCTGGTGTTGGGTGATCTCTGCGATTGGGAGATATCTGGGCTTGGGTGATATCTGTGGTTTGTAGAAATCTGGGTTTGGATGATTTCTGGGGTTGGGTGATATCTGGAATTGGGTATCTCTGGGGTTGGGTGATATCTGGGGTTATGTGTTCTCTGGGGTTGGTTGATATCTGGGGCTGGGTGATATCTGGGATTGGGTATCTCTGGGGTTGTGTGACATCTGGGGTTAGGTGATCTCTGGGGTTGGATGGTGTCTGGGGCTGGGTGATATCTGGGGTTGGGTGATATTAGGGGTTGGGTGATATATGGTGTTGGGTGAAAACTGGTGATGGGTGATCTGTGGAGTTGGGTGATATCTGTGGTTGGGTATGTCTGGGTTGGGGTAACATCTTGGGTTGGGTAATATCTGGCCTTAAGTGATATCTGGGTTTGGGTGATCTCTGGGGTTGGGTGATATCTGGGGTTGGATGATCCCTGAGGTTGGGTGATCTCTGGGGTTGGGTGATATTTGTGGTTGGGTGATGTGTGGGTTTGCTATCTCTGGGGTTGAGTGATATCTGGGATTGTATGATCTATGGGGCTGGGTTGCATCTGAGGTTGGGTGATCTCTGGGGTTGGGTGATCTCTGTGTTTTAGATCTCTGGGGTTGGGTGATATCTGGGGATGGGTGATATCTGCAATTGGGTGATACTGGGGTTGGGTGATCTCTGTGTTTTAGATCTCTGGGGTTGGGTAATACCTGGGGTTGGGTGATATCTGGCGTTGGGTGATACCTGGTGTTGGGTTATATCTGGGGTTGCGTGATCTCTAGGGTTGAGTGATATCTTGGTTTGGGTGATATCTGGGGATGGGTGATATCTGGGGATGGGTGATATCTGGTGTTCATTGAAAACTGGGGCGGGGTGATCTCTGGGGAAGTGTGATATCGGGGGTTGGGTGATATCTTGGGTTGTGTGATGTCTGGGGTTGGGTGATCTCTGGGGTTGAGTGATATCTGGGTTTGGGTAATATCTGGGGATGGGTGATAACTGGGGCTGGGTGATATCTGGGATTGGGTGATATCTGGGGAGTGGTGATATCTGTGTGTGGGTGATATCTGGGTTTGAGTGATCTCTGGGGTTGGGTGATATCTGGGGTTGGCTGATCTCTGGGGTTGGGTGATATCTGGCGTTGGGTGATCTCTGGGGTTGGGTGATCTCCGGTGTTGGGTGATCTCTGGTGTTGGGTGATCTCTGTGATTGGGTGATATCTGGGGTTGGGTGATATCTGGGGGTGAGTGATATCTGGGATTTGATGAAATCTGGGTTTGGATGATATCTGAGGTTGGGTGATATCTGGGATTGGATATCTCTTGCTGGGTGATATCTGAGGTTAGGTGATATCAGTGGTAGGGTGATATCTGGAGTTGGGGGATTTCTGGCATTGGGTTATATCTGGGATTGGGAGATATCCTGGGCTTGGTGATACCTGGGGTTGGATGAATTCTGGGATTGGGTGATATCTGGGATTGGTTGATATCTGGGGTTGGGTAATAGCTGGTGTTGGGTGATATCTGGTGCTGGGTGATCTCTGGGGTTGAGTGATATCTGGGGTTCGGTGATTTCTGGGATTGGGTTATATCTGGGATAGGGTGATATCTGGGATTGGGTGATACCGGGGGTTTGGAAATATCTGGTGTTGGGTGATATCTGGGGTTGGGTGATATCTGGGGTTGGGTGATATTAGGGGTTTGGAGATACCTGGTGTTGGGTGAAAAGTGGGCCTGGGTGATCTGTGGGGTTGGGTGATCTCTGGGTTGGGTGATATCTGGGATTGGGTGATATCTGAGGTTGCGTGATATCTGGTTTTGTGTGATATCTGGGGTTGGGTGATCTCTGTGGTTAGGTGATATCTTGGGTTAGGTGTTCTCTGGGGTTGGTTGATATCTGGGGCTGGGTGATATCTGGGATTGGGTATCCCTGGGGTTGGGTGATATCTGGGGTTAGGTGATCTCTGCGGCTGGGTGATATCTGGGGTGGGTGATTTCTGGGATTGGGTTATATCTGGGGTTGGGTGATATTTGGGGTTGTGTGATATCTGGTGTAGGGTGATATTTGGGATTGGATGATATCCGGGGTTGGGTAATATCTGCTGTTGGGTGATATCTGGGGCTGGGTGATATCTGGGATTGGGTGATATCCTGGGCTGGGTGATACCTGGGGTTGGGTGAATTCTGGGATTGGGTGATATCTGGAATTGGTTGATATCTGGAGTTGGGTAACATCTCGTGTTGGGTGATATCTGGTGCTGGGTGATCTCTGGGGTTGGGTGATATCTGGGGTTGGGTGATTTCTGGGATTGGGTTATATCTGGGATTGGGTGATATCTGGGGTTGGGTGATATCTGGGGTTGGGTGAATTCTGGGATTGGGTAATATCGGGGGTTTGGAAATATCTGGTGTTGGGTGATATCTGGGGCTGGTTGATATCTGGGGTTGGGTGATATTTGGGGTTTAGAGATATCTGGTGTTGGGTGATATCTGCTGTTGGGTGATCTGTGGGGTTGGATGATCTCTGGGCTTGGGTGATATGAGGGGTTGGGTGGTACCTGGTGTTGGGTGAAAACTGGGGATTGGTGATCTGTGGGGTTGGGCGATATCGGGGGTTGAGTGGTATCTTGGGTTGGGTGATATCTCTGGTTGGGTGATCTCTGGGGTTGGGTGATATCTGGGGTTGTGTATCTCTGGGTTGGGGTAACATCGTGGGTTGGGTAATATCTGGGTATAAGTGATATCTGGGTTTGGGTGATCGCTGGGATTGGGTGATATCTGGCATTGCGTGATATATGCGGTTGGGTGATATATTGTGTTGGGTGATATCTGGGTTTGGGTATCTCCGGGGTTTTGTCTGATATCTGGCTTTGGGTGATCTCTGAGGTTGGGTGATCTCTGGGGTTGGGTGATATTTGGGGTTGGGTGATATCTGGGTTTGGTATCTCTGGGATTGAGTGATATCAGGGATTGTATGATCTCTGGGGTTGGGTGATATCTGGGGTTGGGTGATCTTTGTGTTTTAGATCTCTGGGGTTGGGCGTTATCTGGGGATGGGTGATATCTCAGATTGGGTGATATCTGGGGTTGCATAATATCTGCGGTTGGGTGGTATCTGGGGTTGGGTGATACCTGGTGTTGGGTGCTATCTGGGGTTGAGTGATCTCTGGGGATTGGTGAAATTAGGGGTTGGGGGATATCTGGTGTTGATTTAAAACTGGGGCTGGTTTATCTCTGGGGTTGTGTGATATCGGGGTTTGGGTGATATCTTGGGTTGTGTGATGTCTGGGGTTGGGTGATCTCTGGGGTTGGTGATGTCTGGGATTTGGTGATATCTGGGGAGTGGTGATACCTGTGTGTGGGTGATATCTGGGGTTGGGTGATCTCTGGGGTTGGGTGATATCTGGGGTTGCATGATCACCGTGTTTGGGCGATATCTGGGGTTGGGTGATCTCTGGGGTTGGGTGATATCTGGGGTTGGATGATCACCGTGTTTGGGCGATATCTGGGGTTGGGTGATCTCTGGTGATGGGTGATCTCTGTTGTTGGGTGATCTCTGTGATTGGGTGATTTCTGGGATTGGGTCATATCTGGGATTGGGTGATATCTGGGGCTGGGCGATACCTGGGTTTGGGTGAATTCTGGGATTGGGTGATATCTGGGATTGGTTGATATCTGAGGTTGGGTAATATCTGGTGTTGGGTGATACCTGCTGCTGGGTGATCTCTGGGGTCTGGTGATATCTGGGGTTGGGTAATTTCTGGGGTTGGGTAAATTCTGGGATTGGGCGATATCGGGGGTTTGGAAAAATCTGGTATTGGGTGTTCTCTGTTGTTGGTTGATATCTGGGTTTGGGTCATCTCTGGGGTTTGGTGATATTAGAGGTTGGGAGATATCTGGTGTTGGGTGAAAACTGGGCCTGGGTGATCTGTGCGGTTGGGTGATCTCTGGGTTGGGTGATATCTGGGATTGGGTGATATCTGGGGTTGGTTGATATCTGGGGCTGGGTGATATCTGGGATTGGGTATCTCTGGGTTTGGGTGATATCTTGGGTTAGGTGATCTCTGCGGTTGGGTGATATCTGGGGTGGGTGATTTCTGGGATTGGGCGATATCGGGGGTTTGGAAAAATCTGGTATTTGGTGATATCTGTTGTTGGGTGATATCTAGGGTTGGGTAATCTCTGGGGTGGTGATATTAGGGGTTGGGAGATGTCTGGGGTTGGGTGAAAACTGGGCCTGGGTGATCTGTGCGGTTGGGTGATCTCTGGGTTGGGTGATATCTGGGATTGGGTGATATCTAAGGTAGGGAGATATCTGGTTTTGGGTGATATCTGGGGTTGGGTGATATCTGGGATTGGGTATCTCTGGGGTTGGGTGACATCTGGGGTTAGGTGATCTCTGGGGTTGGGTGAAATCTGGGGATGGGTGATTTCTGGGATTGGGTTATATCTGGGGTTGGGTGATATCTGGTGTTGGGTGATATCTGAGGTTGGGTATCTCTGGGTTGGGGTAATATCTTGGGTTGGGTAATATCTGGGTTTAAGTGATATCTGGGTTTGGGTGATCTCTGGAGTTGGGTGATATCTGGGGTTGGGTGATATACGCGGTTGGGTGATATATGGGGTTGGGTGATATCAGGGTTTGGGTATCTCTGGGGTTCTGTGATATCTGGTGTTGGGTGATCTCTGAGGTTGGGTGATCTCTGGGGTTGGGTGATATTTGGGGTTGGGTGATATGTGGGTTTGCTATCTCTGTTGTTGAGTGATATCTGGGATTGAATGATCTCTGGGGTTGGGAGATATCTGGTGCTGGGTGATCTCTGGGGTTGTGTGATAGCTGGGCTTGGGTGATTTCTGGGATTGGGTTATATCTGGGATTTGGTGACATCTGGGGTTGGGTGATATCTGGGGTTGGGTACATTCTGGGATTGGGCGATATCGGGCGTTTGGAAAAATCTGGTATTGGGTAATCTCTGTTGTTGGTTGATATCTGGGGTTGGGTCATCTCTGGGGTTTGGTGATATAAGGGGTTGGGAGATATCTGCTGTTGGGTGATATCTGGGATTGGGTATCTCTGGGTTTGGGTGATCTCTGCGGTTGGGTGATATCTGGGGTGGATGATTTCTGGGATTGGGTTATATCTGGGGTAGGGTGATATCTAGGGTTGGGTGATATCTGGTTTTGGGTGATATTTGGATTTGGGTGATATCTGGGGTTGGGTGATATCTGGGGTTGGGTGACATGAGGGGTTGGGTGATATCTGGTGTTGGGTGAAAACTGGGGATGGGTGATCTGTGGGGTTGGGTGATATCGGGGGTTGAGTGGTATCTTGGGTTGGGTGATATCTCTGGTTGGGTGATCTCTGGGGTTGGGTGATATCTGGGGGTGGGTATATCTGGGTTGGGGTAACATCTTGGGTTGGGTAATATCTGGGCTTAAGTGATGTCTGGGTTTGGGTGATCTCTGGTGTTGGGTGATATCTGGGGTTGGGTTTCTCTGGGGTTTTGTGTGATATCTGGGGTTGGGTGATCTCTGAGGTTGGGTGATCTCTGGGGTTGGGTGATATTTGGGGTTGGGTGACATCTGGGTTGGGTATCTCTGGGGTTCAGTGATATCTGGGATTGTATGATCTCTGGGGTTGGGTGACATCTGGGGTTGGGTAATCTCTGGGGTTGGGTGACCTTTGTGTTTTAGATCTCTGGGGTTGGGCGAAATCTGGGGATGGGTGATATCTGAGATTGGATGATATCTGGGGTTGGATAAAATCTGGGGTTGGGTGACATCTGGGGTTGGGTGATACCTGGTGTTGGGTGCTATCTGGGGTTGAGTGATCTCTGGGGATTGGTGAAATTAGGGGTTGTGT
Source organism: Scyliorhinus torazame (assembly GCF_047496885.1). Taxonomy (NCBI): domain Eukaryota; kingdom Metazoa; phylum Chordata; class Chondrichthyes; order Carcharhiniformes; family Scyliorhinidae; genus Scyliorhinus; species Scyliorhinus torazame. Next base: position 112,340,792 of record NC_092726.1, on the reverse strand, counting down.
GATATCGGGTGTTGGGTGATATCTTTGGTTGTGTAATGTCAGGGGTTGGGTGATTTCTGGGGTTGGGTGATATCTGGGGAGTGGTGATATCTGTGTGTGGGTGATATCTGGGTTTGTGTGATCTCTGGGATTGGGTGATATCTGGGGTTGGCTGATCTCTGTTGTTGGGCGATATCTGGGGTTGGGTGATCTCTGGGGTTGGGTGATCTCAGGTGTTGGGTGATCTCTGTTGTTGGGTGATCTCTGTGATTGGGTGATATCTGGGGTTGGGTGATATCTGGGGTTGGGTGATATCTGGGATTGGGTGATATCTGGTCAGTGGTGATCTCTGGGGTTGGGTGATCTCTGGTGTTGGGTGATCTCTGCGATTGGGAGATATCTGGGCTTGGGTGATATCTGGGGTTTGTAGAAATCTGGGTTTGGATGATTTCTGGGGTTGGGTGATATCTGGAATTGGGTATCTCTGGGGTTGGGTGATATCTGGGGTTATGTGTTCTCTGGGGTTGGTTGATATCTGGGGCTGGGTGATATCTGGGGTTGGGTGATATTAGGGGTTGGGTGATATATGGTGTTGGGTGAAAACTGGGGATGGGTGATCTGTGGGGTTGGGTGATATCTGTGGTTGGGTATGTCTGCGTTGGGGTAACATCTTGGGTTGGGTAATATCTGGCCTTAATTGATATCTGGGTTTGGGTGATCTCTGGGGTTGGGTGATATCTGGGGTTGGATGATCCCTGAGGTTGGGTGATCTCTGGGGTTGGGTGATATTTGGTGTTGGGTGATATGTGGGTTTGCTATCTCTGGGGTTGAGTGATATCTGGGATTGTATGATCTATGGGGCTGGGTTGCATCTGAGGTTGGGTGATCTCTGGGGTTGGGTGATCTCTGTGTTTTAGATCTCTGGGGTTGGGTGATATCTGGGGATGGGTGATATCTGCAATTGGGTGATACTGGGGTTGGGTGATCTCTGTGTTTTAGATCTCTGGGGTTGGGTAATACCTGGGGTTGGGTGATATCTGGCGTTGGGTGATACCTGGTGTTGGGTTATATCTGGGGTGGTGTGATCTCTGGGGTTGAGTGATATCTTGGTTTGGGTGATATCTGGGGATGGGTGATATCTGGGGATGGGTGATATCTGGTGTTCATTGAAAACTGGGGCGGGGTGATCTCTGGGGAAGTGTGATATCGGGGGTTGGGTGATATCTTGGGTTGTGTGATGTCTGGGGTTGGGTGATCTCTGGGGTTGAGTAATATCTGGGTTTGGGTAATATCTGGGGATGGGTGATATCTGGGGCTGGGTGATATCTGGGATTGGATGATATCTGGGGAGTGGTGATATCTGTGTGTGGGTGATATCTGGGGTTGGGTGATCTCTGGGGTTGGGTGATATCTGGGGTTGGCTGATCTCTGGGGTTGGGTGATATCTGGCGTTGGGTGATCTCTGGGGTTGGGTGATCTCTGGTGTTGGGTGATCTCTGGTGTTGGGTGATCTCTGTGATTGGGTGATATCTTGGGTTGGGTGATATCTGGGGGTGAGTGATATCTGGGATTTGATGAAATCTGGGTTTGGATGATATCTGAGGTTGGGTGATATCTGGGATTGGATATCTCTGGGTGGGTGATATCTGAGGTTAGGTGATATCAGTGGTAGGGTGATATCTGGAGTTGGGGGATTTCTGGGATTGGGTTATATCTGGGATTGGGAGATATCCTGGGCTTGGTGATACCTGGGGTTGGTTGAATTCTGGGATTGGGTGATATCTGGGATTGGTTGATATCTGGGGTTGGGTAATAGCTGGTGTTGGGTGATATCTGGTGCTGGGTTATCACTGGGGTTGAGTGATATCTGGGGTTCGGTGATTTCTGGGATTGGGTTATATCTGGGATAGGGTGATATCTGGGTTTGGGTAATATCTGGGGTTGGGTGAATTCTGGGATTGGGTGATACCGGGGGTTTGGAAATATCTGGTGTTGGGTGATATCTGGGGTTGGGTGATATCTGGGGTTGGGTGATATTAGGGGTTTGGAGATACCTGGTGTTGGGTGAAAAGTGGGCCTGGGTGACCTGTGGGGTTGGGTGATCTCTGGGTTGGGTGATATCTGGGATTGGGTGATATCTGAGGTTGCGTGATATCTGGTTTTGTGTGATATCTGGGGTTGGGTGATCTCTGTGGTTGGGTGATATCTTGGGTTAGGTGTTCTCTGGGGTTGGTTGATATCTGGGGCTGGGTGATATCTGGGATTGGGTATCCCTGGGGTTGGGTGATATCTGGGGTTAGGTGATCTCTGCGGCTGGGTGATATCTGGGGTGGGTGATTTCTGGGATTGGGTTATATCTGGGGTTTGTAGAAATCTGGGTTTGGATGATTTCTGGGGTTGGGTGATATCTGGAATTGGGTATCTCTGGGGTTGGGTGATATCTGGGGTTATGTGTTCTCTGGGGTTGGTTGATATCTGGGGCTGGGTGATATCTGGGGTTGGGTGATATTAGGGGTTGGGTGATATATGGTGTTGGGTGAAAACTGGGGATGGGTGATCTGTGGGGTTGGGTGATATCTGTGGTTGGGTATGTCTGCGTTGGGGTAACATCTTGGGTTGGGTAATATCTGGCCATAATTGATATCTGGGTTTGGGTGATCTCTGGGGTTGGGTGATATCTGGGGTTGGATGATCCCTGAGGTTGGGTGATCTCTGGGGTTGGGTGATATTTGGTGTTGGGTGATATGTGGGTTTGCTATCTCTGGGGTTGAGTGATATTTGGGATTGTATGATCTATGGGGCTGGGTTGCATCTGAGGTTGGGTGATCTCTGGGGTTGGGTGATCTCTGTGTTTTAGATCTCTGGGGTTGGGTGATATCTGGGGATGGGTGATATCTGCAATTGGGTGATACTGGGGTTGGGTGATCTCTGTGTTTTAGATCTCTGGGGTTGGGTAATACCTGGGGTTGGGTGATATCTGGCGTTGGGTGATACCTGGTGTTGGGTTATATCTGGGGTGGTGTGATCTCTGGGGTTGAGTGATATCTTGGTTTGGGTGATATCTGGGGATGGGTGATATCTGGGGATGGGTGATATCTGGTGTTCATTGAAAACTGGGGCGGGGTGATCTCTGGGGAAGTGTGATATCGGGGGTTGGGTGATATCTTGGGTTGTGTGATGTCTGGGGTTGGGTGATCTCTGGGGTTGAGTGATATCTGGGTTTGGGTAATATCTGGGGATGGGTGATATCTGGGGCTGGGTGATATCTGGGATTGGATGATATCTGGGGAGTGGTGATATCTGTGTGTGGGTGATATCTGGGGTTGGGTGATCTCTGGGGTTGGGTGATATCTGGGGTTGGCTGATCTCTGGGGTTGGGTGATATCTGGCGTTGGGTGATCTCTGGGGTTGGGTGATCTCTGGTGTTGGGTGATCTCTGGTGTTGGGTGATCTCTGTGATTGGGTGATATCTGGGGTTGGGTGATATCTGGGGGTGAGTGATATCTGGGATTTGATGAAATCTGGGTTTGGATGATATCTGAGGTTGGGTGATATCTGGGATTGGATATCTCTGGGTGGGTGATATCTGAGGTTAGGTGATATCAGTGGTAGGGTGATATCTGGAGTTGGGGGATTTCTGGGATTGGGTTATATCTGGGATTGGGAGATATCCTGGGCTTGGTGATACCTGGGGTTGGTTGAATTCTGGGATTGGGTGATATCTGGGATTGGTTGATATCTGGGGTTGGGTAATAGCTGGTGTTGGGTGATATCTGGTGCTGGGTTATCACTGGGGTTGAGTGATATCTGGGGTTCGGTGATTTCTGGGATTGGGTTATATCTGGGATAGGGTGATATCTGGGTTTGGGTAATATCTGGGGTTGGGTGAATTCTGGGATTGGGTGATACCGGGGGTTTGGAAATATCTGGTGTTGGGTGATATCTGGGGTTGGGTGATATCTGGGGTTGGGTGATATTAGGGGTTTGGAGATACCTGGTGTTGGGTGAAAAGTGGGCCTGGGTGACCTGTGGGGTTGGGTAATCTCTGGGTTGGGTGATATCTGGGATTGGGTGATATCTGAGGTTGCGTGATATCTGGTTTTGTGTGATATCTGGGGTTGGGTGATCTCTGTGGTTGGGTGATATCTTGGGTTAGGTGTTCTCTGGGGTTGGTTGATATCTGGGGCTGGGTGATATCTGGGATTGGGTATCCCTGGGGTTGGGTGATATCTGGGGTTAGGTGATCTCTGCGGCTGGGTGATATCTGGGGTGGGTGATTTCTGGGATTGGGTTATATCTGGGGTTGGGTGATATTTGGGGTTGTGTGATATCTGGTGTAGGGTGATATTTGGGATTGGATGATATCCGGGGTTGGGTAATATCTGCTGTTGGGTGATATCTGGGGCTGGGTGATATCTGGGGTTGGGTGATATGAGGGGTTGGGTGATATCTGGTGTTGGGTGAAAACTGGGGATTGGTGATCTGTGGGGTTGGGTGATCTCTGGGGTTGGGTGATATCTGGGGTTGGGTATCTCTGGGTTGGGGTAACAGCTTGGGTTGGGCAATATCTGGGCTTAAGTGATATCTGGGTTTGGGTGATCTCTGGGGTTGGGTGATATCTGGGGGTGAGTGATATCTGGGGTTTGATGAAATCTGGGTTTGGATGATATCTGGGGTTGGGTGATATCTGGGATTGGGTATCTCTGGGGTGGGTGATATCTGGGTTTAGGTGATATCAGTGGTTGGGTGATATCTGGAGTCGGGTGGTTTCTGGGATTGGGTTATATCTGGGATTGGGTGATATCCTGGGCTGGGTGATACCTGGGGTTGGGTGAATTCTGGGATTGGGTGATATCTGGAATTGGTTGATATCTGGGGTTGGGTAATATCTCGTGTTGGGTGATATCTGGTGCTGGGTGATCTCTGGGGTTGGGTGATATCTGGGGTTGGGTGATTTCTGGGATTGGGTTATATCTGGGATTGGGTGATATCTGGGGTTGGGTGATATCTGGGGTTGGGTGAATTCTGGGATTGGGTGATATCGGGGGTTTGGAAATATCTGGTGTTGGGTGATATCTGGGGCTGGTTGATATCTAGGGTTGGGTGATATTTGGGGTTTAGAGATATCTGGTGTTGGGTGAAAACTGGGCCTGGGTGATCTGTGGGGTTGGGTGATCTCTGGGTTGGGTGATATCTGGGATTGGGTGATATCTGAGGTTGCGTGATATCTGGTTTTGTGTCATATCTGGGGTTGGGTGATCTCTGGGGTTGGGTGATATCTTGGGTTAGGTGTTCTCTGCGGTTGGTTGATATCTGGGTCTGGGTGATATCTGGGATTGGGTATCTCTGGGGTTGGGTGATATCTGGGGTTAGGTGATCTCTGCGGCTGGGTGATATCTGGGGTGGATGATTTCTGGGATTGGGTTATATCTGGGGATGGGTGATATCTGGGGTTGGATGACATCTGGTGTAGGGTGATATTTGGGATTGGATGATATCCGGGGTTGGGTAATATCTGCTGTTGGGTGATATCTGGAGCTGGGTGATATCTGGGGTTGGGTGATATGAGGGGTTGGGTGGTACCTGGTGTTGGGTGAAAACTGGGGATTGGTGATCTGTGGGGTTGGGCGATATCGGGGGTTGAGTGGTATCTTGGGTTGGGTGATATCTCTGGTTGGGTGATCTCTGGGGTTGGGTGATATCCGGGGTTGTGTATCTCTGGGTTGGGGTAACATCTTGGGTTGGGTAATATCTGGGTATAAGTGATATCTGGGTTTGGGTGATCTCTGGGATTGGGTGATATCTGGGGTTGCGTGATATATGCGGTTGGGTGATATATTGTGTTGGGTGATATCTGGGTTTGGGTATCTCCGGGGTTTTGTCTGATATCTGGGTTTGGGTGATCACTGAGGTTGGGTGATCTCTGGGGTTGGGTGATATTTGGGGTTGGGTGATATCTGGGTTTGGTATCTCTGGGATTGAGTGATATCAGGGATTGTATGATCTCAGGGGTTGCGTGATATCTGTGGTTGGGTGATCTTTGTGTTTTAGATCTCTGGGGTTGGGCGTTACCTGGGGATGGGTGATATCTAAGATTGGGTGATATCTGGGGTTGCATAATATCTGGGGTTGTGTGGTATCTGGGGTTGGGTGATACCTGGTGTTGGGTGCTATCTGGGGTTGAGTGATCTCTAGGGATTGGTGAAATTAGGGGTTGGCGGATATCTGGTGTTGATTGAAAACTGGGGCTGGTTTATCTCCTGGGTTGTGTGATATCGGGGTTTGGGTGATATCTTGGGTTGTGTGACGTCTGGGGTTGGGTGATCTCTGGGATTGGTGATGTCTGGGATTTGGTGATATCTGGGGAGTGGTGATACCTGTGTGTGGTTGATATCTGGGGTTGGGTGATCTCTGGGGTTGGGTGATCTCTGGTGTTGGGTGATCTCTGTTGTTGGGTGATCTCTGTGATTGGGTGATATCTGGGGTTGGGTGATATCTGGGGTTAGGTGATATCTGTGGTTGAGTGATATCTGGAGTTGACTGATTTCTGGGATTGGGTTATATCTGGGATTGGGTGATATCTGGGGCTGGGCGATACCTGGGTTTGGGTGAATTCTGGGATTGGGTGATATCTGGGATTGGTTGATATCTGGGGTTGGGTGACATGAGGGGTTGGGTGATATCTGGTGTTGGGTGAAAACTGGGGATGGGTGATCTGTGGGGTTGGGTGATATCGGGGGTTGAGTGGTATCTTGGGTTGGGTGATATCTCTGGTTGGGTGATCTCTGGGGTTGGGTGATATCTGGGGGTGGGTATATCTGGGTTGGGGTAACATCTTGGGTTGGGTAATATCTGGGCTTAAGTGATGTCTGGGTTTGGGTGATCTCTGGTGTTGGGTGATATCTGGGGTTGGGTTTCTCTGGGGTTTTGTGTGATATCTGGGGTTGGGTGATCTCTGAGGTTGGGTGATCTCTGGGGTTGGGTGATATTTGGGGTTGGGTGACATCTGGGTTGGGTATCTCTGGGGTTCAGTGATATCTGGGATTGTATGATCTCTGGGGTTGGGTGACATCTGGGGTTGGGTAATCTCTGGGGTTGGGTGACCTTTGTGTTTTAGATCTCTGGGGTTGGGCGAAATCTGGGGATGGGTGATATCTGAGATTGGATGATATCTGGGGTTGGATAAAATCTGGGGTTGGGTGACATCTGGGGTTGGGTGATACCTGGTGTTGGGTGCTATCTGGGGTTGAGTGATCTCTGGGGATTGGTGAAATTAGGGGTTGTGTGATATCGGGTGTTGGGTGATATCTTTGGTTGTGTAATGTCAGGGGTTGGGTGATTTCTGGGGTTGGGTGATATCTGGGGAGTGGTGATATCTGTGTGTGGGTGATATCTGGGTTTGTGTGATCTCTGGGATTGGGTGATATCTGGGGTTGGCTGATCTCTGTTGTTGGGCGATATCTGGGGTTGGGTGATCTCTGGGGTTGGGTGATCTCAGGTGTTGGGTGATCTCTGTTGTTGGGTGATCTCTGTGATTGGGTGATATCTGGGGTTGGGTGATATCTGGGGTTGGGTGATATCTGGGATTGGGTGATATCTGGTCAGTGGTGATCTCTGGGGTTGGGTGATCTCTGGTGTTGGGTGATCTCTGCGATTGGGAGATATCTGGGCTTGGGTGATATCTGGGGTTTGTAGAAATCTGGGTTTGGATGATTTCTGGGGTTGGGTGATATCTGGAATTGGGTATCTCTGGGGTTGGGTGATATCTGGGGTTATGTGTTCTCTGGGGTTGGTTGATATCTGGGGCTGGGTGATATCTGGGGTTGGGTGATATTAGGGGTTGGGTGATATATGGTGTTGGGTGAAAACTGGGGATGGGTGATCTGTGGGGTTGGGTGATATCTGTGGTTGGGTATGTCTGGGTTGGGGTAACATCTTGGGTTGGGTAATATCTGGCCTTAATTGATATCTGGGTTTGGGTGATCTCTGGGGTTGGGTGATATCTGGGGTTGGATGATCCCTGAGGTTGGGTGATCTCTGGGGTTGGGTGATATTTGGTGTTGGGTGATATGTGGGTTTGCTATCTCTGGGGTTGAGTGATATCTGGGATTGTATGATCTATGGGGCTGGGTTGCATCTGAGGTTGGGTGATCTCTGGGGTTGGGTGATCTCTGTGTTTTAGATCTCTGGGGTTGGGTGATATCTGGGGATGGGTGATATCTGCAATTGGGTGATACTGGGGTTGGGTGATCTCTGTGTTTTAGATCTCTGGGGTTGGGTAATACCTGGGGTTGGGTGATATCTGGCGTTGGGTGATACCTGGTGTTGGGTTATATCTGGGGTGGTGTGATCTCTGGGGTTGAGTGATATCTTGGTTTGGGTGATATCTGGGGATGGGTGATATCTGGGGATGGGTGATATCTGGTGTTCATTGAAAACTGGGGCGGGGTGATCTCTGGGGAAGTGTGATATCGGGGGTTGGGTGATATCTTGGGTTGTGTGATGTCTGGGGTTGGGTGATCTCTGGGGTTGAGTGATATCTGGGTTTGGGTAATATCTGGGGATGGGTGATATCTGGGGCTGGGTGATATCTGGGATTGGATGATATCTGGGGAGTGGTGATATCTGTGTGTGGGTGATATCTGGGGTTGGGTGATCTCTGGGGTTGGGTGATATCTGGGGTTGGCTGATCTCTGGGGTTGGGTGATATCTGGCGTTGGGTGATCTCTGGGGTTGGGTGATCTCTGGTGTTGGGTGATCTCTGGTGTTGGGTGATCTCTGTGATTGGGTGATATCTTGGGTTGGGTGATATCTGGGGGTGAGTGATATCTGGGATTTGATGAAATCTGGGTTTGGATGATATCTGAGGTTGGGTGATATCTGGGATTGGATATCTCTGGGTGGGTGATATCTGAGGTTAGGTGATATCAGTGGTAGGGTGATATCTGGAGTTGGGGGATTTCTGGGATTGGGTTATATCTGGGATTGGGAGATATCCTGGGCTTGGTGATACCTGGGGTTGGTTGAATTCTGGGATTGGGTGATATCTGGGATTGGTTGATATCTGGGGTTGGGTAATAGCTGGTGTTGGGTGATATCTGGTGCTGGGTTATCACTGGGGTTGAGTGATATCTGGGGTTCGGTGATTTCTGGGATTGGGTTATATCTGGGATAGGGTGATATCTGGGTTTGGGTAATATCTGGGGTTGGGTGAATTCTGGGATTGGGTGATACCGGGGGTTTGGAAATATCTGGTGTTGGGTGATATCTGGGGTTGGGTGATATCTGGGGTTGGGTGATATTAGGGGTTTGGAGATACCTGGTGTTGGGTGAAAAGTGGGCCTGGGTGACCTGTGGGGTTGGGTGATCTCTGGGTTGGGTGATATCTGGGATTGGGTGATATCTGAGGTTGCGTGATATCTGGTTTTGTGTGATATCTGGGGTTGGGTGATCTCTGTGGTTGGGTGATATCTTGGGTTAGGTGTTCTCTGGGGTTGGTTGATATCTGGGGCTGGGTGATATCTGGGATTGGGTATCCCTGGGGTTGGGTGATATCTGGGGTTAGGTGATCTCTGCGGCTGGGTGATATCTGGGGTGGGTGATTTCTGGGATTGGGTTATATCTGGGGTTTGTAGAAATCTGGGTTTGGATGATTTCTGGGGTTGGGTGATATCTGGAATTGGGTATCTCTGGGGTTGGGTGATATCTGGGGTTATGTGTTCTCTGGGGTTGGTTGATATCTGGGGCTGGGTGATATCTGGGGTTGGGTGATATTAGGGGTTGGGTGATATATGGTGTTGGGTGAAAACTGGGGATGGGTGATCTGTGGGGTTGGGTGATATCTGTGGTTGGGTATGTCTGCGTTGGGGTAACATCTTGGGTTGGGTAATATCTGGCCTTAATTGATATCTGGGTTTGGGTGATCTCTGGGGTTGGGTGATATCTGGGGTTGGATGATCCCTGAGGTTGGGTGATCTCTGGGGTTGGGTGATATTTGGTGTTGGGTGATATGTGGGTTTGCTATCTCTGGGGTTGAGTGATATTTGGGATTGTATGATCTATGGGGCTGGGTTGCATCTGAGGTTGGGTGATCTCTGGGGTTGGGTGATCTCTGTGTTTTAGATCTCTGGGGTTGGGTGATATCTGGGGATGGGTGATATCTGCAATTGGGTGATACTGGGGTTGGGTGATCTCTGTGTTTTAGATCTCTGGGGTTGGGTAATACCTGGGGTTGGGTGATATCTGGCGTTGGGTGATACCTGGTGTTGGGTTATATCTGGGGTGGTGTGATCTCTGGGGTTGAGTGATATCTTGGTTTGGGTGATATCTGGGGATGGGTGATATCTGGGGATGGGTGATATCTGGTGTTCATTGAAAACTGGGGCGGGGTGATCTCTGGGGAAGTGTGATATCGGGGGTTGGGTGATATCTTGGGTTGTGTGATGTCTGGGGTTGGGTGATCTCTGGGGTTGAGTGATATCTGGGTTTGGGTAATATCTGGGGATGGGTGATATCTGGGGCTGGGTGATATCTGGGATTGGATGATATCTGGGGAGTGGTGATATCTGTGTGTGGGTGATATCTGGGGTTGGGTGATCTCTGGGGTTGGGTGATATCTGGGGTTGGCTGATCTCTGGGGTTGGGTGATATCTGGCGTTGGGTGATCTCTGGGGTTGGGTGATCTCTGGTGTTGGGTGATCTCTGGTGTTGGGTGATCTCTGTGATTGGGTGATATCTGGGGTTGGGTGATATCTGGGGGTGAGTGATATCTGGGATTTGATGAAATCTGGGTTTGGATGATATCTGAGGTTGGGTGATATCTGGGATTGGATATCTCTGGGTGGGTGATATCTGAGGTTAGGTGATATCATTGGTAGGGTGATATCTGGAGTTGGGGGATTTCTGGGATTGGGTTATATCTGGGATTGGGAGATATCCTGGGCTTGGTGATACCTGGGGTTGGTTGAATTCTGGGATTGGGTGATATCTGGGATTGGTTGATATCTGGGGTTGGGTAATAGCTGGTGTTGGGTGATATCTGGTGCTGGGTTATCACTGGGGTTGAGTGATATCTGGGGTTCGGTGATTTCTGGGATTGGGTTATATCTGGGATAGGGTGATATCTGGGTTTGGGTAATATCTGGGGTTGGGTGAATTCTGGGATTGGGTGATACCGGGGGTTTGGAAATATCTGGTGTTGGGTGATATCTGGGGTTGGGTGATATCTGGGGTTGGGTGATATTAGGGGTTTGGAGATACCTGGTGTTGGGTGAAAAGTGGGCCTGGGTGACCTGTGGGGTTGGGTAATCTCTGGGTTGGGTGATATCTGGGATTGGGTGATATCTGAGGTTGCGTGATATCTGGTTTTGTGTGATATCTGGGGTTGGGTGATCTCTGTGGTTGGGTGATATCTTGGGTTAGGTGTTCTCTGGGGTTGGTTGATATCTGGGGCTGGGTGATATCTGGGATTGGGTATCCCTGGGGTTGGGTGATATCTGGGGTTAGGTGATCTCTGCGGCTGGGTGATATCTGGGGTGGGTGATTTCTGGGATTGGGTTATATCTGGGGTTGGGTGATATTTGGGGTTGTGTGATATCTGGTGTAGGGTGATATTTGGGATTGGATGATATCCGGGGTTGGGTAATATCTGCTGTTGGGTGATATCTGGGGCTGGGTGATATCTGGGGTTGGGTGATATGAGGGGTTGGGTGATATCTGGTGTTGGGTGAAAACTGGGGATTGGTGATCTGTGGGGTTGGGTGATCTCTGGGGTTGGGTGATATCTGGGGTTGGGTATCTCTGGGTTGGGGTAACAGCTTGGGTTGGGCAATATCTGGGCTTAAGTGATATCTGGGTTTGGGTGATCTCTGGGGTTGGGTGATATCTGGGGGTGAGTGATATCTGGGGTTTGATGAAATCTGGGTTTGGATGATATCTGGGGTTGGGTGATATCTGGGATTGGGTATCTCTGGGGTGGGTGATATCTGGGTTTAGGTGATATCAGTGGTTGGGTGATATCTGGAGTCGGGTGGTTTCTGGGATTGGGTTATATCTGGGATTGGGTGATATCCTGGGCTGGGTGATACCTGGGGTTGGGTGAATTCTGGGATTGGGTGATATCTGGAATTGGTTGATATCTGGGGTTGGGTAATATCTCGTGTTGGGTGATATCTGGTGCTGGGTGATCTCTGGGGTTGGATGATATCTGGGGAGTGGTGATATCTGTGTGTGGGTGATATCTGGGGTTGGGTGATCTCTGGGGTTGGGTGATATCTGGGGTTGGCTGATCTCTGGGGTTGGGTGATATCTGGCGTTGGGTGATCTCTGGGGTTGGGTGATCTCTGGTGTTGGGTGATCTCTGGTGTTGGGTGATCTCTGTGATTGGGTGATATCTTGGGTTGGGTGATATCTGGGGGTGAGTGATATCTGGGATTTGATGAAATCTGGGTTTGGATGATATCTGAGGTTGGGTGATATCTGGGATTGGATATCTCTGGGTGGGTGATATCTGAGGTTAGGTGATATCAGTGGTAGGGTGATATCTGGAGTTGGGGGATTTCTGGGATTGGGTTATATCTGGGATTGGGAGATATCCTGGGCTTGGTGATACCTGGGGTTGGTTGAATTCTGGGATTGGGTGATATCTGGGATTGGTTGATATCTGGGGTTGGGTAATAGCTGGTGTTGGGTGATATCTGGTGCTGGGTTATCACTGGGGTTGAGTGATATCTGGGGTTCGGTGATTTCTGGGATTGGGTTATATCTGGGATAGGGTGATATCTGGGTTTGGGTAATATCTGGGGTTGGGTGAATTCTGGGATTGGGTGATACCGGGGGTTTGGAAATATCTGGTGTTGGGTGATATCTGGGGTTGGGTGATATCTGGGGTTGGGTGATATTAGGGGTTTGGAGATACCTGGTGTTGGGTGAAAAGTGGGCCTGGGTGACCTGTGGGGTTGGGTGATCTCTGGGTTGGGTGATATCTGGGATTGGGTGATATCTGAGGTTGCGTGATATCTGGTTTTGTGTGATATCTGGGGTTGGGTGATCTCTGTGGTTGGGTGATATCTTGGGTTAGGTGTTCTCTGGGGTTGGTTGATATCTGGGGCTGGGTGATATCTGGGATTGGGTATCCCTGGGGTTGGGTGATATCTGGGGTTAGGTGATCTCTGCGGCTGGGTGATATCTGGGGTGGGTGATTTCTGGGATTGGGTTATATCTGGGGTTTGTAGAAATCTGGGTTTGGATGATTTCTGGGGTTGGGTGATATCTGGAATTGGGTATCTCTGGGGTTGGGTGATATCTGGGGTTATGTGTTCTCTGGGGTTGGTTGATATCTGGGGCTGGGTGATATCTGGGGTTGGGTGATATTAGGGGTTGGGTGATATATGGTGTTGGGTGAAAACTGGGGATGGGTGATCTGTGGGGTTGGGTGATATCTGTGGTTGGGTATGTCTGCGTTGGGGTAACATCTTGGGTTGGGTAATATCTGGCCTTAATTGATATCTGGGTTTGGGTGATCTCTGGGGTTGGGTGATATCTGGGGTTGGATGATCCCTGAGGTTGGGTGATCTCTGGGGTTGGGTGATATTTGGTGTTGGGTGATATGTGGGTTTGCTATCTCTGGGGTTGAGTGATATTTGGGATTGTATGATCTATGGGGCTGGGTTGCATCTGAGGTTGGGTGATCTCTGGGGTTGGGTGATCTCTGTGTTTTAGATCTCTGGGGTTGGGTGATATCTGGGGATGGGTGATATCTGCAATTGGGTGATACTGGGGTTGGGTGATCTCTGTGTTTTAGATCTCTGGGGTTGGGTAATACCTGGGGTTGGGTGATATCTGGCGTTGGGTGATACCTGGTGTTGGGTTATATCTGGGGTGGTGTGATCTCTGGGGTTGAGTGATATCTTGGTTTGGGTGATATCTGGGGATGGGTGATATCTGGGGATGGGTGATATCTGGTGTTCATTGAAAACTGGGGCGGGGTGATCTCTGGGGAAGTGTGATATCGGGGGTTGGGTGATATCTTGGGTTGTGTGATGTCTGGGGTTGGGTGATCTCTGGGGTTGAGTGATATCTGGGTTTGGGTAATATCTGGGGATGGGTGATATCTGGGGCTGGGTGATATCTGGGATTGGATGATATCTGGGGAGTGGTGATATCTGTGTGTGGGTGATATCTGGGGTTGGGTGATCTCTGGGGTTGGGTGATATCTGGGGTTGGCTGATCTCTGGGGTTGGGTGATATCTGGCGTTGGGTGATCTCTGGGGTTGGGTGATCTCTGGTGTTGGGTGATCTCTGGTGTTGGGTGATCTCTGTGATTGGGTGATATCTGGGGTTGGGTGATATCTGGGGGTGAGTGATATCTGGGATTTGATGAAATCTGGGTTTGGATGATATCTGAGGTTGGGTGATATCTGGGATTGGATATCTCTGGGTGGGTGATATCTGAGGTTAGGTGATATCATTGGTAGGGTGATATCTGGAGTTGGGGGATTTCTGGGATTGGGTTATATCTGGGATTGGGAGATATCCTGGGCTTGGTGATACCTGGGGTTGGTTGAATTCTGGGATTGGGTGATATCTGGGATTGGTTGATATCTGGGGTTGGGTAATAGCTGGTGTTGGGTGATATCTGGTGCTGGGTTATCACTGGGGTTGAGTGATATCTGGGGTTCGGTGATTTCTGGGATTGGGTTATATCTGGGATAGGGTGATATCTGGGTTTGGGTAATATCTGGGGTTGGGTGAATTCTGGGATTGGGTGATACCGGGGGTTTGGAAATATCTGGTGTTGGGTGATATCTGGGGTTGGGTGATATCTGGGGTTGGGTGATATTAGGGGTTTGGAGATACCTGGTGTTGGGTGAAAAGTGGGCCTGGGTGACCTGTGGGGTTGGGTAATCTCTGGGTTGGGTGATATCTGGGATTGGGTGATATCTGAGGTTGCGTGATATCTGGTTTTGTGTGATATCTGGGGTTGGGTGATCTCTGTGGTTGGGTGATATCTTGGGTTAGGTGTTCTCTGGGGTTGGTTGATATCTGGGGCTGGGTGATATCTGGGATTGGGTATCCCTGGGGTTGGGTGATATCTGGGGTTAGGTGATCTCTGCGGCTGGGTGATATCTGGGGTGGGTGATTTCTGGGATTGGGTTATATCTGGGGTTGGGTGATATTTGGGGTTGTGTGATATCTGGTGTAGGGTGATATTTGGGATTGGATGATATCCGGGGTTGGGTAATATCTGCTGTTGGGTGATATCTGGGGCTGGGTGATATCTGGGGTTGGGTGATATGAGGGGTTGGGTGATATCTGGTGTTGGGTGAAAACTGGGGATTGGTGATCTGTGGGGTTGGGTGATCTCTGGGGTTGGGTGATATCTGGGGTTGGGTATCTCTGGGTTGGGGTAACAGCTTGGGTTGGGCAATATCTGGGCTTAAGTGATATCTGGGTTTGGGTGATCTCTGGGGTTGGGTGATATCTGGGGGTGAGTGATATCTGGGGTTTGATGAAATCTGGGTTTGGATGATATCTGGGGTTGGGTGATATCTGGGATTGGGTATCTCTGGGGTGGGTGATATCTGGGTTTAGGTGATATCAGTGGTTGGGTGATATCTGGAGTCGGGTGGTTTCTGGGATTGGGTTATATCTGGGATTGGGTGATATCCTGGGCTGGGTGATACCTGGGGTTGGGTGAATTCTGGGATTGGGTGATATCTGGAATTGGTTGATATCTGGGGTTGGGTAATATCTCGTGTTGGGTGATATCTGGTGCTGGGTGATCTCTGGGGTTGGGTGATATCTGGGGTTGGGTGATTTCTGGGATTGGGTTATATCTGGGATTGGGTGATATCTGGGGTTGGGTGATATCTGGGGTTGGGTGAATTCTGGGATTGGGTGATATCGGGGGTTTGGAAATATCTGGTGTTGGGTGATATCTGGGGCTGGTTGATATCTAGGGTTGGGTGATATTTGGGGTTTAGAGATATCTGGTGTTGGGTGAAAACTGGGCCTGGGTGATCTGTGGGGTTGGGTGATCTCTGGGTTGGGTGATATCTGGGATTGGGTGATATCTGAGGTTGCGTGATATCTGGTTTTGTGTCATATCTGGGGTTGGGTGATCTCTGGGGTTGGGTGATATCTTGGGTTAGGTGTTCTCTGGGGTTGGTTGATATCTGGGTCTGGGTGATATCTGGGATTGGGTATCTCTGGGGTTGGGTGATATCTGGGGTTAGGTGATCTCTGCGGCTGGGTGATATCTGGGGTGGATGATTTCTGGGATTGGGTTATATCTGGGGATGGGTGATATCTGGGGTTGGATGACATCTGGTGTAGGGTGATATTTGGGATTGGATGATATCCGGGGTTGGGTAATATCTGCTGTTGGGTGATATCTGGAGCTGGGTGATATCTGGGGTTGGGTGATATGAGGGGTTGGGTGGTACCTGGTGTTGGGTGAAAACTGGGGATTGGTGATCTGTGGGGTTGGGCGATATCGGGGGTTGAGTGGTATCTTGGGTTGGGTGATATCTCTGGTTGGGTGATCTCTGGGGTTGGGTGATATCCGGGGTTGTGTATCTCTGGGTTGGGGTAACATCTTGGGTTGGGTAATATCTGGGTATAAGTGATATCTGGGTTTGGGTGATCTCTGGGATTGGGTGATATCTGGGGTTGCGTGATATATGCGGTTGGGTGATATATTGTGTTGGGTGATATCTGGGTTTGGGTATCTCCGGGGTTTTGTCTGATATCTGGGTTTGGGTGATCACTGAGGTTGGGTGATCTCTGGGGTTGGGTGATATTTGGGGTTGGGTGATATCTGGGTTTGGTATCTCTGGGATTGAGTGATATCAGGGATTGTATGATCTCAGGGGTTGCGTGATATCTGTGGTTGGGTGATCTTTGTGTTTTAGATCTCTGGGGTTGGGCGTTATCTGGGGATGGGTAATATCTAAGATTGGGTGATATCTGGGGTTGCATAATATCTGGGGTTGTGTGGTATCTGGGGTTGGGTGATACCTGGTGTTGGGTGCTATCTGGGGTTGAGTGATCTCTGGGGATTGGTGAAATTAGGGGTTGGCGGATATCTGGTGTTGATTGAAAACTGGGGCTGGTTTATCTCCTGGGTTGTGTGATATCGGGGTTTGGGTGATATCTTGGGTTGTGTGATGTCTGGGGTTGGGTGATCTCTGGGATTGGTGATGTCTGGGATTTGGTGATATCTGGGGAGTGGTGATACCTGTGTGTGGTTGATATCTGGGGTTGGGTGATCTCTGGGGTTGGGTGATCTCTGGTGTTGGGTGATCTCTGTTGTTGGGTGATCTCTGTGATTGGGTGATATCTGGGGTTGGGTGATATCTGGGGTTCGGTGATATCTGTGGTTGAGTGATATCTGGAGTTGACTGATTTCTGGGATTGGGTTATATCTGGGATTGGGTGATATCTGGGGCTGGGCGATACCTGGGTTTGGGTGAATTCTGGGATTGGGTGATATCTGGGATTGGTTGATATCTGGGGTTGGGTAATATCTGGTGTTGGGTGATACCTGCTGCTGGGTGATCTCTGGGGTTGGGTGATATCTGGGGTTGGGTAATTTCTGGGGTTGGGTAAATTCTGGGATTGGGCGATATCGGGGGTTTGGAAAAATCTGGTATTGGGTGTTCTCTGTTGTTGGTTGATATCTGGGGTTGGGTCATCTCTGGGGTTTGGTGATATTAGGGGTTGGGAGATATCTGGTGTTGGGTGAAAACTGGGCCTGGGTGATCTGTGCGGTTGGGTGATCTCTGGGTTGGGTGATATCTGGGATTGGGTGATATCTGAGGTTGGTTGATATCTGGGGCTGGGTGATATCTGGGATTGGGTATCTCTGGGTTTGGGTGATATCTAGGGTTAGGTGATCTCTGCGGTTGGGTGATATCTGGGGTGGGTGATTTCTGGGATTGGGTTATATCTGGGGTTGGGTGATATCTGGGGTTTGGTGATATCTGGGGTTGGGTGATATTTGGGATTGGATGATATCTGGGGTTGGGTAATATCTGCTGTTGGGTGATATCTGGGGTTGGGTGATATCTGGGGTTGGGTGACATGAGGGGTTGGGTGATATCTGGTGTTGGGTGAAAACTGGGGATGGGTGATCTGTGGGGTTGGGTGATATCGGGGGATGAGTGGTATCTTGGGTTGGGTGATATCTCTGGTTGGGTGATCTCTGGGTTTTGGTGATATCTGGGGGTGGCTATCTCTGGGCTGGGGTAACATCTTGGGTTGGGTAATATCTGGGCTTAAGTGATGTCTGGGTTTGGGTGATCTCTGGTGTTGGGTGATCTCTGGGGTTGGGTGATATTTGGGGTTGGGTGACATCTGGGTTGGGTATCTCTGGGGTTGAGTGATATCTGGGATTGTATGATCTCTGGGGTTGGGTGACATCTGGGGTTGGGTGATCTCTGGGGTTGGGTGACCTTTGTGTTTTAGATCTCTGGGGTTGGGCGAAATCTGGGGATGGGTGATATCTGAGATTGGGTGATATCTGGGGTTGGATAATATCTGGGGTTGGGTGACATCTGGGGTTGGGTGATAACTGGTGTTGGGTGATATCTGGGGTTGAGTGATCTCTGGGGATTGGTGAAATGAGGGGTTGTGTGATATCGGGTGTTGGGTGATATTTTTGGTTGTGTAATGTCTGGGGTTGGGTGATTTCTGGGGTTGGGTGATATCTGGGGAGTGGTGATATCTGTGTGTGGGTGATATCTGGGTTTTTGTGATCTCTGGGGTTGGGTGATATCTGGGGTTGGCTGATCTCTGTGGTTGGGCGATATCTGGGGTTGGGTGATCTCTGGGGTTGGGTGATCTCAGGTGTTGGGTGATCTCTGGTGTTGGTTGATCTCTGTGATTGGGTGATATCTGGGGTTGAGTGATATCTGGGTTTGGGTAATATCTGGGATTGGGTGATATCTGGTGAGTGGTGATCTCTGGGGTTGAGTGATCTCTGGTGTTGGGTGATCTCTGTGATTGGGAGATATCTGGGCTTGGGTGATATCTGGGGTTTGTAGAAATCTGGGGTTGGATGATTTCAGGGGTTGGGTGATATCTGGAATTGGGTATCTCTGGGGTTGGGTGATATCTGGGGTTATGTGTTTTCTGGGGTTGGTTGATATCTGGGGCTGGGTGATATCTGGGATTGGGTATCTCTGGGGTTGTGTGACATCTGGGGTTAGGTGATCTCTGGGGTTGGATGGTATCTGGGGTTTGGTGATTTCTGGGATTGGGTTATATCTGGGGTTGGGTGATATCTGGGATTGGATGATATCTGGGGTTGGGTAATATCTGCTGTTGGGTGATATCTGGGGCTGGGTGATATCTGGGGTTGGGTGATATTAGGGGTTGGGTGATATTTGGTGTTGGGTGAAAACTGGGGATGGGTGATCTGTGGGGTTGGGTGATATCGGAGGTTGGGTGGTATCTTGGGTTGGTTGATATCTCTGGTTGAGTGATCTCTGGTGTTGGGTGATATCTGGGGTTGGGTATCTCTGGGTTGGGGTAACATCTTTGTTTGGGTAATATCTAACCTTAAGTGATATCTGGGTTTGGGTGATCTCTGGGGTTGGGTGATATCTGGTGTTGGATGATCTCTGAGGTTGGGTGATCTCTGGGTTTGGGTATTTCTGGGTTTGGGTGATATCTCGGGTTAGGTGATCTCTGCGGTTGGGTGATATCTGGGGTGGGTAATTTCTGGGAATGGGTTATATCTGGGGTTGGGTGATATCTGTGGTTGGGTGATATCTGGGGTTGGGTGATATTTGGGATTGGATGATATCTGGGGTTGGGTACCATCTGCTGTTGGGTGATATCTGGGGTTGGGTGACATGAGGGGTTGGGTGATATCTGGTGTTGGGTGAAAACTGGGGATGGGTGATCTGTGGGGTTGGGTAATATCGGGGGTTGAGTGGTATCTTGGTTTGGGTGATATCTCTGGTTGGGTGATCTCTGGGTTTGGGTGATCTCAAGTGTTGGGTGATCTCTGGTGTTGGTTGATCTCTGTGATTGGGTGATATCTGTGGTTGAGTGATATCTGGGGTTGGGTGATATCTGGGATTGGGTGATATCTGGTGAGTGGTGATCTCCTGGGTTGAGTGATCTCTGGTGTTGGGTGATCTCTGTGATTGGGAGATATCTGGGCTTGGGTGGTATCTGGGGTTTGTAGAAATCTGGGGTTGGATGATTTCAGGGGTTGGGTGATATCTGGAATTGGGTATCTCTGGGGTTGGGTGATATCTGGGGTTATGTGTTCTCTGGGGTTGGTTGATATCTGGGGCTGGGTGATATCTGGGATTGGGTATCTCTGGGGTTGTGTGACATCTGGGGTTAGGTGATCTCTGGGGTTGGATGGTATCTGGGGTTTGGTGATTTCTGGGATTGGGTTATATCTGGGGTTGGGTGATATCTGGGATTGGATGATATCTGGGGTTGGGTAATATCTGCTGTTGGGTGATATCTGGGGCTGGGTGATATCTGGGGTTGGGTGATATTAGGGGTTGGGTGATATTTGGTGTTGGGTGAAAACTGGGGATGGGTGATCTGTGGGGTTGGGTGATATCGGAGGTTGGGTGGTATCTTGGGTTGGTTGATATCTCTGGTTGAGTGATCTCTGGTGTTGGGTGATATCTGGGGTTGGGTATCTCTGGGTTGGGGTAACATCTTTGTTTGGGTAATATCTAACCTTAAGTGATATCTGGGTTTGGGTGATCTCTGGGGTTGGGTGATATCTGGGGTTGGATGATTTCTGAGGTTGGGTGATCTCTGGGTTTGGGTATTTCTGGGTTTGGGTGATATCTCGGGTTAGGTGATCTCTGCGGTTGGGTGATATCTGGGGTGGGTAATTTCTGGGAATGGGTTATATCTGGGGTTGGGCGATATCTGTGGTTGGGTGATATCTGGGGTTGGGTGATATTTGGGATTGAATGATATCTGGGGTTGGGTACCATCTGCTGTTGGGTGATATCTGGGGTTGGGTGACATGAGGGGTTGGGTGATATCTGGTGTTGGGTGAAAACTGGGGATGGGTGATCTGTGGGGTTTGGTAATATCGGGGGTTGAGTGGTATCTTGGTTTGGGTGATATCTCTGGTTGGGTGATCTCTGGGTTTGGGTGATCTCTGGGGTTGGGTGATATCTGGGGTGAGTGATATCTGGGGTTTGATGAAATCTGGGGTTGGGTGATATCTGGGATTGGTATCTCTGGGGTGGGTGATATCTGGGGTTAGGTGATATCAGTGGTTGGGTGATATCTGGAGTTGGGTGTTTTCTGGGATTGGGTTATATCTGGGATTGGGTGATATCCTGGGCTGGGTGATACCTGGGGTTGGGTGAATTCTGGGATTGGGTGATATCTGGATTGGTTGATATCTGTGGTTGGGTAATATCTGGTGTTGGGTGATATCTGGTGCTGGGTGATCTCTGGGGTTTGGTCATATCTGGGTTTGAGTGATTTCTGGTATTGGGTTATATCTGGGATTGGGTGATATCTGGGGTTGGGTGATATCTGGGGTTGGGTGAATTCTGGGATTGGGTGATATCGGGGGTTTGGAAATATCTGGTGTTGGGTGATATCTGGGGCTGGTTGAAATCTGGGATTGGGTGATATTAGGGGTTTGGAGATATCTGGTGTTGGTTGAAAACTGGGCCTGGGTGATCTGTTGGGTTGGGTGATCTCTGGGTTGGGTGATATCTGGGGTTGGGTGATATCTGAGGTTGCGTGATATCTGGTTTTGTGTGATATCTGGGGCTGGGTGATATCTGGGATTGGGTATCTCTGGGGTTGGGTGATATCTGGGGTTAGGTGATCTCTGCGGCTGGGTGATATCTGGGGTGGGTGATTTCTGAGATTGGGTTATATCTGGGGTTGGGTGATATCTGGGGTTGGATGATATCTGGTGTAGGGTGATATTTAGGATTGGATGATATCCGGGGTTGGGTAATATCTGCTGGTGGGTGATATCTGGGGTTGCATAGTATCTGCGGTTGGGTGGTATCTGGGGTTGGGTGATACCTGGTGTTGGGTGCTATCTGGGGTTGAGTGATCTCTGGGGATTGGTGAAATTAGGGGTTGGGGGATATCTGGTGTTGATTTAAAACTGGGGCTGGTTTATCTCTGGGGTTGTGTGATATCGGGGTTTGGGTGATATCTTGGGTTGTGTGATGTCTGGGGTTGGGTGATCTCTGGGGTTGGTGATGTCTGGGATTTGGTGATATCTGGGGAGTGGTGATACCTGTGTGTGGGTGATATCTGGGGTTGGGTGATCTCTGGGGTTGGGTGATATCTGGGGTTGGATGATCACCGTGTTTGGGCGATATCTGGGGTTGGGTGATCTCTGGTGATGGGTGATCTCTGTTGTTGGGTGATCTCTGTGATTGGGTGATATCTGGGATTGGGTTATATCTGGGATTGGGTGATATCTGGGGCTGGGCGATATCTGGGTTTGGGTGAATTCTGGGATTGGGTGATATCTGGGATTGGTTGATATCTGGGGTTGGGTAATATCTGGTGTTGGGTGATACCTGCTGCTGGGTGATCTCTGGGGTCTGGTGATATCTGGGGTTGGGTAATTTCTGGGGTTGGGTAAATTCTGGGATTGGGCGATATCGGGGGTTTGGAAAAATCTGGTATTGGGTGTTCTCTGTTGTTGGTTGATATCTGGGGTTGGGTCATCTCTGGGGTTTGGTGATATTAGGGGTTGGGAGATATCTGGTGTTGGGTGAAAACTGGGCCTGGGTGATCTGTGCGGTTGGGTGATCTCTGGGTTGGGTGATATCTGGGATTGGGGGATATCTGGGGTTGGTTGATATCTGGGGCTGGGTGATATCTGGGATTGGGTATCTGGGTTTGTGTGATATCTTGAGTTAGGTGATCTCTGCGGTTGGGTGATATCTGGGGTGGGTGATTTCTGGGATTGTGTTATATCTGGGGTTGGGTGATATCTGGGGTTGGGTGATATCTGGGGTTGGGTGATATTTGGGATTGGATGATATCTGGGGTTGGGTAATATCTGCTGTTGGGTGATATCTGGGGTTGGGTGATATCTGGGGTTGGGTGACATGAGGGGTTGGGTGATATCTGGTGTTGGGTGAAAACTGGGGATGGGTGATCTGTGGGGTTGGGTGATATCGGGGGATGAGTGGTATCTTGGGTTGGGTGATATCTCTGGTTGGGTGATCTCTGGGTTTGGGTGATATCTGGGGGAGGGTATCTCTGGGTTGGGGTAACATCTTGGGTTGGGTAATATCTGGGCTTAAGTGATGTCTGGGTTTGGGTGATCTCTGGTGTTGGGTGATATCTGGGGTTGGGTGATATCTGGGTTTGGTTTTCTCTGGGGTTTTGTGTGATATCTGGGGTTGGGTGATCTTTGATGTTGGGTGATCTCTGGGTTTGGGTGATATTTGGGGTTGGGAGACATCTGGGTTGGGTACCTCTGGGGTTGAGTGATATCTGGGATTGTATGATCTCTGGGGTTGGGTGACATCTGGGGTTGGGTGATCTCTGGGGTTGGGTGACCTTTGTGTTTTAGATCTCTGGGGTTGGGCGAAATCTGGGGATGGGTGATATCTGAGATTGGGTGATATCTGGGGTTGGATAATATCTGGGGTTGTGTGACCTCTGGGGTTGGGTGATAACTGGTGTTGGGTGATATCTGTGGTTGAGTGATCTCTGGGGATTGGTGAAATTAGGGGTTGTGTGATATCGGGTGTTGGGTGATATTTTTGGTTGTGTAATGTCTGGGGTTGGGTGATTTCTGGGGTTGGGTGATATCTGGGGAGTGGTGATATCTGTGTGTGGGTGATATCTGGGTTTTTGTGATCTCTGGGGTTGGGTGATATCTGGGGTTGGCTGATCTCTGTGGTTGGGCGATATCTGGGGGAGGGTATCTCTGGGTTGGGGTAACATCTTGGGTTGGGTAATATCTGGGCTTAAGTGATGTCTGCGTTTGGGTGATCTCTGGTGTTGGGTGATATCTGGGGTTGGGTGATATCTGGGTTTGGGTTTCTCTGGGGTTTTGTGTGATGTCTGGGGTTGGGTGATCTCTGATGTTGGGTGATCTCTTGGGTTGGGTGATATTTGGGGTTGGGTGACATCTGGGTTGGGTACCTCTGGGGTTGAGTGAAATCTGGGATTGTATGATCTCTGGGGTTGGGTGACATCTGGGGTTGGGTGATCTCTAGGGTTGGGTGACCTTTGTGTTTTAGATCTCTGGGGTTGGGCGAAATCTGGGGATGGGTGATATCTGAGATTGGGTGATATCTGGGGTTGGATAATATCTGGGGTTGTGTGACCTCTGGGGTTGGGTGATAACTGGTGTTGGGTGATATCTGGGGTTGAGTGATCTCTGGGGATTGGTGAAATTAGGGGTTGTGTGATATCGGGTGTTGGGTGATATTTTTGGTTGTGTAATGTCTGGGGTTGGGTGATTTCTGGGGTTGGGTGATATCTGGGGAGTGGTGATATGTGTGTGTGGGTGATATCTGGGTTTGTGTGATCTCTGGTGTTGGGTGATCTCTGGTGTTGGGTGATCTCTGTGATTGGGTGATATCTGGGGTTGAGTGATATCTGGGGTTGGGTGATATCTGGGATTGGGTGATATCTGGTGAGTGGTGATCTCTGTGGTTGAGTGATCTCTGGTGTTGGGTGATCTCTGTGATTGGGAGATATCTGGGCTTGGGTGATATCTGGGGTTTGTAGAAATCTGGGGTTGGATGATTTCAGGGGTTGGGTGATATCTGGAATTGGGTATCTCTGGGGTTGGGTGATATCTGGGGTTATGTGTTCTCTGGGGTTGGTTGATTACTGGGGCTGGGTGATATCTGGGATTGGGTATCTCTGGGGTTGTGTGACATCTGGGGTTAGGTGATCTCTGGGGTTGAATGGTATCTGGGGATGGGTGATTTCTGGGATTGGGTTATATCTGGGGTTGGGTGATATCTGGGATTGGATGATATCTGGGGTTAGGTAATATCTGCTGTTGGGTGATATCTGGGTCTGGGTGATATCTGGGGTTGGGTGATATTAGGGGTTGGGTGATATATGGTGTTGGGTGAAAACTGGGGATGGGTGATCTGTGGGGTTGGGTGATATCGGAGGTTGTGTGGTATCTTGGGTTGGTTGATATCTCTGGTTGAGTGATCTCTGGTGTTGGGTGATATCT
This sequence comes from Scyliorhinus torazame, assembly GCF_047496885.1. Taxonomy (NCBI): domain Eukaryota; kingdom Metazoa; phylum Chordata; class Chondrichthyes; order Carcharhiniformes; family Scyliorhinidae; genus Scyliorhinus; species Scyliorhinus torazame. The sequence continues at coordinate 112,315,624 of NC_092726.1, read as the reverse complement.
GGGGTTGGGTATCTCTGGGTTGGGGTAACTTCTTTGTTTGGGTAATATCTAACCTTAAGTGATATCTGCGTTTGGGTGATCTCTGGGGTTGGGTGATATCTGGGGTTGGATGATCTCTGAGGTTGGGTGATCTCTGGGGTTGGGGATTTCTGGGTTTGGGTGATATCTCGGGTTAGGTGATCTCTGGGGTTGGGTGATATCTGGTGTGGGTGATTTCTGGGATTGGGTTATATCTGGGGTTGGGTGATATCTGGGGTTGGGTGATATCTGGGGTTGGGTGATATTTGGGATTGGATGATATCTGGGGTTGGGTACTATCTGCTGTTGGGTGATATCTGGGGTTGGGTGACATGAGGGGTTGGGTGATATCTGGTGTTGGTTGAAAACTGGGGATGGGTGATCTGTGGGGTTGGATGATATCGGGGGTTGAGTGGTATCTTGGTTTGGGTGATATCTCTGGTTGGGTGATCTCTAGGGTTGGGTGATATCTGGGGTTGGGTATCTCTGGGTTGGGGTAACAACTTGGGTTGGGCAATATCTGGGCTTAAGTGATATCTGGGTTTGGGTGATCTCTGGGGTTGGGTGCTATCTGGGGGTGAGTGATATCTGGGGTTTGATGAAATCTGGGGTTGGGTAATATCTGCTGTTGGATGATATTTGGGGTTGGGTGATATCTGGGATTGGGTATCTCTGGGGTGGGTGATATCTGGGGTTAGGTGAATTCAGTGGTCGGGTGATATCTGGAGTTGGGTGGTTTCTGGGATTGGGTTATATCTGGGATTGGGTGATATCCTGGGCTGGGTGATACCTGGGGTTGGGTGAATTCTGGGATTGGGTGATATCTGGATTGGTTGATATCTGGGGTTGGGTAATATCTGGTGTTGGGTGATATCTGGTGCTGGGTGATCTCTGGGGTTTGGTCATATCTGGGGTTGGGTGATCTCTGGGATTGGGTTATATCTGGGATTGGGTGATATCTGGGGTTGGGTGATATCTGGGGTTGGATGAATTCTGGGATTGGGTGATATCGGGGGTTTGGAAATATCTGGTGTTGGGTGATATATGGGGCTGGTTGAAATCTGGGATTGGGTGATATTAGGGGTTTGGAGATATCTGGTGTTGGTTGAAAACTGGGCCTGGGTGATCTGTGGGGTCGGGTGATCTCTGGGTTGGGTGATATCTGGGGTCGGGTGATATCTGAGGTTGCGTGATATCTGGTTTTGTTTGATATCTGGGGTTGGGTGATCTCTGGGGTTGGGTGATATCTTGGGTTAGGTGTTCTCTGGGGTTGGTTGATATCTGGGGCTGGGTGATATCTGGGATTGGGTATCTCTGGGGTTGGGTGATATCTGGGGTTAGGTGATCTCTGCGGCTGGGTGATATCTGGGGTGGGTGATTTCTGAGATTGGGTTATATCTGGGGTTGGGTGATATCTGGGTTTGGATGATATCTGGTGTAGGGTGATATTTAGGATTGGATGATATCCGGGGTTGGGTAATATCTGCTGGTGGGTGATATCTGGGGCTGGGTGATATCTGGGGTTGGGTGATATGAGGGGTTGGGTGATATCTGGTGTTGGATGAAAACTGGGGATTGGTGATCTGTGGGGTTGGGCGATATCGGGGGTTGGGTGGTATCTTGGCTTGGGTGATATCTCTGGTTGGGTGATCTCTGGGGTTGGGTGATATCTGGGGTTGGATATCTCTGGGTTGGGGTAACATCTTGGTTTGGGTAATATCTGGGCTTAAGTGATATCTGGGTTTGGGTGATCTCTGGGGTTGGGTGATATCTGTGGTTGCGTGATATATGCGGTTGGGTGAATAATGGTGTTGGGTGATATCTCGGTTTGGGTATCTCCGGGGTTTTGTCTGATATCTGGCTTTGGGTGATCTCTGAGGTTGGGTGATCTCTGGGGTTGGGTGATATTTGGGGTTGGGTGATATCTGGGTTTGGTATCTCTGGGGTTGAGTGATATCTGGGATTGTATGATCTCTGGGGTTGGGTGATATCTGGGGTTGGGTGATATCTGGGGTTGGGTGATCTTTGTGTTTTAGATCTCTGGGGTTGGGCGATATCTGGGGATGGGTGATATCTAAGATTGGGTGATATCGGGGGTTGCATAATATCTGGGTTTGGGTGGTATCTGGGGTTGGGTGATACCTGGTGTTGGGTGATATCTGGGGTTGAGTGATCTCTGGGGATTGGTGAAATTAGGGGTTGGGTGATATCTGGTGTTGATTGAAAACTGGGGCTGGTTTATCTCTGGGGTTGTGTGATATCGGGGTTTGGGTGATATCTTGGGTTGTGTGATGTCTGGGGTTGGGTGATCTCTGGGGTTGGGTGATGTCTGGGATTTGGTGATATCTGGGAATGGTGATATCTGCGTGTGGGTGATATCTGGGGTTGGGTGATCTCTGGGGTTGGGTGATATCTGGGATTGGGTGATATCTGGGGCTTGGTGATACCTGGGGTTGGCTGATCTCTGGGGTTGGGTGATCTCTGGGGTTGGGTGATATCTGGGGTTGGCTGATCACTGTGTTTGGGCGATACCTGGGGTTCGGTGATCTCTGGGGATGGGTGATCTCTGGTGTTGGGTGATCTCTGTTGTTGGGTTATCTCTGTGACTGGGTGATATCTGGGGTTGGATGATATCTGGGGGTGAGTGATATCTGGGGTTGGGTGATATCTGGGATTGGGTGATATCTGGGGCTTGGTGATACCTGGGGTTGGGTGATATCTGTGGTTGGGTGATTTCTGGGTTTGGGTTATGTCTGGGATTGGGTGATATCTGGGGCTTGGTGATACCTGGGGTTGGGTGCTATCTGGAATTGGGTATCTCTGGGTTTGGGTGATATCTGGGGTTAGGTGTTCTCTGGGGTTGGCTGATATCTGGGGTTGGGTGGTATGTGGGATTGGGTATCTCTGGGGTGGGTGATATCTGGGGTTAGGTGATATCTGTGGTTGGGTGATATCTGGAGTTGACTGATTTCTGGGATTGGGTTATATCTGGGATTGGGTGATATCTGGGGCTGGGCGATACCTGGGTTTGGGTGAATTCTGGGATTGGGTGATATCTGGGATTGGTTGATATCTTGGGTTGGGTAATATCTGGTGTTGGGTGATACCTCGTGCTGGGTGATCTCTGGGGTTGGGTGATATCTGGGGTTGGGTGATTTCTGGGATTGGGTTATATCTCGGATTGGGTGATATCTGGGGTTGGGTGATATCTGGGGTTGGGTGATATCTGGGGTTGGGTCATCTCTGGGGTTTGGTGATATTAGGGGTTGGGAGATATCTGGTTTTGGGTGATATCGTGGGTTGGGGGATATCTGGGGTTGGGTGATATCTTTTGTTGGGTGATATCATGGGTTGGGTGATATCTGGGGTTGTGTGATCTCTGAGGTTGGGTGATAGCTGGTTTTGGGTGAGATCAAGGGTTGGGTTATATCTGGGGTTTGGTGATCTCTGGGGTTGGGTGATATCTGGGGCTGGGTGATATCTGGGGTTGGGTGATCTCTGGGTTTGGGTGATATGGGGGATTGGGTGATAACTGAGGTTGTGTGATGTCGGGCGGGGGGGGTGTTCGGTGATATCCGGTGGGTGATGACATCCATTCTGCGGTGATGTTTGGCAGGGGGCATGAAATCCAGATTGGGTTCATATCCGAGGAGGGGGGGATGATATAATAATAATCGCTCATTGTCACATTTATACTTCACTGAAGTCCCAGTGAAAAGCCCATAGTCGCCCTTTCCTGCGCCTGTTTGTTGAAGCTGGCACGGGAATTGACCCCGCGCTGCTCGCATTGTTCTGCATTGCAAGCCAGCTATTTAGCCCACTGTGCTGAAACAGCCACTGGCCGGGAATGGGGGACTGATTCGGGGGCGGGTGGGGGGGGGGGGACATCGGGCGGGGTGATACCTTGCTGGGGACATCCGAGGGTTTTGGGTGTTAATCAGGTTGATAATATCGAGGGTCGTTATATCTGGGGACTGATATGCGAGGGGGGGGGGGGAGTTCTCGTTAGGGAGGGAAGACATCCGGTTGGGTGGGGTGACATTTGGCGGGCGGCGGTGATATCCGCGGAATGGGCGGAGTTGATATCCAAGAGAATTGACATCTGCCGGGGGGGGGGGGGGGAGATTGCTTAATATCCAGGGGGTAATATCGGGATGGGGTGATATCGGGAAGGGGTGATATCGGGAAGGGGTGATATCGGGGAGGGGGTGATATCGGGGAGGGGGTGATATCGTGGTGGGGGTGATATCGGGAGGGGGGTGATATCTGGAAGGGGTGATATCGGGGAGTGGGTGATATGGGGGATGGGGGGTGATGTCGGGGCGCGGGTGATATCAGGGAGGGGGAGATATCGGGGAGGGGGTGATATCGGGGAGGGGGTGATATCGGGGCGCGGGAGATATCAAGGAGGGGGTGATATCGGGGAGGGGGTGATATCGGGGAGGGGGTGATATCGGGGAGGGGGTGATATCGGGAGGGGGTGATATCGGGGAGGGCATAATATCGGGGAGGGGATGATATCGTGGAGGGGCTGATATCCGTGGTGGGGGAGGGGCAATGCTGCAGTGTCTATTGAGACACAAGAATCCCGAAGGCCCCCAACGGGCAAATGAGCAGCAGAAACCGCCACTGCGCCTGTGCCACATCCATCCCAGTATCCCCTGCGTGCTGGTGGCGGCCATCTTGTGTTCCCATTGGGACCTCCGGCAGCCATCTTGTGTTCCCATTGGGACCTCCGGCAGCTATCTTGTGTTGCCAGGCTGACCTCCGGCAGCCATTTTGTGTTGCCAGGGGAGACTCCCGGCAGCCATCTTGTGTTGCCACGGGAGACTCCCGGCGGCCATCTTGCGTTGCCAGTGGAGACTGCCGGTGGCCATCTTGTGTTGCCAGGGGAGACGATATCAATCAGTGGGTGGCCCGCGCGCAGTCTGCTTCGATAGAGACCCTCCCACACATGCGCACGGACAGCTATGTGTGAACCCTCCATTGTCTGAAGCATTATTACTGCCATAAGACACAGAGTCCTCACTCGTTTATTATGCGACAAGCCCTCCTCTGCCTCCAGAGACCGGCTTCACTCTCGGTTCAGAAACACCCATTCCCATTTCCTTGCAGGGTCAGCGGCCTCTGGCGGCGGGGGGACAGCGGCCTCTGGCGGCGGGGGACAGGGACCTCTGGAGCCGGCGGGACAGCGGCCTCTGGCGGCGGGGGGACAGCGGCCTCTGGCGGCGGGGGGACAACGGCCTCTGGCGGCGGAGGGACAGCGGCCTCTGGCGGGGGGGCAGCAGCTGGTGAGCAGTGAGTGTGGGTGGGGCTGAATCGACCACTGTCTCTGTGTGTGTCTCTGTCGCTGTCTGTGTCTCTGACTGTGTCTCTGTCTGTCTCTCTCTCTGTGTCTCTGTCTGTGTGCCTGTCTGTATCTGTGTCTGTCTGTGTCTGTGTCTCAGGCTGTGTCTCTGTCTGTGTCTGTGTCTCTCCCTGTGTCTCTGTCTGTGTGTCTGTCTGTATCTGTGTCTCTGTCTGTGTATCTGTCTGTTGCTCTGTATGTGCCTGTGCCTGTGACCCTGACTATGACTGTGTCTTCGTCTCTGCCTGTATCTGTCTGAGTCTAAGGCTGTGTCTCAGGCTGTGTCTGTGGTTCTGTCTGTGTCTCTGTCTGTATCTCTGTTCTGCCTGTGTCTGTGTCTGTGGCTGTGTCTCTGTCTCTGTCTCTTTCTGTGTCCGTGTCTGCGTCTGTGTCTCTGTATCTGCCTGAATCTCTCTCTCTCTGTCTGTGTTTCTGTCTGTGTTTCTGTCTGTGCTTCTGTCTGTGTTTCTGCCTGTGTTTCTGTCTGTGTTTCTGTCGGTGTCTGTGTCTCTGCCTCTGTCTGTGCCTCTGCCTGTATCTGTGTCTCTCTCTCTGTCTGTCTCTCTGTCTGTGTTTCAGTCTGTGTTTCTCTCTGTGCCTGTGTCTGTGTCTCTGTCTATATCTGTGTCTGTGCCTGTGCCTTTGTCTGTGCCTGTGTCTGTGTCTCTGTCTGTGTCGCTGACTGTCTCTCTGCCTGTGTCTGTGTCTGTGTCTCTGTCTGTGCCTGTGTCTGTGCCTTCGTCTCTGTCTGTGCCTGTGTCTGTGTCTCTGTCTGTGTCGCTGACTGTCTCTCTGTCTGTGCCTGTGTCTCTGTCTGTGTCTGGGTCATTGACTCTGTCTGTGTCTCTGTCTGGTTCTGGGTCTGGATCTTTGTCGGCGTTTATCGCTTTGTCTCTGTCTGTGTCTCTGTCTGTGTCTCTGTCTGTGACTCTGTCTGTGTGTGTGTCTGTATCAGTGTCTGCATCTGTGTCTCTCTCTGTGTCTGTTTCTCTGTCTGCGTCTCCGTGTGAGTCTGTGTCTCTGTTTGTGTCTCTGTCTGTGTCTCTGAATCTGTCTGTGTTTCTGTCTGTGTCTGCCTGCATCTTTTTCTCTCAATCTGTCTGTGTCTGTCTGTGTATCGGTCTGTGTCTATGTATGTTTCTGAGTCTGTGTCTCCGTATCTGTCTCTGTCTGTGTCCCTTGTCTGTGCCTGTGTCCCTTGCCTGTGTCTGTGCCTTTTCCTGTGTCTTTGTCTCTGTCCATGTGTCTGCCTGTGTCTCTGCCACTGCCTGTGTTTGTGTCTCTGACTGTGATTCTGCCTGTGTCTCTGTCTGTGTCTCCGTCTATGTCTCTGTCTGTGTCTCGGTCTGTGTCTGTGTTCTGTCTGTGTCTACGTGTCTCTGTCTGTGTCTCTCGCTGTCTGTCTGTGTCTCTGTCTGTGCCTGTGCCTGTGTATATGCCTGTGTCTGTGTCTTTGTCTGTGCCTCTGTCTGTGGCACTGTTTCTGTCTGTGTTTCTGCCTGTCTTTCTGTCTGTGTTTGTGTCTGTGTCTCTGTCTGTGCCTCTGCCTGTATCTGTGTCTCTCTCTCTATCTGTCTCGGTCTGTGTTTCTGTCTGTGTTTCTCTCTGTGTCTGTGTCTCTGTCTATATCTGTGTCTGTGCCTGTGCCTTTGTCTCTGTCTGTGCCTGTGTCTCTGTCTGTGTCGCTGACTGTCTCTCTGTCTGTATCTGTGTCTCTGTCTATATCTGTGTCTGTGTCTCTGTCTGTGCCTGTGTCTGTGCCTTTGTCTCTGTCTGTGCCTGTGTCTGTGTCTCTGTCTGTGTCGCTGACTGTCTCTCTGTCTGTGCCTGTGTCTCTGTCTGTGTCTATGTCATTGACTCTGTCTGTGTCTCTGTCTGGTTCTGGGTCTGGGTCTTTGTCGGCGTTTATCGCTTTGTCTCTGTCTGTGTCTCTGTCTGTGTCTCTGGCTGTGACTCTGTCTGGGTGTGTGTCTGTGTCAGTGTCTGCATCTGTGTCTCTGTCTGTGTCTGTTTCTCTGTCTGCGTCTCCGTGTGAGTCTGTGTCTCTGTTTGTGTCTCTGTCTGTGTCTCTGAATCTGTTTGTTTCTGTCTGTGTCTGCCTGCATCTTTTTCTCTCAATCTGTCTGTGTCTGTCTGTGTATCGGTCTGTGTCTATGTATGTTTCTGTGTCTCCGTATCTGTCTCTGTCTGTGTCCCTTGTCTGTGCCTGTGTCCCTTGCCTGTGTCTGTGCCTTTTCCTGTGCCTTTTTCTCTGTCCATGTCTCTGCCTGTGACGGTGCCTCTGCCTCTGCCTGTGTTTGTGTCTCTGACTGTGATTCTGCCAGTGTCTCTGTCTGTGTCTCCGTCTATGTCTCTGTCTGTGTCTCGGTCTGTGTCTGTGTTCTGTCTGTGTCTGCGTGTCTCTGTCTGTGTCTCTCGCTGTCTGTCTGTGTCTCTGTCTGTGCCTGTGCCTGTGTATATGCCTGTGTCTGTGTCTCTGGCTGTGCCTCTGTCTGTGGCACTTTTTCTGTCTGTGTTTCTGCCTGTATCTGTGTGTCTCTCTATCTGTCTCTCTGTCTGTGATTCTGTCTATGTTTCTCTGTCTCTGTGTGGGTCTATGTCTGTTTCTCTGTCTGTATCTGTGTCGGTTCTTCTGTCTGTGCCTGTATCTCTGTCTGTGTCTCTGTCCGTGTCTATGTCTGTGTCGCTGACTGTCTCTCTGTCTTTGTCTGTGTCTCTGTCTGTGTCCCTGTCTGTGTCAGTGTCTGGTTCTCTGTCTGTGTCTCTGGCTGTGTCTGTGCCTGTGTCGGTGTCTGTATCTGTGTCTCTGTTTGTGTATGTGTCTCTGCCTGGGTCTCTGAATCTGTCTGTGTCTCTGCCTGTGTCGTTTCCTCTTTCTCTGCCTGTGCCTGTATATCTGTCTGTGTCTATTTCTGTGTTTGTGAATCTGTGTCTCTGTATCTGCCTGGGTCTGTGACTCTGTCTGTGTTTCTGCCTGTGTCTGTGTCTCTGTCTCTGTCTGGGTCTCTGTCTGTGTCTCTGTCTGTGTCTCTGTCTGTGTCTCCATCTGTGTCTCTGTCTGTGTATCTGTCTGTGTTTCTGCCTGTGTCTGTGCCTGTGTCTCTGTCTCTGTCTGAGACTCTGTCTGCACCTATGGCTATATCGGTGTCTCTGCCTGTGTTTCTGTCTTTGTCTCTGTCTGTGTATGTGCCTGTATCTGTGTCGCTTTCTCTATCTGTGTCTATGACTGTGTCTGCGTCTGTTTCTTTGTCTCTGTCTCTGCCTATGTCTCTGTCCGTGTCTCTGTTCCTGTCTGTGTCTCTGTCTGTGTCTTTGTTTCTGCCGGTGTCTTTGTCTGTGTTTACATCTCAGCCTCTCTATGTGTCTCTGTCTGTGTCTCTGTCTGTGTCTCTGTCTGTGTCTCTGTCTGTGTCTATGTCTCTGTCTGTCCCTGTCTCTGTCTGTGTCTCTGTATGTGTCTCTGTCTGTATCTTTGTCTGTGTCTCTGTGTCTGTCTTAGTCTGTGTCTGTCTGTGTCTCTGTCTGGGGCACATTCTGCTGCGCAGACTGTGTTTAAGTGTGAGGCACACATCCAGGTGATCGGCAATGGGGAGAGTCACACCCAACTGATCGGCATTGGGAGAGTGACACACATTCAGCTGTTCGGCCATGGCGGAGGCACATGCCCAGCTGATCGGCAATGGGGGAGCCGCACACCCAGCTGAGCGGCAATGGTGGGAAGCACACACCCAGCTGATGGGCCATGGGGCGAGTCACAGAGATCCAACTGATCGGCCATGGAGGGAGTCACACAGACGCAACTGTTCGGCCATGGTTGGAGCCACACACACACAGCTGATCGGCCATGGGGGAGACACACTGACCCAGCTGATCGGCCATGGGTGAGTCACACAGACCTAGCTAATCGGCCATGCGGCAGTCACAATGACCCAGCTCATGGGCCCTCGGGGAGTTACACTGATGCAGCTGATGGGCCATGGGGGAGTCTCACTGACCCAACTGATCGGCCATGGGGGGAGAGACACAGACACAATTGATCGGCCATGGGGGATTCACATCCACCCACCGACAGTCCCTCCTTGTAATGCAGAATGGTAAATCAGGGAGGCTGTCTGTGGATGGTCAATTGCACCCGAAGTGTGAGGAGAGAGATGCCTTGTGGGTAAAGTTTCCTCTCATGATTTAATGAATTGGAGAATTGAACCAAAGGGAAATTTCAGCACATTCTTGAACTGCTGCCTGAACTGAGTCTGTGTCACGGCGTAAATCGCAGTGTTTGTGCAGCAACTCAGGAGCTGCATCATGAAGCCCCATTCCATAACATAAGCATCTAACCACACAGAGTAATACCCCAGATAGTCCATCCGGATCCATATAGAATAAAACATTAACGTTGACCATAACAGGATGAAATTGGCGGAGATAACAAAGAGTAAAATGATGGATTTCCACCGACTCTCCATCTCTGGATCTCTGGGACTGTGCCCACTGCTGTGAGCCCGGAGTCTCCTGCGGGCCCTGCTGCTCAGGATAATGTGTCTGACGGTGAGAACATTGAGCAGCAGAATCAGGGCGAATGGAACACCCGGGGTTAGAATGTGCTGGAGGAACTCGATTGTTGTCCAGACCCGAGAGGACCGAGCATCCACTGAGACAGCACAAAACCAGGGGTTGTTAATCAGCCGATACTCACCATCGAACATAAAACCCCAGGAAATGTTCTTCAAACAGCTCAGCACAGTAACTGTTCCCAGAACCACAGCCGCTGTTTTCTCGCTGCAATATTTACTTTTCAGCTTCGGGGAACAAATGGCCACAAATCGATCAAAGGTGAAAGTGACGGTGAACCAGACAGAGCAGTCAGTGGCTGCATAAAGCAGGACGGCGTGGATATTACACACGCGGATGGAGTACAGGAAATTAAACTGGTCAACAAAAACAATGGGAATGTGCCTGAATATCAGGTCGAGAATAACGACCAGTAGATCCCCCACTGCCATGGCCAACAGGTAACATGTCACACATTTGGACAGCCCACAGTTTCTTCTGTTCAGGATCACAATTGTGATGAGGTTCACTGTGAGGAAGGGAAATACACAATGGAATTATACATCACCCTGGGAAAGACATTACAAGTATGGTCGACGTGGTGTTGAGGAAGTCAAATAAATATACACAAATACACACACTCATACAGAGACAGTAACACACTCACACACACACACACTAACAGACTCACACACAGACACTAACACACTCACACTCACGCATACATTAACACACACAAATACAGAGACAGTTCTACACTCACAGTCACGCAGACACTGAAACACAGACACACACACACACAGACAGTAATACACTCACACATACACAGACACCAAATACAGAGACAGTAATACACTCACTGTCACGCAGACACTGACACACAGACACACACGCACACACAGACAACAATACACTCACACATACACAGACACAGGCACTAACACACATACAGTAATACACTGACACACACAGACAGCGACAGTAATGAAATGAAATGAAATGAAAATCGCTTGTTGACACGAGTATGCTTCAATGAAGTTACTGTGAAAAGCCCCTAGTCGCCACATTCCGGCGCCTGTTCGGGGAGGCTGGTACGGAAATTGAACCGGGCTGCTGGCCTGCCTTGGTCTGCTTTAAAAGCCAAACATTTAGCCCAGTGAGCTAAACCAGCCCCTCAGCTAAACCAGCCCCACTCACTCACACAGGCACTAACACACACACAGTAATCCACTCACACACACACACACAGACAGATACAGTAATGCGCTCACACTCGCACAGGCACTAACACACACATACAGTAATGCACACACACACAGACAGAGGCAGTAATATACTCACACTCACACAGACACTAACACACACACATATACAGTAATACACTCACACTCACACCGACACTGACACACCCACAGATACAGTAATACACTCACACTCACACATATACTGTCAAACACACACATACAGAGTTAATAATACACTCACACAGACACTAACGCACGCACACTCACACACAGACAGTAATAAACACACTCACACATACATAAACACGCACACACACATACAGATATGTAATACACTCTCACTCACACAGACACTAACACACACTCATACAGGAATATACACACACAGACAGAGACAGTAATGCACTCACACTCACACAGACACTAACACACTCACACACACATACAGAGACAGTGATACACTCACACACAGGCACTGACACACACTCACACACACACATACTGAGACAGTAATACACTCAGACTCACAGATACATTAACACACACACACACATACAGAGGAAGAAATACACTCACACAGACGCTAAAACAGACACACATACAGTAATACATTCACACACAGACAAAGGCAGTAATACACTCACACTCACACAGGCACTAATACACACACACATACAGTAATATACTCACACACACACACAGACAGAGACAGAAATACACTCACACTCACACAGACACTAACACACACACACAGTTATACACTCACACACTCACAGACAGAGACAGTAATGTACTCACACAGACACTAACACACTCACACACGCATACAGAGACAGTAATACACTCACGCACACAGACACTGACACACACTGACACACACACATACAGAGCCAGTAATAAACTCACACTCACACAGACACTAACACACTCACACACACACACATACAGCGACAGTAATACACTCACACTCACAGAGACACTAACACGCCCACATACACGGAGACAGTAATACATTCACACACACAGGCACTAATACACACTCACAAAGACACTAATGCACACACTCACACAAACAGACACAAATACACACGCTCACTCACGCATACAAAGACACCAATGCGCACAATCTTACATCCACAGTTACACTAATACACATTTACTCACAGACCTAAACAGAGACTCCACTACACACACACACTCACACACACACAGACACTAATACACAAACTCACAGGTACACAGAGACTCTAATACACAAACTCACAGACAGAAAAACGCACACTCACACACACAAACACTAATACACACACTCACACAAAACAGAAACACAGGTACACTAATTCACTCTCACAGGCACAGATACACGAATACACACACACTCACACATAGACAATCACACTCACAGACACAAACACAGACACCAATACCCACGCACACACACAGATCCTAATACACACACTCAAAGACACAGACAGAGGCACGAATACACAAACTCATAAACACACAAAGCCATAACACAGATACGCCAATGCACGTACACACAGAAATACATAGACACTAATACACACACTCTACGACACACAGATACACTAATATTCTCAAACACACACAGACTCGCACCGATACACTGATAAACACAGAAACACAGACACATATAGACTCTAATACACACACTCACAGACACACATAGATGCACTAATACACATACACACACTCACACACAGACAGTAATACGCACAGTCACACATACATTAACACAATCACACATACAGAGATGTAGTGCACTCTCACTCACACAGACACTAACACACACACATACGTTAATATACACACACACACAGACGGAGCCAGTAATTCACTCACTCACAAAGACACTAACACACACACACATACACAGAGGCAGAAATACACTCACACTCACACAAACGCTAACACACACACACATAGAGTAATGCACTCACACACACAGACAAAGGAAGTAATACACTCACACTCACACATACACTAACACACACACACATACAGGAAGACACTCACACACACAGACAGAGAAAGAAATACACTCACACTCCCACAGACACTAAAATACTGAAACACACATGCAAGAGACAGTAATACACTGGCACGTACACACACACAGACAGAGCCAGTGATGCACTCACTCACACAGACACTAACACACACACACATACACGGAGGCAGAAATACACTCACACTCACACAGACGCTAACACACACACACATAGAGTAATGCACTCACACACACAGACAAAGGAAGTAATACACTCACCCTCACACATACACTAACACACACACACATACAGGAAGACACTCACACACACAGACATAGAAAGAAATACACTCACACTCACACAGACACTAATATACTCAAACACACATACAAGAGACAGTAATACACTGACACGCACACTGATACACACTCACACACACATACAGAGACAGTAATACACACACACATACAGAGACAGTAATACCCTCGCACTCGCACAGACACTAACACACTCACACACACACACAGAGACAGTAAAGCATTCACGCTCACACAGACACTAACACATACACACACATACAGTAATGCACACACACAGACAGGGACAGTAATGCTCTCACACTCACACACACACAGCCACTGACACACACGCACACACATACAGAGACAGTAATACACACACACATACAGAGACAGTAATACACTCACACTGGCACCAGCACACACACAGACACACAGACATACAGTAATACACTCACACACACAGACAGAGTCAGTCATCCACTCACACTCACACAGACACTAACACACACACACAGTAATACACTCACACACACACAGACAAAGACAGTAATACACTCACACAGATACTAACACACACACAGTAATACACTCACACACGCACAGACAGAGACAGTTATGCACTAACACTCACATAGACACTAACACACTCACGCACGCATACAGAGACAGTAATACACTGACACACACTCACACACACACATACAGAGACTGTAATACACTCACATTCACACAGACGCTAACACACTCACACCCACACATACTGCGACAGTAATACACTGACACTCACACAGACACTAACACGCCCACATACACGGCGACAGTAATACATTCACGCACAATGGCACTAATACACACTTACAAAGACACTAATGCATACACTCACACAAACAGACACAAATACACACGCTCACTCACGCACACAAAGACACCAATGCGCACACTCCCACATACACAGTTACACTAATACACATACACTCACAGACCTAAACAGAGACTCTAATACACTCACACACAGATACACTAATGCACACACTCACAGGCACACAGAGACTCTGATACACAAACTCACAGACAAACACACAGACAGCAAAACGCACACTCACACACACAAACACTAATACACACACTCACACAAAACAGACACACACAGGGACACTAATTCAAACTCACAATCACAGATACACGAATACACACACACTCACACATAGACAATCACACTCACAGACACAAACGCAGACACCAATACACACGCACACACACAGATACTAATACACACACTCAAAGACACAGGCAGAGGCACGAATACACAAACTCATAAACACACACAGCCATAACACAGATACGCCAATGCACGTACACACAGAAATACATAGACACTAATACACACACTACGACAGACAGATACAGTAATACACACACTCACTGACAAGCAGATACACTGATGCACACTCAGACACACACACTAATACACACACTCACTGACACATAGAGACAGTAATATACACATCAGAGACACAGCCACACTAACGCACACACTCACCCACAGGCACTAATACACACTCACAGACTCACAGATACACTGATACACACACTCACAGATACACACAGACACAAATACACACACTCCCACCCAAAGGGGCACGGTAGCATTGTGGATAGCACAAATGCTTCACAGCTCCAGGGTCCCAGGTTTGATTCGGCTTGGGTCACTGTCTGTGCGGAGTCTGCACATCCTCCCTGTGTGTGCGTGGGTTTCCTCCGGGTGCTCCGGTTTCCTCCCACAGTCCAAAGATGTGCGGATTAGGTGGGTTAGCCATGCTAAATTGCCCATAGTGTCCAAAATTGCCCTTAGTGTTGGGTGGGGTTACTGGGTTATTGGGATAGGATGGATGTGTGGACCTTGGGTAGGGTGCTCTTTCCAAGAGCCGGTGCAGACTCGATGGGCCGAATGGCCTCCTTCTGCACTGTAAATTATATGATTAAATACATAAACTCACAGACACACACAGACACTAATACATACACTCACAGTCACACACAGGCACTAAAACACACACTCACTGACGCACAGCGACACTAATTTACACACTCACTGACACACAGAGCAGTAATGTACACACTAACAGACACACAGACACTAAAACTCTCACACACAGACACTCAGAGACACTAATACACACACTCAGACACTAATACACACACTCACAAACACACAGAGACACTAATACACTCACTCACAGACACACACAGAGACACGAATCCACACATTAACACACAAATAGACGCTCATACATGGATTCATACACATACAGACACTAATACACACAGAGGCAGTCAGACACAGACACAAATTCACAGAGAGACTAAGACACACAGTCACAGAAACACAGGCAGTGCTACACACATTCACAGACTCACACAGACAATACTACTCACGCACAGACACATATAAAGGCAGAGATACATACTCTCACAGACACACATACACACACTCACACACAGATACACTAATACACACATTCACATACACACTCGGAGGCACTAATACACACACTCGCACACACACAGACACTAATACACACACTCACACACAGCGACGCTAATACACACACTCACAGAAAAACATAGACACTAACACACACACATACACAGAGACACTGATACACACAGACACATAGATACACGTATACACGTACATATGTACTCACACACAGAGACACTAGTACACAGCTCACAGACAGGCATATACTCTAATACACACACTCACCCACACACTAAAAGAGACAAACACACTCACAGACAACAATACACTCACACACACAAACACAGACACTAATGCACACATTCTCACACACACACAGACTCTCACAGATACACTAATAAACACTGAAACACAGACACATACAGACTCTAATACACACACTCACAGACACACATAGAGACACTAATACACACACTCACACACACAGACACTTATCACTTATCCACACTTTCACAGACACACACAGACATACATACACACCCACAGACACATGGAGACTCTAATGCACACACTCTCACACACACACACACAGACACTGTCATGTGAAAGTACCTGTAAGAAATGGGTGTTTATAAATGGATGTGTATATAAATATCTGTAGCGAAGTACCTTACAAAAATGGGTGTTTATTACTGCAGTGATGTCAGAGAGTGGGTGGAGATGCGCTGTCTGTCAGCTTTTTACTTTCGTTTTGGCTGTTTGCTCCAGGGTGTGTTTTAGATTTGTTTTCAGTGTTGGAGCTGAAGCTAGACAGAGCAGGTGTACTGTTGATGTCATGCCATGAAAAAACTATATCTTGATCATTTGGTGAATTCAGAATTATAAATGTTCTCAGTAGTGAATGTAAACCTAATGTCCCTCTGGTAAAAAGTGTTTCTTCAGTCTTCTGGTTGCCAAAAGGACAGCTTACGGATTACTTAGTTTTGTATTCTTTGGGGGTTGAATTTGACTTAATGGTTGCTCAGTTCTTCACTGTTTGATTTAAAAAGGTTAACTTGAGTTTATAGAATAAACATCGTTTTGCTTTAAAAAATACTTTTCCATTTCAGCTGTACCACACATGTAGAGAGTGCCGTGTGCTCCCCACACCACAATCTATTAAAAGTTGTGGGTTAGTGGAACTCCGTGATTCACTTTGGGGTTCTCTAAACCCTGCCGCATAACACTAAAGCACACACTCACATTCACGCAGAGACAATAATCCACACACTCGCAGACACACAAATACACAAACTCACAGACACACAGAGACACTAATACACGCACTCACAGTCACGCAGTGACAAGAACAGACACACACTCTCCCAGACATTAATACAGACACTCACTGACACAAAGAGACACTCATATACCCACTCACAGATACACACAGAGACACTACTAAACGCACTCACACCACACAGACACTAATGCACACACTCACACACACACAGACACTAATACACACACATACACTAATGCACAAACACTAAACCACACACAGAGACACTAATACACACACTCGCTGACACGCAGATGCACTAATACGCACACTCACACAACACACAGTGACACTAATACTCACACTTACATACACACAGATAGTAATACACACACTAAAATACACAGACAGAGTCACTAATACACAAACTCACAAAAACACACAGCCACACACACACACATACACTAATGCACAAGCTCAAAGACACACACACACAGACTAATACACACTGTCACACACACAAAGACACTAATACACACACTCAATGACACATAGATACACTAATACACACTCACAGACACACATAGTGACCCTAATACACACACACACACACACACAGATCCTAATACACGCACTCACAGGCACACACTGGCACAAATATACACACACACACACAGGCATTAACACAGACACACACAGATAGTAATGCACACACTCACAGACACACACTGGCACTAAGACATACCCACACAGTCACTAACACACACACTGATATTAATACACACACTCAATGATACACAGAGACAATAATATACACACTCGCAGACACAGGGAGACTCTAATGCATACACTCAGAAAAATATACACACATGCACTAATGCACACACTAACACACAGACACAGATTCTAATACACACACACACTGGAAAACAGGGACAATAATATACACACTTGCAGACACAGGGAGACTCTAATGCATACACTCAGAAAAACATACACACATGCACTAATATACACACTAACAGATACACTCAGATACTAATAAACACACTCACTGACGCACATACACTAATACACACACTCACACAGGGAGATTCTAATTCACACACTCACAGACACAAATAGACACTAACACACACACTCAAAGACACACACTGGCACTAATACACATACACACAGACACTAACACACACACACAGATATTAATACACACACTCACTGATACACTGAGTCAATAATATACACACTCACAGGCACAGGGTTACTATAATGCACACACTCACACACACACACAGCGACACGAAAACACAGTGTCACACACACACACATGCACTAATACACACACTAACACACATACATATATTAATACACTCACTCACTGATGTACAGTGACAATAATATACACACTCACAGACACAGGGAGATTGTAATGCAGGCACTCACAGACACACAGAGACACTAATACACACACTCACAGACACACACAGGCACTAATACAAACACTCACAGATCAACAGAGAAACTAATACACACACTCATAGACACACACCGACACTAATACACATACTCACAGACACACAGAGACAAAAATACACACGCTCACAGACACACATATATACATTAATATACACACTCACACACACACACACAGGCACTACTTCACATTGGCACAGACACACACAGCCACAATTACACACTCCCACAGACACACTGAGACTCTAATGCACACACACAAACACTAATAAACACAGACCCCAATACACGTACACATACAAACACACTGGCGCTAATACGCACACACACAGACACTAACGCACACACACAGATACTACAAATACTAATGCGCACACTCACTGATACACAGAAACAAAAATACGCACACTCACAGACACAGGAATACTCTAATGCACACACACAGCGACACTAATACACACATTCACACATAGAGACACTAATACACACTCACAGACACAGATGCACTAATACACACCGTCACACACGGAGACACTAGTACACAGCTCACAGGCAGACAGAGACATTAATAAACACACTTTCACACACACAGACACTAATGCACACATTCTCACGCACACGCAGACACTCACAGATACACTAATACACACAGACACAGATACACACAGCCACAGACACACGGAGACTCTAATGCGCACACTCACACACACAGACACTAATACACACACTCACAGACACACGGAGACTCTAATGCACACACTCACGCACAGATTCTGCCATGTGCGAGTATCTGTAAGAAATGGGTGTTTATAAATGGGTGTGTATATAAATATCTGTAGTGAATAACCTTACAGAAATGGTTGTTTATTACTGCAGTGATGTCAGAAAGTGGGTGGAGATGGGCAGTCTGTCAGCTTTTTTACTTTCGTTTTGGCTGTTTGCTCCAGGGTGTGTTTTAGATTTGTTTTCAGTGTTGGAGCTGAAGCCAGACAGAGCAGGTGTCCTGTTGATCTCTCTGCCATGGAAAGACTATCACTTGATCATTTGGTGAATTCAGAATTACAAATGTTCCCAGTAGTGAATGTAAACCTAATGTCCCTCTTGTAAAAAGGTGTTTCTTAAGTCTTCTGGATGATAAAAGGACATCTTACGTATTACTTAGTGTTGTATTCTTTGGGAGTTGAATTAGGATTAATGGTTGCTAAGTTGATCACTGTATGTTTAAAATGGTTAACTTGAGTACATAGAATAAACATTGTTTTGCTTTAAAAAATACTTTCCCATTTCTGCTTTACCACACCTGTAGAGTGGGCCGTGCGCTCCCCATACCACAATCTATTAAACACTGTGGGTCAGGGGAACTCCATGATGCACTTTTGGGTTCTCTAAACCATGGCCCATAATAACACTAATACACACACTCACAGACACACAGAGACACTAATACACACACTCGCAGGCACATAGAGGCACTAACACACACTCGTAGACATACAGAGACAGTAACACACTCGCAGATACACATAGACACTAACACACACTCACAGAGACACTGACATACACTTGCAGAAACACAGAGACACTAACACACACTCACATACATAGAGAGACACGAATACACACACTCATAGAGACACTAATACACAAACTCACAGACTCAGAGAGACAATAATACACACACACACAGCGACACTAATACACAGAGTCACACACACACATGCACTATATACACACAATAACACACACATATAGACACACACTCACTGATGCACAGTAACAATAATATACACACTCACAGCAACTGGGAGATTGTAATGCAGACACACACAGACACACACAGGCACTAATACACACACTCACAGATCAACAGAGACACTAATACACACACCCACAGACACACACCGACACTAATACTCACACTCACAGGCACACAGAGACAACAATACACACACTCACAGACACACATATATACATTAAAAACACACTCACACACTCACACAGACACTACTTCAAACAAAGAACAAAGAACAAACAAATGGACAGCACAGGAACAGGCCCTTCGGCCCTCCAAGCCCGTGCCGACCATGCTGCCCGGCTAAACTACAATCTTCTACACTTCCTGGGTCCGTATCCCTCTATTCCCATCCTATTCATGTATTTGTCAAGATGCCCCTTAAATGTCACTATCGTCCCTGCTTCCACCACCTCCTCCGGTAGCGAGTTCCAGGCACCCACTACCCACTGCGTAGAAAACTTGCCTCGTACATCTACTCTAAACCTTGCCCCTCTCACCTTAAACCTATGCCCCCTAGTAATTGACCCCTCTACCCAGGGGACAAGCCTTTGACTATCCACTGTCAATGCCCCTCATCATTTTGTAGACCTCTATCAGGTCGCCCCTCAACCTCCTTCGTTCCAGTGAGAACAAACCGAGTTTATTCAACCGCTCCTCATAGCTACTGCCCTCCATAGCAGGCAACATTCTGGTAAGTCTCTTCTGCACCCTCTCTAAAGTCTCCACATCCTTCTGGTAGTGTAGCGACCACAATTGAACACTGTACTCCAAGTGTGGCCTAACTAAGGTTCTATACAGCTGCAACATGACTTGCCAATTCTTATACTCAATGCCCGGGCCAATGAAGGCAAGCATGCCGTATGCCTTCTTGACTACCTTCTCCACAGTGTTGCCCCTTTCAATGACCTGTGGACCTGCACTCCTAGAACTCTTTGACTTCCAATACTCTAGAGGGTTCGACCATTCACTCTATATTCCCTACCTGCATTAGACCTTCCAAAATGCATTACCTACATTTGTCCGGATTAAACTCCATCTGCCATCTCTCCGCCCAAGTCTCCAAACAATCTATATCCTGCTGTATCCTCTGACAGTCCTCATCGCTATCCGCAATTCCACCAACCTTTGTGTCGTCTGCAAACTTACTAATCAGACCAGTTACATTTTCCTCCAAATCATTTATATATAATACAAAGAGCAAAGGTCCCAGCACTGTTCCCTGTGGAACACCACTGGTCACAGCCCTCCAATTAGAAAAGCATCCTTC
Organism: Scyliorhinus torazame; assembly: GCF_047496885.1. Classification (NCBI taxonomy): domain Eukaryota; kingdom Metazoa; phylum Chordata; class Chondrichthyes; order Carcharhiniformes; family Scyliorhinidae; genus Scyliorhinus; species Scyliorhinus torazame. The sequence continues at coordinate 112,293,875 of NC_092726.1, read as the reverse complement.
CATTGCTACCCTCTGCCTTCTATGACCTAGCCAGTTCTGTATCCACCTTGCCAGCTCACCCCTGATCCCGTGTGACCTCACCTTTTGTACTAGTCTACCATGACGGACCTTGTCAAAGGCCTTACTGAAGTCCATATAGACAACATCCACTGCCCTACCTGCATCCATCATCTTAGTGACCGCCTCGAAAAACTCTATCAAGTTAGTGAGACACGACCTCCCCTTCACAAAACCATGCTGCCTCTCACTAATACGTCCATCTGCTTCCAAATGGGAATAGATCTTGTCTCGAAGAATTCTCTCCAGTAATTTCCCTACCACTGAAGTAAGGCTCACCGGCCTGTAGATCCCTGGATTATCCTTGCTACCCTTCTTAAGCAGAAAAACAACATTGGCTACTCTCCAATCCTCCGGGAAATCCCCTGAAGACAGTGCGGATCCAAAGATTTCTGTCAAGGCCTCAGCAATTTCCTCTCCGGCCTCCTTCAGTATTCTGCGGTAGATCCCATCAGGCCCTGGGGACTTATCTACCTTAATATTTTTTAAGGCACCCAACACTTCGTCTTTTTGGATCTCAATGTGACCCAGGCTATCTACACAACCTTCCCCAGACTCAACATCTACCAATTCCTTCTCTTTGGTGAATACTGATGCAAAGTATTCATTTAGTACCTCGCCCATTTCCTCTGTTTCCACACATACATTCCCTTGCCTATCCTTCAGTGGGCCAACCCTTTCCCTGGGTACCCTCTTGCTTTTTATGTACGTGTAAAAAGCCTTGGGGTTTTCCTCAACCCTATTTGCCAATGACTTTCCGTGACCCCTTCTAGCCCTCCTGACCCCTTGCTTAAGTTCCTTCCTACTTTCCTTATATTCCACACAGGCTTCGTCTGTTCCCAGCCTTTTAGCCCTGACAAATGCCTCTTTTTTCTTTTTGACGAGGCCTACAATATCTCTCGTTATCCAAGGTTCCCGAAAATTGCCGTATTTATCCATCTTCCTCACAGGAACATGCCGGTCCTGAATTCCTTTCAACTGACTCTTGAAAGCCTCCCACATGTCAGATGTTGATTTGCCCACAACCATCCGCCCACAATCTATGTTCTTCAGTTCCCGCCTAATAATTTTATAATTGGCCTTCCCCCAATTTAGCACATTCATCCTAGGACCACTCTTATCCTTGTCCACCAGCACTTTAAAACTTACTGAATTGTGGTCACTGTTCCCGGAATGCTCCCCTACTGAAACATCTACCACCTGGCCGGGCTCATTCCCCAATACCAGGTCCAGTACCACCCCTACCCTAGTTGGACTGTCTACATATTGTTTTAAGAAGCCCTCCTGGATGCTCCTTACAAACTCTGCCCCGTCTAATCCCCTGACACTAAATGAGTACCAGTCAATATTGGGGAAGTTGAAGTCTCCCATCACCACAACCCTGTTGTTTTTACTCTTTTCCAAAATCTGTCTACCTATATGCTCCTCTATCTCCGGCTGGCTGTTGGGAGGCCTGCAGTAAACCCCCAACATTGTGACTGCACCCTTCTTATTCCTGATCTCTACCCATATAGCCTCACTGCTCTCTGAGGCGTCCTTCCGTAGTACAGCTGTGATATTCTCCCTAACCAGGAGCGCAGCTCCGCCACCACTTTTACATCCCCCTCTATCCCGCCTGAAACATCTAAATCCTGGAACGTTTAGCTGCCTACTCTACCCTTCCCTCAACCAGGTCTCTGTAATGGCAGCAACATCTTAGTTCCAAGGACTAATCCAAGCTCTCTAAGTTCATCTGCCTTACCCGTAATACTTCTTGCATTAAAACATATGCACTTCAGGCCACCAGACCCGCTATGTTCAGCAACGTCTCCCTGTCTGCCCTGCCTCAGAGCCACACTGTCCCTATTCCCTAGTTCTCACTCAATGCTCTCACCTTCTGACCTATTGCTCCCGTGCCCACTCCCCTGCCATACTAGTTTAAACCCTCCCGTGTGACACTAGCATACATCACGGCCAGGATATTTATGCCTCTCCAGTTTAGATGCAACCGGTCCTTCTTAGATAGGTCACATCTGCCCCGGAAGAACTCCCAGTGGTCCAGATAACGGAAACCCTCCCTCCTACACCAGCTGTTTAGCCACGTGTTTAGCTGCTCTATCTTCCTATTTCTAGCCTCAGTGGCACGTGGCATAGGGAATAATCCCGAGATTACAACCCTAGAGGTCCTGTCTTTTAACTTTCTGCCTTGCTCCCTGAACTCCTGCTGCAGGACCTCATGCCCCTTCCTGCCTATGTCGTTAGTGCCAATATGTCCAACGACCTCTGCCTGTTTGCCCTCCCCCTTCAGGATGCCCTCTACCCGTTCGGAGACATCCTGGACCCTGGAACCAGGGAGGCAACATATCATCCTGGAGTCACTTTCACGTCCACAGAATCGCCTATCTGTGCCCCTGACTATAGAGTCTCCTATTACTATTGCAAATTGTAGGGAAGTTGCTGGAATCTATCATCAAGGACGAAATAGCGAGGCATCTGGATGGAAATTGTCCCATTGGGCAGACGCAGCATGGATTCATAAAGCAAGGTCGTGCCTAACTAATTTAGTGGAATGTTTTGAGGGCATTACCAGTGCGGTAGATAACGGGGAGCCAATGGATGTGGTATATCTGGATTTCCAGAAAGCCTTTGACAAGGTGCCACACAAAAGGTTGCTGCATAAGATAATGATGCATGGCATTCAGGGGAAATTAGTAGCATGGATAGAGGATTGATTAATTAATAAAAATCAAAGAGTGGGGATTAATGGGTGTTTCTCTGGTTGGCAATCAGTAGCTAGGGTGTCCCTCAGGGATCAGTGTTGGGGCCACAACTGTTCACAATTTACATAGATGATTTGGAGTTGGGGACCAAGGGCAATGTGTTCAAGTCTGCAGAGGACATTAAGATGAGTGGTAAAGCAAAAAGTGCAGAGGATACTGGAAGTCTGCAGAGGGATTTGGATAGGCTAAGTGAATGGGCTAGAATCTGGCAGATGGAATACAATGTTGACAAATGTAAGGTTATCCATTTTGGTAGGAATAACAGCAAAAGGGATTATTATTTAAATGATAAAATATAAAAACATGCTGCTGTGCAGAGAGACCTGGGTGTGCTAGTGCATGAGTCGCAAAAAGTTGGTTTCCAGGTGCAACACGTGATTAAGAAGGCAAATGGAATTATGTCCTTCATTGCTAGAGGGATGGAGTTTAAGACTAGGGAGGATGTGCTGCAATTGTATAAGGTGTTAGTGAGGCCACACATGGACTATTGTGGTCAGTTTTGGTCTCTTTACTTGAGAAAGGACGTACTGGCACTGGAGGGTGTGCAGAGGAGATTCACTAGGTTAATCCCAGAGCTGAAGGGGTTGGGTTACAAGGAGAGGTTGACTAGACTGGGACTGTACTCGTTTGAATTTAGAAGGATGAGGGGGGATCTTAGAGAAACAAATAAAATTATGAAGGGAAAGGATAGGATAGATGCGGGCAGGTTGTTTCCACTGGCGGGTGAAAGCAGAACTAGGGGGGCATAGCCTCACAATAAGGGGAAGTAGAGTTAGGACTGAGTTTAGGAGGAACCTATATTCTATGTAATTCCTTGCCCAGTGAAGCAATAGAGGCTCCTTCATTAAATGTTTCTAAGATAAAGATAGATAGTTGTTTGAAGAATAAAGGAATTAAGGGTTATGGTGTTCGGTCCGGAAAGTGGAGCTGAGTCCACAAAAGATCAGCCATGATCTCATTGAATGGCGGAGCAGGCTCGGGGGGCCAGATGGCCGACTCCTGCTCCTAGTTCTTATGTTCTTATGTTCTCACAGACACACGCTGGCACTAATACACACTCACAGGCTGCCAGAAACACAAATACACACTCGCAAGCACACAGAGACACTAAGACACACTCACAGACACACATACAGACACGACTACACACACACACACACACACACTAATACACGCACTCACAGACAGACACTGGCACTAATACACACAGACACTAACACACACACAGGCACTAATACACACAATAACTGATGCACAGAGACAATAATATACACACTCACAGACACAGGGTGACTCGAATGCACACACTCACACACACACAGCGACACTAATACACACAGTCACACACACGTGCACTAATACACACACTGAACACACACACACAGAAACTAATACACACACTCACTGATACACAGAGACAACAATATACACACTCACAGACACAGGGAGATTGCAATGCACACACTCACAGACACACAGAGACACTAATTAACACACTTACAGACACACACAGACACTAATACACACACTCACAGACAATCGCAGAAACTAGTACACACACAAACACACTAATACACATTTACAGACACACAGATACACTAATACGCAAACTCACTCACACAGGGGCACTTGTACACAGCTCACAGACCGACAGAGACACTAATACACAAATACACACACATTAATAGAGACACTCACACACATAGCCACTAATACACTCACACGCACACATACACTAATGCACACATTCTCACACACACTCAGACACAAACAAACACTAATACACACACTCACACACACAGAGACACTAATACACACACTCACTGACACATAGTTACACTAATACACACTCACAGACACACATACAGATACTAATACACACACAGACACTAATACACGTACTCATAGACAGACACTGGCACCAGTACACACACACACTCACACACACATTCCTAATACACACGCTCACAGACACACACTGGCACTAATACACACACACACATACATTCACACACAAACAACGACACTAATACAAACAATCACACATACACATGCGCTAATAAACACACTAACGCAAACACACAGATACTAATACAAACACTCACTGATTCACAGAGACACTAATACAGACACTCACACACAGAGAGACACGAGTACACAGCTCTCAGACCGATAGAGACATTAATACAGAAACACACACACTAATAGAGCCACACACACACACACATAGAGACACTAATACACACACACAGACACTCACAGATACACTACCATACACAGAAATACAGACACACACAGACTCTAATATACACACGCAAACGTCTCTCCACGCACACGCTACCCCTCCACAAACACTACACCCCCCCCCCCCACTCACACACACTAACCCCTCCCCACACGCACATTAACCCCCTCAACCACAGACTTACTAACCTCCCCACACACACACTAACCACCCCCACACACAAACACACACTAATCCAACCCCACACACACAAACCCCCACGGCACACACACACACTAAACCCCCACCCGCACACTAACCCCGCCATACTAACCAACCACCCTAACACACAATAACACCCCCTCACAAACACTGACACCCCCACACACACTAACCCCCGCCCCCCACACGCATTGGCACAACCCCACACAGGCTAACACCCCCCACACACACTGACGCCCCTCCCCACCCACACACACTAACACCCCCACTCCATTAAACCCGCACACACACACACACACTAACCCCCCCACACACCAGCCTTCCCCACAAACACGCTAACCCCCACACACACAGTAACCCCCCCCCACACACACTAACCCCCCCCCCACACACACTAAACTACCAACACACGCTAACGCCCCACACACACAATAACCCCACCCCCACACACGCATTATCCCCTCCCATACACACACACACACTCCCCCCCCACACACGCACTACCCCCTCACACACTCTAACCCCCCCACCCTCACACACTAAACCTCAAACACACACACACAACACCCCCACACACACCAACCCTACCACACACAGTAACCCCCCCACACAAACTAACCCAACCACACACACACTAACACCCCACGAACACACACACACACTTGCCCCCCAACCCCCCACACGCACACACACTAACCCCCCCCCCCCACACACACACACACACACTCACACACACTAACCCCACCACCACACAGTTACCCCCAGACACACTAACCCGCCCACACACTAACCAACCCCCACACACTGACGCCCCACAGACACGAACCTCCCTGAAACACATACACTACCCCCCCTCAGGCACACACTAACCCCCAACACACACACTAACCCCCAACACATATTAACCCGCCCATTCACACTAACCCCTCCACACACACACTAACCCCCCACACACGCTAACCTCCCTCACAGACATTAAACCCCCCCACACACACTGGAACCCCCCACACACACTAACGCACCCCCCACACGCGCACTAACCCCCCCCCCCCCGACACACACACTAACCCAACACCCTACAAACTAACACCGCCACACACACTCAACCACCCACAGACAATAACACCCCCTCACAGACACACACTAACTCCCCCCCCCCCACACACACACACTAACCCCCCACACAACACACTAACCCAACCCCACGCACACTAACCCCCCCCCCTACCGACACACACACAAACCCACCCCCCACACACTAACCCCGCCACACGCACTAACCCCTCTCACACACAATAACTCCCCCGCACGCACACTGAGCCCACCACACACACTAACCCCCCACACACACTGGTCCCACCCCACAGACTAACCCCTCAACCACACACACTGACCCCCCACCACACACACACATTAACCCCTCACACGCACTAAAACCCCCACTCCACTAAGCTCGCACACACACACACACACATTAACCCCTCACACACACTAACACCCCCACTCCACTAAGCCCGCACACACACACACACACACTAACCCCCCCCCACACACACACTAACCCCCTCACACACACACTAACATCCGCACACAAACTAAACCCCCACACACACACTAACCCCCAACACACACTACCCCACACACACACACTAACACCCCCGACACACGCATTAACCTCCCCACACACGCACTACCCCCACACACTCAGTAACCCCCCACCCTCACACACTAACCCCCAAACACACACACAACCCTACCACACACACTAACCCCCCCAAACACACACGAACCCAGCCCCACGCACACTAACCCCCCCGACACACACGCACACAAACACACGAACCCACACTCTAACCTCGCCACACCCACTAACCACCTCACACACAATAACTCCCCCCCCACGTACACACGAACCCCCCACACACACACTAAACCCTCCCACACACACTAACCCCCAACCCACACACACTAACCCCCCCCCCACACACTGACTCCCCCCACACACTAACCACCCCCCACACGCGCACTAACCCCACCCCCGACGCACACACGAACCCCCCCCCCACAAACTAACACCGCCACACACACTCAACCCCCCCCCACACAATAACACCCCCTCACAGACACACACTAACTCCCCCCTCACACACACACTAACCCCCCAACACACACACACTGACCCAACCCCACACACACTAACCCCCCCGACACACAGACACAAACCCACACCACCCACACACACTAACCCCGCCACACCCTCTAACCCCACTCGCACACAATAACTCCCCCGCACGCACACTGAGCCCATCACACACACACTAACCCCCTCACACACACTGGCCCCACCCCACACATACTAACCCCTCCCCCACACACACTGACCCCCGCCACACACACTAACACCCCCACACACTGACACCACCACACACACACTAACCGCCACCCCGCACACACTGACACCCCCCCCCCCACACACACACACACTAACCCCCCCCATACACACACTAAACCCCGACACACACACTAACCACCAACACACACTAACCCTCCCACACACACACACACACATCCACCCCCCCCACACGCGCAATAAACACCCCCCCCACACACACACACACCCTCCCCCACACACACACAACCCTCCCACACACAGCAACCCCCCACACACCGTAACCCTCCCACACACACACTAACACCACACACACTAACCCCCTGAACACACTAATTCCCCCCCCACACACTAACATCCCCTCGCAGACACACACTAACCACTCACCCCACACATACACTAACACCCCCCACACACACATACACACACTAACCCCGCCACATCTACTAACCCCCCACACACACTGGCCCCACCCCACACACACCAACCCACCCGCCCACACACACACTGACCCAAGCCATACACACACACTAATCCCGCACACACACACTCACCCCTCACACACATTGACCCCACCACTCACACACTAAGCCCCCCCATACACACTGCCCCCCACACACACTTACCCCACCCCACACACACACTAACCTCCGTAAACAAACTGAACCCCCACACACATTCTAAGCCCCCAACACACACTACCCCCCACCCACACACTAATCTCCCACCCACACACGCATTAACCTCCCCCCCACACAGACACCCCACACACACACTCAACCCCTCACACACAATAACACCCCCTCACAGGCACACACTAACAACCCCCCACACACACAAACTAACCCCACCACACACACACAAACCGAACCCCACACACACTAACCCTCCCCGACACACACACACAAACCCACCCCACCCACACTCACTAACCCCGCCACACCCACTAACCCCCCTCACACACAATAACTTCCCCGCACGCACACTGAGCCCACCACACACACACTAACCTCCCCCCACACAAACTTACCCCCCCACACACACACACAATAGTCCCCCCCACACACTAATCCCCGACACAAACTAACCCCCAACACACACTAACCACCCCCACACACACACACTAACCCCCCCACATGCGCAATAACCCCCCCCACACACACACACCATCCCCCACACACGCACTACCTCCCCACACACACTAACCCCCACCCTCACACACTAACCCCCAAACACACACACAACCCTCCCACACACACCAACACCCCCACACACCGTAACCCTCCCACACACACACTAACGCCACACACACAATAACGCCCCGAACACACGTATCCCCCCACCCACACACACTAACACCGCCAGACACACTCACCCCCCACACACAATAACACCCCCTCACAGACACACTCTAACCCCTCACCCCACACATACACTACCCCCCCCACACACACACACACTAACCCCGCCACACCCATTAACTCCCCACACACGCTGGCCCCACCCCACACACACTAACCCCCCCCACACACACACAGACCCACGCCCCACACACACAATGACCCCACCACTCACTCACTGTGTCCTCCCAAAAACAGACCCCACACACACACTTACCCCCACCCCACACACACACTAACCTTCGCAAACAAACAAAACCCCACACACATACTAACCACCCAACACACGCTACCCCACCCCACACACACACTAACCCACCCCCCACCCACACACGCATTAACCTCCGCCCCACACACACACTCCCCCACACACGCACTACCCCCCACACACACACTAACCCCCACCCTCACACACTAACCCCCCACCCACACACACTAACCCCCACACACACACACACACACTAACCCACACACAAACACTAACACCCCCCCCACACACACTAACTCTCCCACACATACACACTAACACCCTACCAACACACACACTAACCACCCACACACACACTAACCCCCTCCCCCACACACTCACATACACGAACACCATCCCCCCACACACACGTACCCCATAGACACACTAAACCCCCCCCACACACACACACTAACCTACCCCCACACACTGACGCCCCACTGACACTAACCTCACCAAAACACACACACTAACCCCCGCGCACACAGTAACCCCCCTCACACACACACTAATCCCCCCACACACACTAAACAACCCAGACACACGCACTAACCCCCTCACACCCACACTAACCCGCCCCACACACACTAACACCCCTCACACACACTAATCCGCCCCCCACACACTCACATACACTAAGCCCACCATCACACACACTTACCCCCCCCCCAGACACACTAACCCCCCCCCCACACACACACTAACCAACCCTACACACACTGACGCCCCACGGACACTAACCTACCCAAACACACACGAACCCCTCTCACACACAATAACCCCCCCCACACACACACACACACTAACCCACACACACACTAACTCCCCCACACACACAGTAGCACCCTCCCACACATACAGTAACACCCCACCACCGACACTAAACACCCACCCCCCACACGCAAACACACTAACCGCACTCTCACACACACTAACACCCCCCCCCTCACACGCACACACACTCTAACCGGCCTCAAACACACACTACCCCGCCACACACAAACGCACACACTAACGCCCCCCCCCCCCACGCACACATTACCCCCAACCCCTCACGTTGTGGGCAGCACTGTAGCATTGTGGATAGCACAATTGCTTCACAGCTCCAGGGTCCCAGGTTCGATTCTGGCTTGGGTCACTGTCTGTGCGGAGTCTGCACGTCCTCCCCGTGTGTGCATGGGTTTCCTCCGGGTGCTCCGGTTTCCTCCCACGGTCCATAAATGTCCGGGTTAGGTGGATTGGCCATGATAATTTACCCTTAGTGTCCAAAAGTGCACTTAGTGTTGGGTGGGGTTACTGTGTTATGGGGATAGGGTAGAGGTGTGGACCTTGGGGAGGGTGCTCTTTCCAAGAGCAAGTGCAGACTCGATGGGCCGAATGGCCTCCTTCCGCACTGTAAATTCTATGATAATCTATGATAATCTCACACACACTAATCCCCCCGCACACACTAACCCCCCCCCACACACAAACACACACAGTAACAGCCCCATACACACTAACCCCCCCTCACACACTCACACACTAAAACCCCACACACGCACTAACCCTCCCGCACACACTCTAACTCCCCCCCCCACACACTAACCCCCAACACACACACACTATCCCCCCCACGCACACTAACCCCCCCCACACACACACACAGACACTAACCCCCCCTCACCCACTCACACACTAAAACCCCACACACGCACTAACCCTCCCGCACACACTCTAACTCCCCCACACACACTAACCCCCAACACACACTAACTCCCACACACACACAGACTGAACAGACCCCTCGCACATTACTCCACCCCACACAAACACTAACCGCCCCCCCCTGACACACAAAACAAACTCCACCCCACCACACACACTAACTGCCCGCCCACACACACTAAACCCCCTCACACACTAAAACCCCCACCACACACACACACTATATCCACCACACTAACCGCCCCACACACACACACTAACGTCCCCACACATACTAACCCCCCACACACACAATAAACCCAACACACGCACTAACCCTCCCGCACACACTCTAACTCCCCCACACACACTAACCCCCAACACACACTAACTCCCACACACACACAGACTGAACAGACCCCTCGCACATTACTCCACCCCACACAAACACTAACCGCCCCCCCACACACAAAACAAACTCCACCCCACCACACACACTAACTGCCCGCCCACACACACTAAACCCCCTCACCCACTAAAACCCCCACCACACACACACTATATCCACCACACTAACCGCCCCACACACACACACTAACGTCCCCACACATACTAACCCCCCACACACACAATAAACCCAACACACGCACTAACACTCCCACACACACACTAACACCCCCTCACACACTCACACACTAAAACCCCCACCACACACACACACACTAAATCCACCACGCACACTAACCGCCCCACACACACTAACCTTCCCACCCACACTAACCCCCCCACACACACTAAACCCCAACACACGCACTAACACTCCCACACACACACTAACCCCCGCACACACACTAACCCCCACACGCACACTAACCCCCGCACACACACTAACCCCCCTCACACACTAAACCCCCCACACACTAACCCCTCTCCCCACACACTAACTCCCCCACATATAAGAACCCCCTCACACACTAATCCCCCGCCACACGCACTAACCCCGCGCCACACACACTAACCACCTCACAACGCACTAACCCCCCCCCCCACACACATTAACCACCTCCCAACACACTAACCGCCCCCACCCCACACACACACACACACTAACCACCCCCCCACACACACACTAACCCCCTCCCCACATAAACACACACTGACCCACACCATCATATCGGTATCAAAGAAGAACCAGGCAACTTGCCTCAATGACTACCGACCAGTGGCCCTGACGTCTGTCGTAATGAAGTGCTTCGAGAGGTTGATCATGAAGCGCATCACCTCCATACTCTCAGCATGTCTTGATCCACTGCAATTTGCATACCGCTGCAACCGGTCCACATCTTACACCATTTCCCTGGCCCTACACTCATCCCTAGAGCATCTTGAAAACAAGGACTCCTACATCAGACTCCTATTTATTGACTATAGCTTCGCCTTCAACACCATAATCCCAGCCAAGCTTATATCAAAGCTTCAAAACCTAGGACTTGGCTCCCCACTCTGCAACTGGATCCTCGATTTTCTGACCAACAGGCCACAATCAGTAAGAATGAACAGCAACACCTCCTCCACAATAGTCCTCAACACCAGCGCCCCGCAAGGCTGCGCACTTAGCCCCCTACTCTACTCCCTGTACACACACGACTGCGTGGCAAAACTTGGTTCCAACTCCATCTACAAGTTTGCTGACGATACGACCACAGTGGGCCGGATCTCGAATAACGACGAGTCCGAATACAGGAGGGAGATAGAGAACCTAGTGGAGTGGTGTAGCGACAACAATCTCTCCCTCAATGCCAGCAAAACTAAAGAGCTGGGAATTGGCTTCAGTTTTGCACTGAGTGCTGAATTTGGTGCATTTGAGTGCTATAGTGAGAGTTTGGTGACTGAGGGAGTGCTGGATTTGGTGCACATGAGTGCGATAGTGAGAGTTTGGTGACTGAGGGAGTGCTGAATTTGGTGCATTTGAGTGCTATAGTGAGAGTTTGGTGACTGAGGGAGTGCTGGATTTGGTGCATATGAGTGCGATAGTGAGAGTTTGGTGACTGAGGAAGTGCTGGATTTGGTGCATTTGAGTGCTATAGTGAGAGTTTGGTGACTGAGGGAGTGCTGTATTTGGTGCATATGAGTGCTATAGTGAGAGTTTGGTGACTGAGGGAGTGCTGAATTTGGTGCATATGAGTGCTATAGTGAGAGTTTGGTGACTGAGGGAGTGCTGAATTTGGTGCATTTGAGTGCTATAGTGAGAGTTTGGTGACTGAGGGAGTGCTGAATTTGGTGCATATGAGTGCTATAGCGAGAGTTTGGTGACTGAGGGAGTGCTGAATTTGGTGCATATGAGTGCTATATTGAGAGTTTGGTGACTGAGGGAGTGCTGAATTTGGTGCATTTGAGTGCTGTAGTGAGAGTTTGGTGACTGAGGGAGTGCTGAATTTGGTGCACATGAGTGCTATAGTGAGAGTTTGGTGACTGAGGGAGTGCTGCATTTGGTGCATTTGAGTGCTATAGTGAGAGTTCGGTGACTGAGGGAGTGCTGAATTTGGTGCATATGAGTGCTATAGTGAGAGATTGGTGACTGAGGGAGTGCTGAATTTGGTGCATATGAGTGCGATAGTGAGAGTTTGGTGACTGAGGGAGTGCTGAATTTGGTGCATATGAGTGCTATAGTGAGAGTTTGGTGACTGAGGGAGTGCCGAATTTGGTGCATATGAGTGCTATAGTGGGAGTTTGGTGACTGAGGGAGTGCTGAATTTGGTGCATATGAGTGCTATAGTGAGAGTTTGGTGACTGAGGGAGTGCTGAATTTGGTGCATTTGAGTGCTATAGTGAGAGTTTGGTGACTGAGGGAGTGCTGAATTTGGTGCATTTGAGTGCTATAGTGAGAGTTTGGTGACTGAGGGAGTGCTGAATTTGGTGCATTTGAGTGCTATAGTGAGAGTTTGGTGACTGAGGGAGTGCTGAATTTAGTGCATTTGAGTGCTATAGTGAGAGTTTGGTGACTGAGGGAGTGCTGAATTTGGTGCATATGAGTGCTATAGTGAGAGTTTGGTGACTGAGGGAGTGCTGAATTTGGTGCATATGAGTGCTATAGTGAGAGTTTGGTGACTGAGGGAGTGCTGAATTTGGTGCATATGAGTGCTATAGTGAGCGTTTGGTGACTGAGGGAGTGCTGAATTTGGTGCATATGAGTGCTATAGTGAGAGTTTGGTGACTGAGGGAGTGCTGAATTTGGTGCATATGAGTGCTATAGTGAGAGTTTGGTGACTGAGAGAGTGCTGAATTTGGTGCATTTGAGTGCTATAGTGAGAGTTTGGTGACTGAGGGAGTGCTGAATTTGGTGCATTTGAGTGCTATAGTGAGAGATTGGTGACTCAGGGAGTGCTGAATTTGGTGCATTTGAGTGCTATAGTGAGAGTTTGGTGACTGAGGGAGTGCTGAATTTGGTGCATTTGAGTGCTATAGTGAGAGTTTGGTGACTGAGGGAGTGCTGAATTTGGTGCATTTGAGTGCTATAGTGAGAGTTTGGTGACTGAGGGAGTTAGATGAGGAGTTAGATGAGGCCAGGTCTCTGGCACTGAGTCTGGCTCTGGGGCTCAGAAGGGAAGCGGGGAAATAGAAAAACAATAGTAGCAGAAGATTCGACGGTTAGAGGAATAGATAGGAGATTCTGTGGTCGTGAACGAGACTCCCGGAAGGTATGTTGCCTCCCGGGTGCCAGGGTCAGGGACGTCTCGGATCGTGTCTTCAGGATCCTTAAGGGGGAGGGGGACCAGCCAGAAGCCGTGGTGCACATCGGTACCAACGACGCAGGTAGGAAAAGGGTGTGGAGGTAATAAACGAGATTTGGGAGTTAGGCTGGGAGTTAAAAGCCAGGACAGACAGAGTTGTCATCACTGGTTTTTTGCCGGTGTGCCACGTGATAGCGAGGCGAGGAATAGGGAGAGAGTGCAGTTGAACACGTGGCTGCAGGAATGGTGTAGGAGGGAGGGCTTCAGGTGTTTGGATAATTGGAGCGCATTCTGGGGAAGGTGGGACCTGTACACGCAGGACGGGTTGCATCTGAACCAGAGGGGCACCAATATCCTGGGCGTGAGGTTTTCTAGTACTCTTTGGGAGGGTTGAAACTAATTTGGCAGGGTAATGGGAACCGAATTTGTAGTCCACCAACTAAGGTAGCCGATATTCAGGACGCAAAAGCGTGTAATGAGGCAGTGCGGAAGGGAACACTGACAAAGGAGAGTACTTGCAGGCACGGAGATGGGTTGAAGTATACTTCAACGCAAGAAGCATCAGGAATAAGGTGGGTGAACTTAAGGCATGGATCGGTACTTAGGACTACGATGTGGTTGCCATCGCGGAGACTTGAATCGAAGAGGGGCAGAACTGGTTGTTGGAGGTCCCTGGTTATAGATGGTTCAATAAGATTAGGGACGGTGGTCAAAGAGGTGGGGGGGGCATTGTTAATTAGAGATAGTATAACTGCTACAGAAAGGCAGTTCGAGGAGTATCTGCCTACTGAGGTAGTATGGGTTGAAGTCAGAAATAGGAAAGGAGCAGTCACCTTGTTGGGAGCTTTCTATAGGCCCCCCAATAGTAGCAGAGATTTGGAGGAGCAGATTGGGAAACAGATTTTGGAAAGGTGCAGAAGTCACAGGGTAGTAGTCATCTGTGACTACAACTTCCCAAACATTGAGTGGAAAGTCTTTCGATCAAATAGTTTGGATGGGGTGATGTTTGTGCAGTGTGTCCAGGAAGCTTTTCTAACACAGTATGTAGATTGTCCGACCAAAGGTGAGGCAATATTGGTTTTGGTACTTGGTAACGAACCAGGGCAAGTGATAGATTTGTTAGTGGGGGAGCATTTTGGAGATAGTGACCACAGTTCTGTGACTTTCACTTTAGTAATGGACAGGGATAGGTGCGTGCAACAGGGCAAGGTTTACAATTGGGGGAAGGGTAAATACGCTGTTGGCAGACAAGAATTGAAGTGCATAGGTTTGGAACATAGGATGTCAGGGAAGGACACAAATGAAATGTGGAACTTGTTCAAGGAACAGGTACTACGTGTCCTTGATATGTATGTCCCTGTCAGGCAGGGAATGGATGGTAGAGTGAGGGAACCATGGTTGACAAGAGAGGTTGAATGTCGTTAAGAGGAAAAATGAGACTTATGGAAGGCTGAGGAAACAAGGTTCAGAGAGGGCGCTGGAGGGATACAAGATAGCCAGGAGGGAACTGAAGAAAGGTATTCGGAGAGCTAAGAGAGGGCATGAACAATCTTTGGCGGGTAGGATCAAGGAAACCCCCAAGGCATTTTGCACATATGTGAGAAATATGAGAATGACTAGAGCGAGGGTAGGTCCGATCAAGGACAGTAGCGGGAAATTGTGTATTGAGTCTGAAGAGATAGAAGAGGTCTTGAACGAATACCTTTCTTCTGTATTTACAAATGAGAGGGGCCACATTGCCGGAAAGGACAGTGTGAAACAGAGTGGTAAGCTCGAGGAAATACTTGTTGGGAAGGAACATGTGTTGGGCAATTTTAAAAACTTGAGGATATACAAGTCCTTTGGGCCTGACGGGATATATCCAAGGATTCTATGAGAAGCAAGCGATGAAATTGGAGAGCCGTTGGCAATGATCTTTTCGTCCTCACTGTCAACAGGGGTGGTACCAGTGGATTGGAGAGAGGCGAATGTCGTGCCCCCGTTCAAAAAAGGGACTAGGGATAACCCTGGGAATTACAGGCCAGTTAGTCTTACTTCTGTGGCAGGCAAAGTAATCGAAAGGGGTCTGAAGGATGGGATTGCTGAGCATCTGGAAAGACACTGCTTGAATAGGGATAGTCAGCACGGATTTGTGTCGGGTAGGTCTTGCCTTACAAGTCTTATTGAATTCTTTGAGGAGGTGACCAAGCATGTGGATGAAGGTAAAGCAGTGGTTGTAGTGTACATGGATTTTAGTAAGGCATTTGATGAGGTTCCTCATTGTCGGCTTATGCAGAAAGTAAGGAGGCATGGGATAGTGGGAAATTTTGACCAGTGTGATAACAAACTGGCTAACCGATAGAAGTCAGAGAGTGGTGGTGGATGGCAAATATTCAGCCTTGATCCCAGTTACCAGTGGCGTACCGCAGGTATCAGTTCTGGGTCCTCTGCTGTTTGTGATTTTCATTAATGACTTGTGTGAGGGAGTTGAAGGGTGGGTCAGTAAATTTGCAGACGATACGAAGATTGGTGGAGTTGTGGATAGTGAGGAGGGCTGTTGTCGGATGCAATGAGACATAGACAGAATGCAGAGCTGGGCTGAGAAGTGGCAGATGGAGTTTAACCCTGAAAAGTGTGAGGTTGTCCATTTTGGAAGGACAAATATGAATGCGGAACACAGGGTTAACAGTAGAGTTCTTGGCAATGTGGAGGAGCAGAGAGATCTTGGGGTCTATGTTCATACATCTTTGAAAGTTGCCACTCAAGTGGATAGAGCTGTGAAGAAGGCCTATGGTGTGCTAGCGTTCATTAACAGAGGGATTGAATTTAAGAGCCGTGAGGTAATGATGCAGCTGTACAAACCTTTGGTAAGGCCACATTTGGAGTACTGTGTACAGTTCTGGTCGCCTCATTTTAGAAAGGATGTGGAAACTTTGGAAAACGTGCAAAGGAGATTTACCAGGATGTGGCCTGGAATGGAGAGTAGGTCTTACGAGGAAAGGTTGAGGGTGCTAGGCGTTTTCTCATTAAAACGGAGAAGGATGAGGGGCGACATGATAGAGGTTTATAAGCTGATCAGGGGAATAGATAGAGTAGACAGTCAGATACGTTTTCCCCGGGTGGAACAAACCATTACAAGGGGACATAAATTTAAGGTGAAAGGTGGAAGATATAGGGGAGATGTCAGAGGTACGTTCTTTACCCAGAGAGTAGTGGGGGCATGGAATGCACTGCCTGTGGAAGTAGTTGAGTCGGAAACATTAGGGACCTTCAAGCAGCTATTGGATAGGCGCATGCATTACGCTAGAATGATATAGTGTAGATTAATTTGTTCTTAAGGGCAGCACGGTAGAATTGTGGATAGCACAATTGCTTCACAGTTCCAGGGTCCCAGGTTCGATTCCGGCTTGGTCACTGTCTGGTCGGAGTCTGCACATCCTCCCCGTGAGTGCGTGGGTTTCCTCCTTGTGCTCCGGTTTCCTCCCACAGTCCAAATATTTGGATGTTATGTGGATTGGATATGATAAATTACCCTTAGTGCCCAAAATTGCCCTTAGTGTTGGGTGGAGGTGTTGACCTTGGGTGGGGTGCTCTTTCCAAGTGCCGGTGCAGACACATTGGGCCGAATGGCCTCCTTCTGCACTGAAAATTCTACGCTAATCTATGATTAACCTTGGACAAAGGTTCCGTACAACATCGTGGGCCGAAGGGCCTGTTCTGTGCTGTATGTCTCTATATTCTAAGTATCGGCCGGCTGCTTAACTCGGAGTCAACAGCAAGGACACTGTCAGAGAGATAGCGGCAGCAGTCTGGGCAGGCTGCCTAACTGAGAGACATCAGCAAAGTCACTGACAGAATGACAGTGGTGGAAGCAGTCTTGACCGGCTCGATAATTCAGAGACAGCAGTTACACACAGTCAGAGAGACATTGCTGAGAGCAGTCTGGGAAGCAGGTTAACTGAGAGACAACAGCAAGGTCAGTGACAGAGTGACAGTGTGGGAGCAGCCTGGGCCGTTTGGATAACTGAGAGACAATAGGTAGGACACTGACAGAGTGACAGTGGGAACAGTCTGGGCCAGCTGGGTAACTGAGAGCCAACAGCAAGGACACTGACAGAGTGACAGTGGGAGAAGTCTGGGCCGGCTGGGTAACTGAGAGACAACAGCAAGGACACTGACTAAGTGACAGTGGGAGCAGTCTGTACCGGCTGGCTAAATTAGAGACAACAGCAACGACAATGCTGGAGTGACAGTGGAGAGAGCACTCTGGGCCGGCTGGTTATCTGAGAGACAACAGCAAGGATAGCGACACAGTGACAGTGGTGGGAGCAGTCTGGGCCGGGTGGTTAAATTAGAGACAACAGCAAGGACACTGGTAGAGTGAATGTGGTGAGATCAGTCTGGACCTGCTGGGTACCTGAGAGACAACAGCAAAAACTGCGACAGAGTGACAGTGGCAGCAGTCTGGGCCGGCTGGTTAACTGAGACACACAGCAAGATCACTGACAGAGTGACTGTGTTGGGAGCCATCTGGGTTGTCTGGCTAACTGGGAGACAACAGCAAGGATAGCGACAGAGAGACAGTGGTGAGAGAACTCTGGGCCGGGTGGTTAAATTAGAGACAACAGCAAGGACACTGACAGAGTGACAGTGGGAGCAGTCTGGGCCGGCTAGCTAACTGAGAGACAACAGCAAAGACACTGACAGAGTGACAGTGGTGAGAGCAGTCTGGGTCAGCTGGCTAACTGAGAGACAACAGCAAGGACACTGACGGAGTGACACTGGCGAGAGCATTCTGGGCCGGCTGGTTAACTGAGAAACAACACCAGGGACAGTGACAGAGTGACAGTGGGAGCAGTCTGGGCCGTCTGGGTAACTGAGAGACAACAGCAAGGACAGTGACAGAGTGACAGTGGGAGCAGTCTGGGCCGGCTGGGTAACTGAGAGACAACAGCAAGGACACTGGCAGAGTCACAGTGGGAGCAGTCTGGGCCGGCTGGGTAACTGAGAGACAACAGCAAGGACACTGACAGAGTGACAGTGTGAGCAGCCTGGGCCGGCTCGGTAACTGAGAGACAATAGCAAGGACACTGACAGAGTGACAGTGAGAGCAGTCTGGGCCGGTTGGGTAACTGGGGGACAACAGCAAGGACACTGACAGAGTGACAGTTGGAGCAGTCTGGGCCGGCTGGGTAACTGAGAGACAACAGCAAGGACACTGACAGAGTGACAGTGGGAGCACTCTGGGCCGTCTGGGTAACTGAGAGACAACAGCAAGGACACTGACAGAGTGACAGTGGTGGGAGCAGTCTGCTGCGGCTGGGTAACTGAGAGCCAAAAGCAAGGACACTGACAGAGTGACAGTGGGAGCAGTCTGGGCAGTCTGGGTAACTGAGAGGCAACAGCAAGGACACTGACAGAGTGTCAATGGTGGGAGCAGTCTGCTCCGGCTGCATAAATTAGAGACAACAGCAAGGACAATGACAAAGTGGCAGTGGGAGCAGTCTGGGCCGGTGGGCAACTGAGAGATAACAGCAAAGACAGCGACAGAGTGACAGTGGTGGGTGCACTCTGGGCCGGCAGGTTAATAGTGAGACAACAGCAAGGACACTGCTTGAGTGACAGTGGAGAGAACAGTCTGGGCCGTCTGTTTAACTAAGAGACAGCAAGAAAATTGGCAGAGTTACAGTGGTGGGTGCATTCTGGGCCGGCTGGTTAAATTAGAGACAGCAGCAAGGACACTGATAGAGTGATAGTGGTGAGATCAGTCTGGACCTGCTGGGCAACTGAGAGACACCAGGAAGGACACTGACTTCAGTTCCTGGAGCGGGCCACAGACTGCAGGGTTGCTGGGAGAGGTGAGGGCATATTGAAAAGCGCTTAGTTTACAGATCGAGTGGCAGTTGGAGACTTCAGTTCCTGGAGCGGGCCACAGACTGCAGGGTTGCTGGGAGAGGTGAGGACATATTTAAAAGCGCTTAGTTTAAAGATCGAGTGGCAGTTGGAGAGTTCAGTTCCTGGAGCGGGCCTATTGGCTCATTGAAAATCAGGCAGGGTACAAAATGTGTGGCAGGAGGGCCTTTAGACACGGAGTGCTGATTGGTACAGAGTGCATCTGAGTTTAGGTGAGTGGCTGAGTTCATGTGAGTGGCGAGAGAGGGCTGTGTTTTTGTTGGTGTTCGGGTTTATCCTTGCGGTTCTATAAAAAAAAAGTAATTAACTAGTTGAATATGGCTGGACAGGCGATGTGCTGTTCCTGTACGATGATGGAACTGGTGGATCCCATTGAGACCGTCAGTGACCACGTCTGCAGCAAGTGTTGGCTGCTCGAGGAACTTCGGCTCAGAATTGATGAGCTGGAGACCGAGCTGCACACACTGCGGCACATAAGCGATGGGGAACATTACCTGGAAGCTTTGTTTCAGGAGGCAGTCACACCCGGTAGAATAAGTTCTGTTAATTCGGACAGTGGTCAGGGACAGAGTGGTGTGACTGCAAGGGAGGCAGGTAGGGGGATCCTGAGTTTAGGAGTTGAGGAGCCTCAGCCCTTGACCTTGTCCAACAGGTATGAGGTACTTGCTCCCTGTGTGGATGAGGGAGAGGGCTGTAGGGAGGATGCGTTGACTGACCTGCACCGTGGTACAGGAAGCCATTCAAGAGGGGGGAGCAAAAAGACAAGTGGTAGTTGTAGGGGATTATATAATTAGGGGGATTGATGGCATCCTTTGTAAGCCAGATCGTGAGTCCCGCATGATATGCTGCTGCCCGGTGCCAGGGTGAGGGACATCTCTGATCGACTTCAAGTGTTTTGGAGAGGGAGGGGGAGGATCCAGTTGTTGTGGTCCACGTTGGTACTAACAACGTCGGTAAGACTAGGAAAGAGGACCTGTTTGGGGAATATCAAACACTAGGGACTAAGTTAAAGAACAGGTCATCCAGGGTTATAATCTCTGGATTACTACCCGAGCTACGTGCCAATTGGCACAGGGTTGAGAAAATTAGGGAAGTTAACACGTGGCTAAAGGAGTGGTGCGTGAAAGAGGGATTCCATTTCATGGGGCATTGGCATCAGTACTGGGGCAGGAGGGACCTGTACCGTTGGGACGATCTTCACCTGAACCATTCTGGGACCAGTGTTCTAGCGAATAGGATACATAGGTTGATCACAAGGACTTTAAACTAGAAAGTTGGTGGGAAGGGAAGGGTAAAGCTATGGACGGTATAATGGTTCATGGAGATCAAGGCAGCAGGTTACGTGACAGGTTATTATGTAGAGATATGGGTTCAAAGACAAGGAAAATTAGGAGAAAGGGTAAGATGAAAAATAATTTGCGACAAGTTACTGATCAAGGTGTTAGGATTCATAACAAAGACATAAAAAACAGCATAAGTGTATTTTACCTGTATGCTCGTAGTATACGAAAAAAGGTAAATGAGTTGATGGCGCAAATCATCGTGAAAGACTATGATTTAGTGGCCATTACTGAAACATGGTTAAAAGGTGGTCACGACTGGGAGTTAAATATCCAAGGGTATCAGACTATACGAAAGGATAGAATGGACGGTAAGGGCGGTGGTGTAGCTTTGTTGTTTAAGGATGGCATCCGGGCAATAGTAAGGAATGATATTGGTGCTATAGAGGAGAAGGTTGAATCAATTTGGGTGGAAATCAGGAATAGTAAGGCGAAAAGGTCACTGATAGGAGTAGTCTATAGGCCACCAAATAGTAACAGGATGGTAGGGCAGGCAATAAGCAAAGAAATAACGGATGCATGTAGAAATGGTACAGCGGTTATCATGCGAGATTTTAATCTGCATGTCAATTGGTTTAACCAGGTTGGTAAAATAAGCCTTGAGGAGGAGTTTATAGAATGTGCCCGGGATAATTTCCTGGAACACTATGTAATGGAACTTACAAGGGAACAAGCTGTCCTAGATCTGGTCCTGTGTAATGAGGCAGGATTGATTAATGATCTCATAGTTCGGGATCCTCTTGGAAGGAGCGACCACAATATGGTGGAATTTAAAATACAATTGGAGGATGACAAGATAAAATGAAACACTCGTGTTTTGTGCTTAAACAAAGGCGATTACAATGGGATGAGAGAAGAACTAGCTAAGGTAGACTGGGAGCACAGACTTCACGGTGAAGCAGTTGAGGAACAGTGGAGAACCTTCCGAGCGATCTTTCACAGTGTTCAGAAAAGGTTCATACCGACAAAAAAGAAAGACGGTATAAAGGGGAAAAATCGACCGTGGATATCTAAGGAGGTGAGGGAGAGTATCAAATTGATGGGAAAAAATATACAAAGTTGCAAAAATTAGTGGGAGACTAGAGGACTGGGAAGTCTTTAGGGGACAACGGAAAGCTACTAAAAAAAGCTATAAAGATGAGTAAGGTAGACTATGAAAGTAAACTGGCTCAGAACACAAAAGCAGATAGTAAAAGATTCTACAAATATATAAGATAAAAAAGAGTGGCTAAGGTAAATATTGGTCCTTTAGATGATGAGAAGGGAGATTTAATAATAGGAGACGGGGAAATGGCTGAGGAGCTGAACAGGTTTTTTTGGTTAGTCTTCACAGTGGAAGACACAAATAACATTGCCAGTGACTGATGGAAATAAAGATATGATAGGTGAGGACCTCGAGATGATTGTAATCACTAAGGAGGCAGTATTGGGCAAGCTACTGGGGCGAAAGGTAGACACGTCTCCTGGCCCTGATGGGATGCATCCCAGTGTTAAAAGAGATGGCTAGGCAAATTGTAAACGTACTAGTGATAATTTATCAAAATTCACTAGACTCTGGGGTGTTCCCAGAGGATTGGAAAGTAGCAAACGTGACACCACTGTTTAAAAAAGGAGGTCGGCAGAAAGCGGGTAATTATAGGCCGGTAAGCTTAACTTCGATTGTAGGGAAAATGCTGGAATCTATCACTAAGGAGGAAAAAGCGGGGCACCTGGAGGGAAATTATCCATTGGGCAGACGCAGCATGGGTTCATAAAGGGTAGGTCGTGTCTGACTAATTTGGTAGACTTTTTTGAGGACGTTACCAGTGCAGTAGATAACGGGGAGCCAATGGATGTGGTACATCTGGATTTCCGGAAAGCTTTTGACAAGGTGCCACAACAAAAGGTTGCTGCATAAACTAAAGATGCATGGCATTGAGGGTAAAGTGGTAGCATGGGTAGAGGATTGGTTAACTAACAGAAAGCAGAGACTGGGGATAAATGTGTGTTTCTCTGGTTGGCAACCTGTAACTAGTGGGGTCCCTCAAGGATCTGTGTTGGGCCCGCAGTTGTTCACAATTTAACTAGATGATTTGGAGTTGGGGACCAAGTGCAATGTGTCAAAGTTTGCAGACGACACTAAGATGAGTGGTGAAGCAAAAAGTGCAGAGGATACCGGAAGTCTGCAGAAGGATTTGAATAGGTTAGGTGAATGGGCTAGGGTCTGGCAGATGGAATTCAATGTTGCCAAATATGAGGCTATCCATTTCGGGAGGAATAACAGCAGAATGGATTATTATTTAAACGGTAAGATGTTAAAACATGCAGCTGTGCAGAGGGACCTGGGTGTGCTGGTGCACGAGTCGCAAAAAGTTGGTGTGCAGGTGCAACAGGTGATTAAGAAGGCTAATCGAGTTTTGTCTTTCATTGCTAGAGGGATGGAGTTCAAGACTAGGGAGGTTATGCTGCAATTGTATAAGGAGTTGGTGAGGCCACATCTGGAGTATTGTGTTCAGTTTTGGTCTCCTTACCTGAGAAAGGACATATTGGCACTGGAGGGAGTGCAGAGAAGATTCACTAGGTTGATCCCAGAGTTGAGGGGATTAGATTATGACGAGAGGCTGAGTAGACTGGAACTGAACTCATTGGAGTTTAGAAGGATGTTGAAACATATAGAATTATGAAGGGAATAGATAGGATATATGCGGGCAGGTTGTTTCCACTGGTCGGGGAAAGCAGAACTAGGGGGCATAGCCTCAAAATAAGGGGAAGTAGATTTAGGACAGTGTTTAGGAGGACCTTCTTCACCCAAAGGGTTGTGAATCTCTGGAATTCCTTTCCCAGTGAAGCAGTTGAGGCTCCTTCTTTAAACGTTTTTAAGAAAAAGATAGATACCTTTCTAAAGAATAACGGGATTCGGGGATATGGTGTACGGGCCGGAGAGTGGAGCTGAGTCCACAAAGATCAGCCATGATCTCATTAAATGACGGAGCAGGCTCGAGGGGCCAGATGGCCTACACCTGTTCCTAGTTCATATGTTCTCATGTTATTCTGTTCTTACGACAGAGTGATAGTGCTGAGAACAGTCTGGACCTGCTGGGTATCTGGGAGACAACAGCATGGACACTGGCAGAGTGACAGTGGTGAGATCAGTCTGGGCCGGCTGGTTAACTGAGAGAAATCAGCAGGGACACTGACAGAGTGAAAGTAGGAGCAGTATGGGCCGGCTGGGTAACTGAGAGACCACAGCAAAGACTGCGAAAGAGTGACAGTGGCAGCAGTCTCGGTCGGCTGGTTAACTGAGACACATCAGCAAGATCACTGACAGAGTGACTGTTGTGGGAGCCATCTGGGTCGTCTGGCTAACTGGGAAACAGCGGCAAGGACACTGACAGAGTGATAGTTTTGAGAAGAGTCTGGACCTGCTGGGTAACTGAGAGACAACAGCATGGACACTGACAAAGAGACAGTGGTGAGAGAAGTCTGGGCCGGCTGGTTAACTGAGAGATAACGGCAAGGACACTAATAGAGTGACAGGCGACAGGGCTGTCTGGGTCTGCTGGTTAACTGAGCGACAACAGCCAAGATAGTGACAGAGCGACAGTGGTGGGAGCATTCTAGGCCGGCTGGGTACCTGAGAGACAACAGCAAGGACACTGACACAGTGACAGTGGGAGCAGTCTTGGCCGGCTGGGTAACTGAGAGACAGCAGCAAGGACAGTAAGAGAGTGACAGTGTGGGAGCAGTCTGGTCCGACTGGATTACTGATAGACAACAGCAAGTAAACTGCTTGAGTCACAGTGGGCGCAGTCTGTGTCGGCTGGGTAACTGAGAGACAAAAGCAAGGATATTAATAGAGTTACGGTGGAGAGAGTAGTCTCGGTCGGCAGGCTAACTGAGGGACAACAGCAATGACAGTGCCAGAGTGAGAGTGTAGGGAGCAGTCTGGTCCGACTGGATAACTGATCGACAACAGCAACGAAACTGACAGAGTGACAGTGGGAGCAGTCTGGGCCGGCAGTATGACTGCGATTCAATAGAAAGGATACTGACAGAGTGACAGAGAGAGCAGTGTGGGTCGGCTGGGTAACTGAGAGACAACCGCAAGGACAGTGACGGAGTGACAGTCGTGGGAGCAGTCTGCGCCGGCTGGGCAACTGAGAGACAACCGCAAGGACAGTGACGGAGTGACAGTGGTGAGAGCAGTCTGGGCCGACTGGCTAACTGAGAGACAAGAGCAAGTAGACTAACAGAGTGACTGTGGTGGGAGCAGTCTGGGCCGGCTGGTTAACTGAGAGACAACAACAGGGACACAGACAGAGTGACAGTGGGAGCAGACTGGGTCGGCTGGCTAACGAAGAGAGAACCGCAAGGACAGTGACGGAGTGACAGTGGTGAGAGCAGTCTGGGCCGACTGGCTAACTGAGAGACAACGGCAAGGAGACTAACAGAGTGACTGTGGTGGGAGTAGTCTGGGATGGCTGGTTAACTGAGAGACAAGAGCAAGGAGACTAACAGAGTGACAGTGGTGAGAGCAGTCTGGGCAGAATGGCTAACTGAGAGACAGCAGCAAGGAGACTAACAGAGTAACTGTGGTGGGAGAAGTCTGGGCCTGCTGGTAACTGAGAGACAACAGCAAGGACACAAACAGCGTGAGTGTGGTCGGAGCAGTCTGGGCTGGCTGGATAACTGAGAGATAATAGCTAGGACACTGAAAGATGGACAGTGGTGGGATCAGTATGTGCCGGTTAGTTAACTGAGAGATAACCGCGAGGACACTGGCAGAGTGACAGTGGGATCAGTATGGGCCGGCTGGTAACAGGGAGAAAACAGCAAGGACAGTGACAAGAGTGAGTGGTGGGAGCACACTGGGCGGGGATGTTAATAGAGAGACAACAGAAAGGATTCTGATTCAGTGACAGTGGGAGCTCCCTGGGCCGTCTAGGTAACTGAGAGATAACAGAAAGGACACTGACAGAGTGACAGTGGTTGGAGCAGTCTCGGCCGGCTGGATAAATTAGAGACAACGGCAAGGACACTGACAGAGTGACAGTGGTTGGATCAGTCTTGGCCGGCTGGATAAATTCGTGACAATAGCAAGGACACTGACAGAGTGACAGTGGTGGGAGCAGTCTCGGCCGGCTGCATAATTTAGAGACAACAGCAATTACAGTGATTGAGTCACAGTGGAGAGAGCAGTCTGGTCCGGCTGGTGAACTGAGAGACAACAGCAAAGACAGCGACAGAGTGACAGTGGGAGCAGTCTAGGCGGCCTGGATAACTGAGAGACAACAACAAGGAGAGTGCAAGAGTGACAGTGGCGGGAGCAGTCTGGTCAGGCTGGATAGCTGATAGACAACAGCAAGGATAGTGAAAGTGGGACAGCGTGAGCAGTCTGGGCCGACTGGCTAACTGAGAGACAACAAGGACACTGACTGAGTGACAGTTTTGGGAGCAGTTTGGTCCGGCTGGTTAATACCGAGACAACAGCAAAGACAGTGACATACTGGCAGTGGCGTGAGCAGCCTGGGTCGGCTGGTTAATAGAGAGTCAACAGCAAGGACAGTGAAGAGTCACTGTGGTGGGAGCAGAATCTGCCGGCTGGGTAACTGAGAGACAACAGCAAGGACTGGACAGTGACAGAGCAGTCTGGATCAGCTTGTTAACAAATAGCCAACAAGGACACTGGCAGAGTGACAGTGAGAGCAGTCTGGGCCGGCTGGGTAACTGTGAGACATCAGCAAGGATAGTGCCAGAGTTGCAGTGGTGAGAGCAGTCTGGGCCGCTGGATAAATTAGAGAACATCAAGGCCACTGACAGAGTGACAGTGGGAGCATTCTGGGCCGGCAGGGTAACTGAGAAACAACAGCAAGGACAATGACAGTGGGAGTAGTCAGGGCCGGCTGGTGAACGGAGAGACAGCAGCAAGGACACAGACAGAGTGACAGTGGTGAGAGGAGTCTGGTCCGGCTGGGAAACTGAGAGACATCAGCAAGGATAGTGCCAGAGACAACAGCAAAGACAGCGACAGAGTGACAGTGGGAGGAGTCTGGGCCGGCTGGTTAACTTAGAGACAATATCAAAGTCACTGACAGAGTGACAGTGGGAGTAGTCTGGGCCGGCTGGTTAACTGAGAGAAAACAGCAAGGACACTGACAGAGTGACAGTGGGAGCAGTCTGGGCCGGCTGGGTAACTGAGAGACAACAGCAAGGACACTGACAGAGTGACAGTGGGAGCAGTCTGGGCCGGCTGGTTAACTTAGAGACAATATCAATGTCACTGACAGAGTGACAGTGGGAGTAGTCTGGGCCGGCTGGTTAACTGAGAGAAAACAGCAAGGACACTGACAGAGTGACAGTGGGAGCAGTCTGGGCCGGCTGGTTAACTTAGAGACAATATCAATGTCACTGACAGAGTGACAGTGGGAGCAGTCTGGGCCGGCTGGGTAACAAGAGACAACAGCAAGGACACTGACGTAGTGACAGTGGGAGCAATCTGGGCCGGCTGGTTAACTGAGAGAAAACAGCAAGGACACTGACAGAGTGACAGTGGGAGCAGTCTGGTCCGGCTGGGTAACTGACAGACAACAGCAAGGACACTGACAGAGTGACAGTGGGAGCAGTCTGGGCCAGCTGGTTAACTGAGAGAAAACAGCAAGGGCACTGACAGAGTGACAGTGGGAGCAGTCTGGGCCGGCTGGGTAACTGAGAGAAAACAGCAAGGACACTGACAGAGTTACAGTGGGAGCAGTCTGGGCCGGCTAGTTAACTGAGAGAAAACAGCCAGGACAGTGACAGAGTGACAGTGGGAGCAGTCTGGGCCGGCCGGGTAACTGAGAAACAAGAGCAAGGATAATGACAGGGTGACAGTTGGTGCAGTCTGGGGAGGCTGGGTAACTGAGAGACAACAGTAAAGACACAAAGAACAAAGAACAAAGTAATGTACAGTACAGGAACAGGCCCTTCGGCCCTCCAAGCGTGGGCCGACCATGCTGCCCAACTAAACTACAATCTTCTACACTTCCTGATGTCCGTATCCCTCTATTCCCATCCGATTCATGAATTTGTCAAGATACCCCTTACATGTCACTATCGTCCCTGCTTCTAACACCTCCTCCGGTAGCGGGTTCCAGGCACCCACTACCATCTGTGTAAAAAATCTTGCCTCATACATCTACTCTAAACATTGCCCCTCTCACCTTAAACCTATGCCTCCTAGTAATTGGCCCCTCTACCTTGGGGATAAGCCTCTGACTATCCACTCGGTCTATGCCCCTCCTAATTTAGTAGACCTCTATCATGTCGCCCCTCAACCTCCTTCGTTCCAGTGAGAACAAACCCGTTTATTCAACCCTCGTCATAGCTAATGCCCTCCATACCAGGCAACATTCTGGTAAATCTCTTCTGCATCCTCTCTAAAGCCTCCACATCCGTCTTGTAATGTGGCGACCATTATTGAAGACTATACTCCAAGTGTGGCCGAACTAATGTTCTATACAGCTGCAAAATGACTTGCCAATTCTTATACTCAATGATCCGGCCAATGAAGGCAAGCATGCCGTATGCCTTCTTGACTACATTCTCCATCTGTGTTGCCCCTTTCAGTGACATGTGGCCCTGTACACCTCGATCTCTCTGACTTTCAATACTCTTGAGGGTTCTACCATTCACTGTGTCTTCCCTACCTGCATTAGACCTTCCAAAATGCATTACTTCACATTCGTCCGGATCAAACTCCATCTGCCATCTCTCCGCCCAAGTCTCCAAACAATCCAAATTCTGCTGTATGCTCTGACAGTCCTCATCGCTATCCGCAATTCCACCAACCTTTGTGTCATCTGCAAACGTACTAATCAGACCAGTTATATTTTCCTCTAAATCATTTACATATACTACAAACAGCAAAGGTACCAGCACTGATCCCTGCGGAACACCACTGGTCATAGCCCTCCAATTAGAAAAGCATCCTTCCATTGCTACACTCTGCCTTATATGACCTAGCCAGTTCTGTATCCAACTTGCCAGCTCACCCCTGATCCCGTGTGACTTCACCTTTTGTCCTAGTCTACCATGAGGGACCTTGTCAAAGGCCTTACTGAAGTCCATATAGACAACATCTACTGCCCTACCTGCATCAATCATCTTTGTCACCTCCTCGAAAAGCTCTATCAAGTTAGTGAGGCACGACCTCCCCTTCACAAAACCATGCTGCCTCTCACTAATACGTCCATTTGCTTCCAAATGGGAGTAGATCCTGTCTCGAAGAATTCTCTCCAGTAATTTCCCTACCACTGAAGTAAGGCTCACCGGCCTGTAGTTCCCTGGATTATCCTTGCTACCCTTCTTAAACAGAGGAACAACATTGGCTATTCTCCAGTTCTCCGGGACATCACCTGAAGACAGTGAGGATCCAACGATTTCTGTCAAGGCCTCAGCAATTTCCTCTCCAGCCTCCTTCAGTATTCTGGGGTAGATCCCATCAGGCCCTGTGGACTTATCGACCTTAATATTTGTCAAGACGCCCAACACCTCGTCATTTTGGATCTCAATGTGACCCAGGTTATCTGCACACCCTTCTCCAGGCACAACATCTACCAATTCCTTCTCTTTGGTGAACACTGATGCAAAGTATTCATTTAGTACCGCGCCCATTTCCTCTGGCTCCACACATAGATTCCCTTGCCTATCCATCAGAAGGCCAATCTTTTCCCTGGCTACCCTCTTGCTTTTTATGTACGAGTACAAAGCCTTGGGATTTTCCTTAACACTACGTGCCAATAACTTTTCGTGACCCCCTTCTTGCCCTCCTGACTCCTTGCTTAAGTTCCTTCCTGCTTATCTTATATTCCACACAGGCTTCGTCTGTTCCCAGCCTTTTAGCCCTGACAAATGCCTCCTTTTTCTTTTTGACGAGGCCTACAATATCTCTCGTCATCCAAGGTTCCCGAAAATTGCCGTATTTATCCTTATTCCTCACAGGAACATGCCGATCCTGAATTCCTTTCAACTGACACTTGAAAGCCTCCCACATGTCAGATGTTGATTTACCCTGAAGCATCCGCCCCCAATCTAGGTTCTTCAGTTCCTGCCTAATATTGTTATAATTAGCCTTCCCCCAATTTAGCACATTCGCCCTAGGACCACTCTCATCATTTTCCACCAGCACTTTAAAACTTACTGAATTGTGGTCACTGTTCCCGAAATGCTCCCCTATTGAAACATCTACCACCTGGCCGGGCTCATTCCCCAATACCAGGTCCAGTACAGCCCCTTCCCTAGTTGGACTGTCTCCATACTGTTTTAAGAAGCTCACCTGCATGCTCCTTCCAAACTCTGTCCCGTCTAAGCCCCTGGCACTAAGTGAGTCCCAGTCAATATTGGGGAACTTGAAGTCTCCCATCACCACAACCCTGTTGTTTTTACTATTTTCCAAAATCTGTCTACCTATCTGCTCCTCTATCTCCCGCTGGCTGTTGGGAGGACTGTAGTAAACCCCCACCATTGTGACTGCACCCTTCTTATTCCTGATCTCTACCCATATAGCCTCACTGCCCTCTGAGGTGTCCTCCCGCAGTACAGCTATGATATTTTCCCCAATCAGTAGCGCAATTCCGCCACCCCTTTTACATCCCCGTCTATCCCGCCTGAAACATCTAAATCCTGGAACGTTTAGCTGCCAACCCTGCCTTTCCCTCAACCAGGTCTCTGTAACGGCAACAACCTGATAGTTCCAAGTACTAATCCAAGCTCTAAGTTCATCTGCCTTACCCGTAATACTTCTTGTATTAAAACATATGCACTTCAGGCCACCAGACCCGCTGTGTTCAGCAACTTCACTCTGTCTGCTCTGCCTCAGAGCACCACTGTCCCTATTCCCTAGATCTCCCTCAATGCTCTCACCTTCTGACCTATTGCTCCGTGCCCACCACCCTGCCGTACTAGTTTAAACCCTCCCGTGTGACAGTAGCAAACCTCGCGGCCAGCATATTTATGCCTCTCCAGGTTAGATGCAACCCGTCCTTCTTATATAGGTCACACCTGCCCCGGAAGAGCTCCCAGTGGTCCAGACAACGGAAACCGTCCCTCCTACACCAGCTGTTTAGCCACGTGTTTAGCTGCTCTATCTTCCTATTTCTAGCTTCACTGGCACGTGGCACAGGGAGTAATCCAGAGATTACAAACCTAGAGGTCCTCTCTTTCAACTATCTGCCTAGCTCCCTGAACTCATGCTGCACGACCTCATGCCCCTTCCTGCCTATGTCGTCAGTACCAATATGTACAACGACCTCTGCCTGTTTGCGCCCCCCCCTTCAGGATGCCCTCTACCCGTTCGGATACCATCCTGATGTCTCTTTCACGTCCACATAAGCGCTTCTCTGTGCCCCTGACTATATAGTTCCCTATTACTATTGCCCTTCTGCGCTTTGACCCTCCCTTCTGAACATCTGAGCCAGCCGTGGTGCTACTGCTCTGGCTGGTTTCCCCTGATAGGCTATCCCCCCACCCCGACAGTATCCAAAGGGGTATACCTGTTCGAGAAAGGGACAACCACAGGGGATTCCTGCACTGACTGCCTGCCCTTTCTGGTGGTCACCCATTTCTCTGCCTGCACCTTGGGTGTGACCACATTTATATAACTGCTATCTATGACGCTTTCCGCCAACTGCATGCTACTAAGTGCATCCAATTGCTGCTCCAAACGAACCATGCGGTCTGTGAGGAGCTCCAGTTGGGTGCACTTGCTGCAGATGAAGCCATCCGGGACGCTGCAAGCCTCCTGGACCTGCCACATCTCACAGTCAGAGCACTGCACCCCTCTAACTGACATTGCGTCAATTAATTAGTAAATTAAAGTTAAAAGTTAAAATGTAAAATAAAAAAGTTACTGTTAACTATCTGTTTCCTAGCACTAGATTTCTACTATAAATGGGAAAGCTAAATATAGTAGTCTCCGATCTCTGGCTTAGATACCCCTCTAAATTATAATTAAGTAATTATGTTTAATTATTTACCAATGCTTTCCAACCAGGCACTCAGGTCACAGCTTTTCTGTGATGTCACTTCAGTCCCCCCCCCCCCTCGCCACCCCCCCCCCCCCCCCGCCCCACACACACACACACAATTTGAATAGGTAATAAAAGTAAAAATGAGTAAAAATCACTTACTTATCTTCTGAGGGTCTTAGATGCTCTCTGGTTCTCTCCCTGCAGATTAAAAGTTACAGACCAGAAGAAAGAGAGAGAACAAAACAGTAGGGAAAAAGCACCTTCACCCACTCTGCACCGAATTACCTCACTGCACAAAATTACCAAGTTTCAAATTCCCACTCTGGATGTGTCTTACTCAGGCTGTGTCTCTTTCACCTGCGCAACGCTTACTGAGTGCGCTTTCTGTCTGCCTTTTACACAGACTTCAGGATGACTACACCAATTAAACTTCAAAGAGAAGAATACAATGTGTACCTTTGTGCCCCTAAACAGGCCTCAGGTGACTGCCAGATAACTGCCTCTCAGCAATTAGGGTGGGTGCAGCTTCAGCCAATCAGACACTAATCTACGCTGCACTTTAACTGAAAAACAACAGAATTAGATTTATCACTTACCTTTTCTGGTTACCTCACTGCACCAAATTACCAAGTTTCAAATTCCCACTCTGGATGTGTCTTATTAATTCAGGATGTGTCTATTTGACTTGCGCAACGCTGACAGAGTGACAGTGTGGGCCGTGTGGCTAACTGAGATACAACTGCAAAGACAGCGACAGAGTGACAATGGGAGCAGTCTGGGCCGACGTGTTAACTGACAGACAACAGCAAGGACACTGACGGTATGAGAGTGGTGGAGCAGTCTGAGCAGGCTGGTTAAATTAGAGAGAACAGCAAGGAAACTGATAGAGTGACAGTGGAGAGAAAATTCTGGGCAGGCAGGGTAACAGAGAGACAGCAGCAAGGATAGTACCAGAGTGACAATGGGAGCAGCCTGGGCCGGCTGGCGTACTGGGAGACAACAGCAAGGAAATGAAAGAGCGAGAGTGGGAGCAGTCTAGACCGACAGGGCAACTGAGGGACAACAGCGAGGGAAACTGACAGAGTAAAAGTGGGGAGAGCAGTCTGGACCGCCTGGGTATCGAGGGACAACAGCAAGGACAGTGACAGTGCGAGCAGTCTGGGCAGTCTCGGTAACTGAGAGACAACAGCAAGGACAGTGACAGAGTGACAGTGGGAGCAGTCTGGGCGGTCTGGGTAACTGAGAGACAACAGCAAGGACAGTGACAGAGTGGCAGTGGTGGGAGCAGTCTGGGCCGGTTGGATTAATTAGAGACAACAGCAAGGGCAGTGACAGAGTGGCAGTGGAGGGAGCAGTTTTGGTCACTGGGTAACTGAGAGATAACAGCAAGGACACTGACAGACTGACATGATGGGTGCAGTCTGCGCCGGCTGTTTAAATTCGAGAGTACAGCAACGACACTGATTGAGTGACAGTGGAGAGAGCAGTCTGGGCTGAATGGGTCACAGAGAGACAACTGGAAAGTCTGCGACAGAATGACACTAGGAGCAGTCTGGACCCACAGGGTAACTGAGAGACAACAGCAGGGACACTGACAGAGTAACAGTGGGAGCACTATGGGCCTTCGGGGTAACTAAGAGACACCAGCAAAGACACTGACGGAGTGAGAGTGGTGGGAGCAGCCTGAGCCGGCTGTTTAAATTCGAGAGAACAGCAACGACGCTGATTGAATGACAGTGGAGAGAGAAGTCTGGGCTGGAGTGCATATGTTTTAATGCAAGGAGCATTACGGGTAAGGCAGATGAACTTAGAGCTTGGATTACTACTTGGAACTATGATGTTGTTGCCATTACAGAGACCTGGTTGAGGGAAGGGCAGGATTGGCAGCTAAACGTTCCAGGATTTAGATGTTTCAGGCGGGATAGAGGGGGATGTAAAAGGGGAGGCGGAGTTGCGCTACTTGTTCAGGAGAGTATCACAGCTATACAGCGAGAGGACACCTCAGAGGGCAGTGAGGCTATATGGGTAGAGATCAGGAATAAGAAGGGTGCAGTCACAATGTTGGGGGTATACTACAGGCCTCCCAACAGCCAGCGGGAGATAGAGGAGCAGATAGGTAGACAGATTTTGGAAAAGAGTAAAAACAACAGGGTTGTGGTGATGGGAGACTTCAACTTCCCCAATATTGACTGGGACTCACTTAGTGCCAGGGGCTTAGACGGGGCAGAGTTTGTAAGGAGCATCCAGGAGGGCTTCTTAAAACAATATGTAAACAGTCCAACTAGGGAAGGGGCGGTACTGGACCTGGTATTGGGGAATGAGCCCGGCCAGGTGGTAGATGTTTCAGTAGGGGAGCATTTCGGTAACAGTGACCACAATTCAGTAAGTTTTAAAGTACTGGTGGACAAGGATAAGAGTGGTCCGAGGATGAATGTGCTAAACTGGGGGAAGGCTAATTATAACAATATTAGGCGGGAACTGAAGAACATAGATTGGGGGCGGATGTTTGAGGGCAAATCAACATCTGACATGTGGGAGGCTTTCAAGTGTCAGTTGAAAGGAATACAGGACAGGCATGTTCCTGTGAGGAAGAAAGATAAATACGGCAATTTTCGGGAACCTTGGATGACGAGTGATATTGTAGGCCTCGTCAAAAAGAAAAAGGAGGCATTTGTCAGGGCTAAAAGGCTGGGAACAGACGAAGCCTGTGTGGCATATAAGGAAAGTAGGAAGGAACTTAAGCAAGGAGTCAGGAGGGCTAGAAGGGGTCATGAAAAGTCATTGGCAAATAGGGTTAAGGAAAATCCCAAGGCTTTTTACACTTACATAAAAAGCAAGAGGGTAGCCAGGGAAAGGGTTGGCCCACTGAAGGATAGGCAAGGGAATCTATGTGTGGAGCCAGAGGAAATGGGCGAGGTACTAAATGAATACTTTGCATCAGTATTCACCAAAGAGAAGGAATTGGTAGATGTTGAGTCTGGAGAAGGGGGTGTAGATAGCCTGGGTCACATTGTGATCCAAAAAGACGAGGTGTTGGGTGTCTTAAAAAATATTAAGGTAGATAAGTCACCAGGGCCGGATGGGATCTACCCCAGAATACTGAAGGAGGCTGGAGAGGAAATTGCTGAGGCCTTGACAGAAATCTTTGGATCCTCGCTGTCTTCAGGGGATGTCCCGGAGGACTGGAGAATAGCCAATGTTGTTCCTCTGTTTAAGAAGGGTGGCAGGGATAATCCCGGGAACTACAGGCCGGTGAGCCTTACTTCAGTGGTAGGGAAATTACTGGAGAGAATTCTTCGAGACAGGATCTACTCCCATTTGGAAGCAAATGGACGTATTAGTGAGAGGCAGCACGGTTTTGTGAAGGGGAGGTCGTGTCTCACTAACTTGATAGAGTTTTTCGAGGAGGTCACTAAGATGATTGATGCAGGTAGGGCAGTAGATGTTGTCTATATGGACTTCAGTAAGGCCTTTGACAAGGTCCCTCATGGTAGACTAGTACAAAAGGTGAAGTCACACGGGATCAGGGGTGAACTGGCAAGGTGGATACAGAACTGGCTAGGCCATAGAAGGCAGAGGGTAGCAATGGAGGGATGCTTTTCTAATTGGAGGGCTGTGACCAGTGGTGTTCCACAGGGATCAGTGCTGGGACCTTTGCTCTTTGTAGTATATATAAATGATTTGGAGGAAAATGTAACTGGTCTGATTAGTAAGTTTGCAGACGACACAAAGGTTGGTGGAATTGCGGATAGCGATGAGGACTGTCTGAGGATACAGCAGGATTTAGATTGTCTGGAGACTTGGGCGGAGAGATGGCAGATGGAGTTTAACCTGGACAAATGTGAGGTAATGCATTTTGGAAGGGCTAATGCAGGTAGGGAATATACAGTGAATGGTAGAACCCTCAAGAGTATTGAAAGTCAAAGAGATCTAGGAGTACAGGTCCACAGATCACTGAAAGGGGCTACACAGGTGGAGAAGGTAGTCAAGAAGGCATACTTGCCTTCATTGGCCGGGGCATTGAGTATAAGAATTGGCAAGTCATGTTGCAGCTGTATAGAACCTTAGTTAGGCCACACTTGGAGTATAGTGTTCAATTCTGGTCGCCACACTACCAGAAGGATGTGGAGGCTTTAGAGAGGGTGCAGAAGAGATTTACCAGAATGTTGCCTGGTATGGAAGGCATAAGCTATGAGGAGCGATTGAATAAACTCGGTTTGTTCTCACTGGAACGAAGGAGGTTGAGGGGCGACCTGATAGAGGTATACAAAATTATGAGGGGCATAGACAGAGTGGATAGTCAGAGGCTTTTCCCCAGGGTAGAGGGGTCAATTACTAGGGGGCATAGGTTTAAGGTGAGAGGGGCAAAGTTTAGAGTAGATGTACGAGGCAAGTTTTTTACGCAGAGGGTAGTGGGTGCCTGGAACTCACTACCGGAGGAGGTAGTGGAGGCAGGGACGATAGGGACATTTAAGGGGCATCTTGACAAATATATGAATAGGATGGGAATAGAAGGATACGGACCCAGGAAGTGTAGAAGATTGTAGTTTAGTCGGGCAGTATGGTCGGCACGGGCTTGGAGGGCCGAAGGGCCTGTTCCTGTGCTGTACATTTCTTTGTTCTTTGTTCTTTGTTTTTTGGATGGGTAACTGAGAGACAACAGAACAGTCTGCGACAGAGTGACACTGGCAGCAGTCTGGGCCGGCTGGCGAACTGAGAGACAACAGCAAGGACAGTGACAGAGTGACACTGTGGACACTCTGGGCCGGCAGGGTAACTGAGATACAACAGCAAGGACACTGGCAGAGTGACGTGGGGAGAGCTGTCTGGGCAACTGACAGACACCAGCAAGGATAGTGACAGAGTGACAGTGGGAGCAGTCTGAACCGACTGGGTAACTGATAGACAACAGCAAGAAGAGTGACAGAGTGACCATGGTGGGAGTTTTCTGTAGGCTGTCTAACTGAGAGAAAACAGCAAGGACACTTAGAGAGTGATAGTGGGAGCAGTCGAGGCAGGCTGGTAACTGAGAGACAACAGCAAGGACACTGGCAGAGTGACGTGGGGAGAGCTGTCTGGGCAACTGACAGACACCAGCAAGGATAGTGACAGAGTGACAGTGGGAGCAGTCTGAACCGACTGGGTAACTGATAGACAACAGCAAGAAGAGTGACAGAGTGACAATGGTGGGAGTAGTCAGTAGGCTGTCTAACTGAGAGAAAACAGCAAGGACACTGACAGTGACAGTGGGAGCAGTCTGGGTCGGCTGGGTAACTGAGAGACAACATCAAGGGCACTGACAGAGTGACAGTGGGAGCAGTCTGGGCCGGCTGGGTAACGGAGAGACAACAGCAAGGACACTGACAG
The DNA here is from genome assembly GCF_047496885.1 of Scyliorhinus torazame. NCBI lineage: Eukaryota > Metazoa > Chordata > Chondrichthyes > Carcharhiniformes > Scyliorhinidae > Scyliorhinus > Scyliorhinus torazame. The sequence goes on along the minus strand of NC_092726.1, from coordinate 112,255,576 downwards.
ATTGACAGTGGGAGCAGTCTGGGCCGAGTGGTTAAATTAGAGAAAACAGCAAGGATTGTGACAGAGTGACAGTGGGAGCAGTCTGGGTCGGCTGGGTAACTGAGAGACAACAGCAAGGACACTGACAGAGTGACAGTGGGAGCAGTCTGGGCCGGCTGGGTAACTGAGAGACAAAAGCAAAGACAGCGACAAAGTGACGGTGGCAGCAGCCTGGGCCGACTGGTTAAATTAGAGAAAACAGCAAGGATAGTGACAGAGTGACTGTGGGAGCAGTCTGGGTCGGCTGGCGAACTGAGAGACAACAGCAAGGACACTGACGGAGTGACAGTGGGAGCAGCCTGTGCCGGCTGGTTAAATTAGAGAGAACAGCAAGGACAGGGACAGAGTGATAGTGAACAGGGCAGTCTGGGACGCTGGTTAACTGAGAGACAACAGCAAGGATAGTGACAGAGTGACAGTGAGAGCAGTCTGGGCCGGCTGAGTAACTGAGAGACAACAGCAAGGACACTGACAGCGTGACAGCGGGAGCAGTCTGGGCCGCCTGGGTAACTGAGAGACAACAGCAAGGACACTGACAGAGCGACAGTGGGAGCAGTCTGGGCCGGCTGGGTAACTGAGAGACAACAGCAAGGACACTGACAGCGTGACAGCGGGAGGAGTCTGGGCCATCTGGATAACTGAGAGACAACAGCAAAGACAGCGACAAAGTGACCATGGCAGCACCCTGGGCCGACTTGTTAAATTAGAGAAAACAGCAAGGACACTGACAGAGTGACAGTGGGAGCAGTCTGGGTCGGCTGGGTAACTGAGAGACAACAGCAAGGACACTGACAGAGTGACAGTGGTGGGAGCAGTCTGGACCGGCTGGTTAAATTAGAGAGACCAGCAAGGACAGCGACAGAGTGATAGTGAAGAGAGCAGTCTGGGCCGCTGGTTAACTGAGAGACAACAGCAAGGATAGTGACAGAGTAACAGTGAGAGCAGTCTGGGCTGGCTGGGTAACTAGGAGACAACAGCAAGGACACTGACAGAGTGACAGTGAGAGCAGTCTGTCCCGGCTGGCTAACTGAGACACAACAACAAGGACAGTGACAGATTGACAGTGGTGGGAGCAATCTGGGCCGGCTGTTTACCTGAGAGAAAATAGCAAGGACAATGACAGAGTGACAATGGGAGCAGTCCGGACAGGCAGGCCAACTGAGAGACAACAGCGGAGGACACTGACAGAGTGAAAGTGGTGAGAGCACTCTGGACCGTCTGGGTAACTGAGACACAACAGCAATGATAGTGACAGATTGACAGTGGGAGCAGTCTTGGCCCCCTGGCTAACTGAGAGACAACAGCAAGTACAGGGACAGAGTGATAATGAATAGAGAAGTCTGCGCCGCTGGTTAACTGAGAGACAACAGCAAGGAGAGTGACAGACGGACAGTGGGAGCAGTCTGGGCCGGCTGGTAACTGAGAGACAACAGCGAGGACACTGACAGAGTGACAGTGGTGAGAACAGTCTGGGGTGGCAGGTTAACTGAGAGACAACAGCAAGGACACTGGCAGATTGACAGTGGGAGCAGTCTGGGCCGTCTGGGTACTGAGGGACAACAGCAAGGACACTAGCAGAGTTACAGTCGTGGGAGCAGTCTGCGCCGCCTGGGTTTCTGGGAGAGAACAGCAAGGACACTGACAGAGTGACAGTGGTGAGAGCAGTCTGGGCCGGCTGGGTAACTGAGAGACAACAGCAAGGACAGTGACAGAGTGACAGTGGTGGGAGCAGTTGGGTCGACTGGCTCACTGAGAGACAACAGCAAGGACAGTGACAGAGTGACAGTGGGAGCAGTCTGTACCGGCTGGGTAACTGAGGGACAACAGCAAGGACACTGGCAGAGTGACAGTGAGAGCATTCTGCGCCGTCTGGGTAACTGGGAGAGAACAGCAGGCACACTGATAGGGTGACAGTGGTGAGAGCAGTCTGGGACGGCAGGGTAACTGAGAGATAACAGCAAGGACACTGGCAGAGTTACAGTGGTGGGAGCAGTCTGCGCCGCTTGGGTTTCGGGGAGAGAACAGCAAGGACACTGACAAAGTGACAGTTGTGAGAGAAGTCTGTGCCGGCTGGGTAACTGAGAGGCAACAGAACGGACAGTGACAGAGTGACAGTGTTGGGAGCAGTTGGGTCGACTGGGTAACTGAGATACAACAGCAAGGACAGTGACAGAGTGACAGTGGGAGCAGTCTGGGCCGGCTGGGTAACTGAGATACAACAGCAAGGACACTGACAGAGTGACAGTTGGAGCAGTCTGGGCCGGCTGGGTAACTGAGAGACAACAGCAAGGACAGTGACAGAGTGACAGTGAGAGCAGTCTGGGTCGGCTGGGTAACTGAGATACAACAGCAAGGACACTGACAGAGTGACAGTTGGAGCAGTCTGGGCCGGCTGGGTAACTGAGAGACAACAGCAAGGACACTGACAGAGTGACAGTGGTGGGAGCAGCCTGTACCGGCTGTGTAACTGAAAGACAACAGCAAGGACACTGACAGAGTGGCAGTGTGAGCAGTCTGGGCCGGCTGGATAACTGAGAGACAACAGCAGGGGCAATGACAGAGTGACAGTTGGAGTAGTCTGGGCTGGCTGGGTAACTGAGAGACAACAGCAAGGGCAGTGATAGCGTGACAGTGGGAGCAGTCTGGGGCTACTGCGTAACTGAGAGACAACAGCAAGGACACTGACAGAGTGACAGTGGTGGGAGATATCTGGGCCTTCCGGACAAATTAGAGACAACAGCAAAGACAGCGACAGATTGATAGTGGGAGCATTCTGGTCCTACTGGTTAATTGAGAAACAACAGCAAGGACACTGACGTATTGACAGTGGTGGGAGCAGTCTGGGTCGGCTGGTGAAATTAGAGACAGCAGCAAGGACAGAGACAGAGTGACAGTAGAAGCAGTTTGAACCGGCAGGGTAACTGAGAGACAACAGCAAGGACACCGGCAGATTGACAGTGGGAGCAGTCTGGGCCGTCTGGGTAACTGAGGGACAACAGCAAGGACACTGGCAGAGTGACAGTGAGAGCAGTCTGCGCCGTCTGGGTAACTGGGAAAGAACAGCAGGTACACTGGCAAAGTTACAGTGGTGGGAGCAGTCTGCGCCCCTGGGTTACTGGGAGAGAACAGCAAGGGCACTGACAGATTGACAGTGGTGAGAGCAGTCTGGGCCGGCAGGGTAACTGAGAGACAACAGCAAGGACAGTGACAGAGTGACAGTGGTGGGAGCAGTTGGGTCACCGGCTCACTGAGAGAAACAGCAAGGACATTGACAGAATGGGAGTAAGATAATTCAGGGCTTGCTGGGTAAATGAGAGACAACAGAAGGGTAACTGATAGAGTGACAGTGGTGGGGGAATTTGGATCGGCTGGATAACTGAGGGACAACAGCATGGACAGTGACAGAGGGACAGTGGTAGGAGCAGCCTGGGGCGGCCGGGTAACTGAGAGACAACTGCATGGACAGTGACAGAGGGACAGTGCTTGGAGCGGTCTGGGCCGGTTGGCTATATTGGACAAAACAGCAAGGACACTGATAGGGTGGCAGTGGAGAGAGAAAATGTGCCGGCTGGGTAACTGAGAGGCAACAGGAAGGACATTGACAGACTGACAGGTGGAGCACTACGGACCGTGTGGGTAACTGAGAGACAACAGCAAAGACGGCGACAGAGTGACAGTGGGAGCAGTCTTGGCCGGCTCGTTAACTGAGAGTCAACAGCAAGGACACTGGCAGAGTTACAGTGGTGGGAGCAGTCTGCGCCGCCTGGGTTACTTGGAGAGAACAGCAAGGACACTGACAGAGTGACAGTGGGAGCAGCCTGGGTCGGCTGGTGAAACTAGAGACAGCAGCAAAGACAGTGACAGAGTGACAGTAGAAGCAGTCAGGGCCGGCTGGGTAACTGAGAGACAACAGAAAGGACACTGACAGAGTGACAGTGGGAGTAGTCTGGGCCGGCTTTGTAACTGAGAGACAACAGCAAGGACACTGACAGAGTGACAGTGATGGGAGCAGTGGGGGCCGGCTGGGCAACTGCGATACAACAGCAAGGTCACTGACAGAGTGATAATGGGAGCAGTCTGTACCGGAAGGGTAACTGAGAGACAAAAGCAAGTACACTGACAGAGTGACAGTTCGAGCAGTCTGCTGCGACTGGGTAACTGAGATACAACAGCAAGGACACTGACAGAGTGACAGTTGGAGAAGTCTGCTGCGACTGGGTAACTGAGATACAACAGCAAGTACACTGACAGAGTGACAGTTCGAGCAGTCTGCTGCGACTGGGTAACTGAGATACAACAGCAAGGACACTGACAGAGTGACAGTTGGAGAAGTCTGCAGCGGCTGGGTAACTGAGATACAACAGCAAGGACAGTGACAGAGTGACAGTGGTGGGACCAGTATGGGCCGGCAGGGTAACTGAGAGACAACAGGAAGGACACTGACAGAGTGACAGTTGGAGCAGTCTGGGCCGGCTGGGTAACTGAGAGACAACAGCAAGGACAGTGACAGATAGACAGTGGGAGCAGTCTGCTGCGGCTGGGTAACTGAGATACAACAGCAAGGACAGTGACAGAGTGACAGTGGTGGGAGCAGTATGGGCCGGCTGGGGAACTGAGATACAACAGCAAGGACACTGACAGAGTGACAGTTGGAGCAGTCTGCTGCAGCTGGGTAACAGAGATACAACAGCAAGGACAGTGACAGGGTGACAGTGGTGGGAGCAGTATGGCCCGGCTGGGTAACTGAGAGACAACAGCAAGGATACTGACAGAGTGACATTTGGAGCAGTCTGGGCCGGCTGGGTAACTGAGAGACAACAACAAGGACAGTGACAGAGAGACAGTGGGAGCAGTCTGGGCCGGCTGGGTAACTGTGAGACAACAGCAAGGAGACTGACAGAGTGACAGTTGGAGCAGTCTGCTGCGGCTGGGTAACTGAGATACAACAGCAAGGACACTGACAGAGTGACAGTGGGATCAGTCTGGGCCGGCTGGGTAACTGAGAGCCATCAGCAATAACACTGACAGAGTGACAGTGGGAGCAGTCTGGGCCGGCTGGGTAACTGAGAGACAACAGCAAGGACAGTGACAGAGTGACAGTGGGAGCAGTCTGGGCCGGCAGGGTAACTGAGAGACAACAGCAAGGGCAGTGATAGAGTGACGGTGAGAGCAGTCTGGTCCTACTGGTTAATTGAGAGACAACAGCAAGGAAACTGACGGATTCACAGTGGTGGGAGCAGTCTGGGTCGGCTGGTGAAATTAGAGACAGCAGCAAGGACAGTGACAGAGTGACAGTAGAAGCAGTCTGAACCTGCAGGGTAACTGAGAGACAACAGCAAGGACACTGGCAGATTGACAGTGGGAGCAGTCTGGGCCGTCTGGGTAACTGACGGACAACAGCAAGGACACTGGCAGAGTGACAGTGAGAGCAGTCTGCGCCGTCTGGGTAACTGGGAAAGAACAGCAGGTACACTGACAGAGTGACAGTGGTGAGAGCAGTCTGGGGCGGCTGGGTAACTGAGAGACAACAGCTAGGACACTGGCAGAGTGACAGTGGTGGGAGCAGTCTGCGCCGCCTGGGTTACTGGGAGAGAACAGCAAGGACACTGACAGAGTGAAAGTGGTGAGAGCAGTCTGGTGCCGGCACGGTAACTGAAAGACAACAGCAAGGACAGTGACAGAGTGACAGTGGTGGGAGCAGTTGGGTCGACCGGCTCACTGAGAGAAACAGCAAGGACACTGACAGAATGGGAGTAAGATAATTCAGGGCTTGCTGGGTAAATGAGAGACAACAGAAGGGTAACTGATAGAGTGACAGTGGAGGGGACAATCTGGATCGGCTCGATAACTGAGGGACAACAGCATGGACAGTGACAGGGGGACAGTGGTGGGAGCAGCCTTGGGCGGCTGGCTAACTGAGAGACAACTGCAAGAACAGTGACAGAGGGACAGTGGGAGCAGTCTGGGCCGGTTGGGTATATTGGAGAAAACAGCAAGGACACTGATAGAGTGGCAGAGGAGAGAACAGTCTGTGCCGGCTGGGTAACTGAGAGGCAACAGGAAGGACACTAACAGAGTGAAAGTTGGAGCTCTACGGACCGTGTGGGTAACTGAGAGACAACAGCAAAGACGGCGACGGAATGACAGTGGGAGCAGTCTGGGCCGGCTCGTTAACTGAGAGTCAACAACAAGGACACTGGCAGAGTGACAGTGTGAGCAGTCTGGGCCGGCTGGTTAACTGGGAGACAACAGCAAGGACACTGGCAGAGTGACAGTGAGAGCATTCTGCGCCGTCTGGGTAACTGGGAGAGAACAGCAGGTACACTGACAGAGTGACAGTGGTGAGAGCAGTCTGGGACGGCGTGGTAACTAAGAGACAACAGCAAGGGCAGTGATAGAGTGACATTGGGAGCAGTCTGGTCCTACTGGTTAATTGAGGGACAAGAGCAAGGACACTGACGGATTGACAGTGGTGGGAGCAGTCTGGGTCGGCTGGTGAAATTAGAGACAGCAGCAAGGACAGTGACAGATTGACAGTAGAAGCAGTCTGAACCGGCAGGGTAACTGAGAGACAACAGCAAGGACACTGGCAGATTGACAGTGGGAGCAGTCTGGGTAACTGACGGACAACAGCAAGGACACTGGCAGAGTGACAGTTGGAGCAGTCTGGGCCGGCTGGGTAACTGAGAGACAACAGCAAGGACACTGACAGAGTGACAGTGGTGGGAGCAGCCTGTACCGGCTGGGTAACTGAAAGACAACAGCAAGGACACTGACAGAGTAACAGTGGGAGCAGTCTGGGCCGGCTGGCTAACTGAGAGACAACAGCAGGGGCAATGACAGAGTGACAGTTGGAGTAGTCTGGGCTGGCTGGGTAACTGAGAGACAACAGCAAGGGCAGTGATAGCGTGACAGTGGGAGCAGTCTGGGGCTACTGCGTAACTGAGAGACAACAGCAAGGACACTGACAGAGTGACAGTGGTGGGAGATATCTGGGCCTTCCGGACAAATTAGAGACAACAGCAAAGACAGCGACAGATTGATAGTGGGAGCATTCTGGTCCTACTGGTTAATTGAGAGACAACAGCAAGGACACTGACGGATTGACGGTGGTGGGAGCACCCTGGGTCGGCTGGTGAAAATAGAGACAGCAGCAAGGACAGTGACAGAGTGACAGTAGAAGCAGTCTGAACCGGCAGGGTAACTGAGAGACAACAGCAAGGACACTGGCAGATTGACAGTGGGAGCAGTCTGGGCCGTCTGGGTAACTGAGGGACAACAGCAAGGACACTGGCAGAGTGACAGTGAGAGCAGTCTGCGCCGTCTGGGTAACTGGGAAACAACAGCAGGTACACTGGCAAAGTTACAGTGGTGGGAGCAGTCTGGGCCCCTGGGTTACTGGGAGAGAACAGCAAGGGCACTGACAGAGTGACAGTGGTGAGAGCAGTCTGGGCCGGCAGGGTAACTGAGAGACAACAGCAAGGACAGTGACAGAGTGACAGTGGTGGGAGCAGTTGGGTCACCGGCTCACTGAGAGAAACAGCAAGGACATTGACAGAATGGGAGTAAGATAATTCAGGGCTTGCTGGGTAAATGAGAGACAACAGAAGGGTAATTGATAGAGTGACAGTGGTGGGGGAATTTGGATCGGCTGGATAACTGAGGGACATCAGCATGGACAGTGACAGAGGGACAGTGGTAGGAGCAGCCTGGGGCGGCCGGGTAACTGAGAGACAACTGCATGGACAGTGACAGAGGGACAGTGCTTGGAGCGGTCTGGGCCGGTTGGCTATATTGGAGAAAACAGCAAGGACACTGATACGGTGGCAGTGGAGAGAGAAAATGTGCCGGCTGGGTAACTGAGAGGCAACAGGAAGGACATTGACAGACTGGCAGGTGGAGCACTACGGACCGTGTGGGTAACTGCGAGACAACAGCAAAGACGGCGACAGAGTGACAGTGGGAGCAGTCTTGGCCGGCTCGTTAACTGAGAGTCAACAGCAAGGACACTGGCAGAGTTACAGTGGTGGGAGCAGTCTGCGCCGCCTGGGTTACTTGGAGAGAACAGCAAGGACACTGACAGAGTGACAGTGGGAGCAGTCTGGGTCGGCTGGTGAAACTAGAGACAGCAGCAAAGACAGTGACAGAGTGACAGTAGAAGCAGTCAGGGCCGGCTGGGTAACTGAGAGACAACAGAAAGGACACTGACAGAGTGACAGTGGGAGTAGTCTGGGCCGGCTTTGTAACTGAGAGACAACAGCAAGGACACTGACAGAGTGACAGTGATGGGAGCAGTGGGGGCCGGCTGGGCAACTGCGATACAACAGCAAGGTCACTGACAGAGTGATAATGGGAGCAGTCTGTACCGGAAGGGTAACTGAGAGACAAAAGCAAGTACACTGACAGAGTGACAGTTCGAGCAGTCTGCTGCGGCTGGGTAACTGAGATACAACAGCAAGGACACTGACAGAGTGACAGTTGGAGCAGTCTGCTGCGGCTGGGTAACTGAGATACAACAGCAAGGACAGTGACAGAGTGACAGTGGTGGGAGCAGTATGGGCCGGCAGGGTAACTGAGAGACAACAGGAAGGACACTGACAGAGTGACAGTTGGAGCAGTCTGGGCCGGCTGGGTAACTGAGAGACAACAGCAAGAACAATGACAGAGTGACAGTGGGAGCAGTCTGGGCCGGATGGGTAACTGAGAGACAACAGCAAGGACAGTGACAGATAGACAGTGGGAGCAGTCTCCTGCGGCTGGGTAACTGAGATACAACAGCAAGGACACTGACAGAGTGACAGTTGGAGCAGTCTGCTGCGGCTGGGTAACTGAGATACAACAGCAAGGACAGTGACAGAGTGACAGTGGTGGGAGCAGTATGGGCCGGCTGGGTAACTGAGAGACAACAGCAAGGACAATGACAGAGTGACAATGGGAGCAGTCTGGGCCGGCTGGTTAACTGAGAGACAACAGCAAGGACAGTGACAGAGAGACAGTGGGAGCAGTCTGGGCCGGCTGGGTAACTGTGGGACAACAGCAAGGACACTGACAGAGTGACAGTTTGAGCAGTCTGCTGCGGCTGGGTAACTGAGATACAACAGCAAGGACAGTGACAGAGTGACAGTGGGAGCAGTCTGGGACGGCTGGGTAACTGAGATACAACAGCAAGGACACTGACAGAGTGACAGTTGGAGCAGTCTGCTGCGGCTGGGTAACAGAGATACAACAGCAAGGACACTGACAGAGTGACAGTTGGAGCAGTCTGGGCCGGCTGGGTAACTGAGAGACAACAGCAAGGACAATGACAGAGTGACAGTGGGAGCAGTCTGGGCCGGCTGGGTAACTGAGAGACAACAGCAAGGACAATGACAGAGAGACAGTGGGAGCAGTCTGGGCCGGCTGGGTAACTGTGGGACAACAGCAAGGACACTGACAGAGTGACAGTGGGAGCAGTCTGCTGCGGCTGGGTAACTGAGATACAACAACAAGGACAGTGACAGAGTGACAGTGGGAGCAGTCTGAGCCGGGTGGGTAACTGAGAGCCATCAGAAATAACACTGACAGAGTGACAGTGGGAGCAGTCTGGGCCGGCTGGGTAACTGAGAGACAACAGCAAGGACACTGACAGAGTGACAGTGGGAGCAGTCTGGGCCGGCAGGGTAACAGAGAGACAACAGCAAGGACACTGACGGAGTGACAGTGGGAGCAGTCTGCGGCAGCTGGGTAACTGAGAGACAACAGCAAGGGCAGTGATAGAGTGACAGTGAGAGCAGTCTGGTCCTACTGGTTAATTGAGAGACAACAGCAAGGACACTGACGGATTGACAGTGGTGGGTGCAGTCTGGGTCGGCTGGTGCAATTAGAGACAGCAGCAAGGACAGTGACAGAGTGACAGTAGAAGCAGTCTGAACCGGCAGATTAACTGAGAGACAACAGCAAGGACACTGGCAGATTGACAGTGGGAGCAGTCTGGGCCGTCTGGGTAACTGACGGACAACAGCAAGGACACTGGCAGAGTGACAGTGAGAGCAGTCTGCGTCGTCTGGGTAACTGGGAAAGAACAGCAGGTACACTGACAGAGTCACAGTGGTGAGAGCAGTCTGGGACGGCTGGGTAACTGAGAGACAACAGCAAGGACACTGGCAGAGTGACAGTGGTGGGAGCAGTCTGCGCCGCCTGGGTTACAGGGAGAGAACAGCAAGGACACTGACAGAGTGACAGTGGTGAGAGCATTCTGGGCCGGCAGGGTAACTGAGAGAAAACAGCAAGGACAGTGACAGAGTGACAGTGGTGGGAGCAGTTGGGTCGACCGGCTCACTGAGAGAAACAGCAAGGACACTGACAGAATGGGAGTAAGATAATTCAGGGCTTGCTGGGTAAATGAGAGACAACAGAAGGGTAACTGATAGAGTGACAGTGGAGGGGACAATCTGGATCGGCTCGATAACTGAGGGACAACAGCATGGACAGTGACAGGGGGACAGTGGTGGGAGCAGCCTTGGGCGGCTGGCTAACTGAGAGACAACTGCAAGAACAGTGACAGAGGGACAGTGGGAGCAGTCTGGGCCGGTTGGGTATATTGGAGAAAACAGCAAGGACACTGATAGAGTGGCAGAGGAGAGAGCAGTCTGTGCCGGCTGGGTAACTGAGAGGCAACAGGAAGGACACTGACAGAGTGACAGTTGGAGCACTACGGACCGTGTGGGTAACTGAGAGACAACAGCAAAGACGGAGACGGTGTGACAGTGGGAGCAGTCTGGGCCGGCTCGTTAACTGAGAGTCAACAGCAAGGACACAGACAGAGTGACAGTGGGAGCAGTATTGGCCGTCTGGGTAACAGAGAGACAACAGCAAAGACACTGATAGAGTGACAGTGGGAGTAGTCTGGGCCGACTGGTTCACTGAGTGACAACAGCAGGACACTGACAGAGTGACAGTGGTGAGAGCAGTCTCGGCCGGCAGGGTAACTGAGAGAAACCAGCAAGGGCACTGGCAGAGTTACACTGGTGGGAGCAGTCTGGATCGGCTGGTGAAACGAGAGACAGCAGCAAGGACAGTGACAGAGTGAAAGTAGAAGCAGTCTGGGACGGCTGGATAACGGAGAGACAACAGCAAGGACACTGACAGAGTGACAGTTGGAGCAGTCTGGGCCGGCTGGGTAACTGAGAGACAAGAGCAAGGGCACTGACAGAGTGACAGTGGGAGCAGTCTGGCCGGCTGGGTAACTGAGAGACAACAGCAAGGACAGTGACAGTGTCAGTGGGAGCAGTCTGGGCCGGCTGGTTAACTGAGAGACAACAGCAAGGACAGTGACAGAGTGACAGTGGGAGCAGTCTGGCCGGCTGGGTAACTGAGAGACAACAGCAAGGACAGTGAGTGTCAGTGGGAGCAGTCTGGGCCGGCTGGTTAACTGAGAGACAACAGCAAGGACACTGACAGAGTGACAGTGGAGCAGTCTGGGCCTGCCGGGTAACTGAGAGACAACAGCAAGGACAGTGACAGACTGACAGTAGTAAGAGCTCCAATGTTGTCATGCTGGGTGGGGACAGCAGCTTCATGCCCACTGGTGTCACTCTCATTCTGATGGGGCCGCGCCTCAGGAACCCTATAATCTGCTGGATCACAGACTGTTGTGAGAGTCGCTGTGGCACATTGAGATCTCAGATCCAAAGCTGTCTGAGTTTGCATGCTGTTTGAGATTCCGCTGCATCAGTGAGACATCAGGAAGTTACTGCTTGGTCTACACTGGGAGCTGTGACAGAGACCTGCAGGATGTCTATCACAGGCTTGTCTGCTAATGTTACTCTGCCCGTGTCTACCACTTTGATGGGGGATAGACGAGCCTCCAAGCTCAGCAGCTTGCCCTGTGTCGCAGTGCCAGCCAGTTCCGTTCTCTGACCAGTTGACTCTCCTACAAGGTCTGCCAATGCAGCAATGCATGTTCGAACATAGAACATTACAGCGCAGTACAGGCCCTTCGGCCCACGATGTTGCGCCGACCTGTGAAACCACTCTAATGCCCATCTACACTATTCACTTATCGTCCATATGTCTATCCAATGACCATTTGAATGCGCTTAGTGTTGGCGAGCAAACTACTGTTGCAGGCAGGGCATTCCACGCCCTTACTACTCTCTGAGTAAAGAACCTACCTCTGACATCTGTCCTTTCTCTATCTCCCCTCAATTTAAAGGTATGTCCCCTCGTGCTAGACATCACCATCCGAGGAAAAAGGCTCTCACTGTCCACCCTATCCAATCATCTGATCATCTTGTATGCCTCAATTAAATCACCTCTTAACCTTCTTCTCTCTAACGAAAACAGCATCAAGTCACTCAGCTTTTCCTCATAAGATCTTCCCTCCGTACCAGGAAACATTCTGGTAAATCTCAAACCTCTCAACCTGGGTGGCAACGTTCAGGGATCTATGTACATGGACACCGAGATATCTCTGCTCATCCACACTGCCAAGAATCTTACAATTAGCCCAGTACTCTGTCTTCCTGTTATTCCTTCCAAAATTAATCACCTCACACTTTGCTGCATTAACCTCCATTTGCCACCTCTCAGCCCAGCGCTGCAGCTTATCTATGTTCCTCTGTAATTTGTAACATCCTTCCGCACTGTCTACAACTTCACCGACTTTAGTGTCACCTGCAAATTTACTCACCCATCCTTCTACGTCCTCCTCCAGGTAATTTATAACAATGACAAACAGCAGTGACCCCAAAACAGATCCTTGTGGTACACCACTAGTCACTGGACGCCAGTCTGAACATTTCCCATCAACCACCACCCTTTGTCTTCTTCCAGCTAGCCAATTTCTGATCCAAACTGCTAAATTACCCTGAATCCCATGTCTCCGTATTTTCTGCAGTAGCCTACATTGGGGAACCTTATCAAACGCTTTACTGAACTCCATATCCACCACATCAACTGCTTTACCCTCGTCCACCTGTTTGTTCACCTTCTCAAAGAACTCAATAAGGTTTGAGGCACAACCTACCCTTCACAAAACCGTGTTGACGATCTCTAATCAAATTATTCCTTTCCAGATGATTCCACGTCCTATCTCTTATAAACCTTTCCAATATTTTTACCACAACAGAAGTAAGACTCACTGGTCTATTGTTACCGGGGTTGTTTCTACTCCCCTTCTTGAACAAGTGGACAACATTTGCTATCCTCCAGTCTTCTGGCACTATTCCTGTAGACAAAGATGACTTAAAGATTAAAGCCAAAGGCTCAACAATCTCCTCCCTAGCTTCGCAGAGAATCCTAGGATAAATCCCATCCGGCCCAGGGGACTTATCAATTTTCACACTTTCCAAAATTGCTAACACCTCCTCCTTATGATCCTCAAGCCCTTCTAGTCTAGTAGCCTGAATCTCAATATTCTCATCGACAACATTGTCTTTATCCTGTGTGAATACTGACGAAAAATATTCATTTAGCACCTCTCCAATCTCCTCGGACTCTACGCACAACTTCCCACTACTGTCCTTGACTGGCCCTACTCTTACCCTAGTGATTCTTTTATTCCTGACATATCTATAGAAAGTTTTAGGGTTATCCTTGATCCTACCTGCCAAAGAATTCTCAAGTCCCCTCCTGGCTCTTCTTAGCTCTCTCTAACTTGTAACTCTCGAGCACCCTAACTGAACCTTCATATCTCATATTTACATAAGCCTCCTTCCTCCTCCTGACAAGTGTTTCGACCGCTTGAGTAAACCACGGTTTCCTTGCTCGACCTCTTCCTCCCTGCCTGATAGGTACAAACATATCAAGGACACGCAGTAGGTGTTCCTTGAACAAGCTCCACATTTCCATTGTGCCCATCCCCTGCAGTTTTCCTCTTCATCCGATGCATCCTAAGTCTTGACTCATCGCATCATAATTGCCTTTCCCCCAGATATAGTTCTTGCCCTGCGGTATATATCTATCCCTTTCCATCACTAAAGTAAACTTAATCGAATTGTGGTCACTATCACCAAAGTGCTCACCTACCTCCAAATCTAACACCTGTCCTGGTTCATTACCCAGTCCCAAATCCAATATGGCCTCGCCTCTCGTTGGCCTATCTACATACTGTGTCAGGAAACCCTCCTGCACACCTTGGACAAAAACGGACCCATCTAAAGTATTCGAACTATAACGTTTCCAGTCAATATCTGGAAAGTTAAAGTCCCCCATAACAACTACCCTGTTGTTTCCCCTCCTATACGGAATCATCTTTGCAATCATTTCCTCTACATCTCTGGAAATATTCGGAGGCCTCCAGAAAACCCCTAACAGGGTGACCTCTCCTTTACTCTTTCGAACCTCTGCCCATACTACCTCAGTAGACGAGTCCTCATCAAACGTCCTTTATGCCACCGTAATACTGTCCTTGACTAACAATGCCACCCCTTCCCCTCTTTTAGCACCTTCCCTGAGCTCACTGAAATATCTAAACCACGGCACCTGCAACAACCATTCCTGTCCCTGCTCTATCCATGTCTCCGAAATGGCCACAACATCGAAGTCCCAGGTACCAACCCAGGCCGCAAGTTCACCCACCTTATTGCGGATGCTCCTGACATTGAAGTAGAAACACTTTAAACCACTTTCCTGCCTGCTGGTACACTCCTACAACTTTGAAACCTTACTCATGACCTCACTACTCTCAACCTCCTGCATACTGGAGCTACAATTCAGGTTCCCAAGCCCATGCTGAACTAATTTAAACCTTACCGAAGAGCATTAGCAAATTTACACCCCAGGATATTGGTACCCCTCTGGTCCAGGTGCAGACCTTCCCGTTTCTAGAGGTCCCACCGAACCCAGAATGAGCCCCAATTATCCAGAAATATGAAACCCACCCTCCTGCACCATTCCTGTAGCCACGTGTTCAACTCCTCTCTCCATATTCCTCGTCTCGCTATCACGTGGCACGGGTAACAACCCAGACATAATAACTCTGTTTGTCCTAGATCTATGTTTCCACCCTAGACTCCCTGAATTCCTGCCTTACATCCCTATCCCTTTTCCTACCTATGTCGTTGGTACCTATGTGCACCAAGACTTGGGGCTGCTCCCCCTCCCCCTAAAGGATCCCGAAAACACGATCCGAGACATCACGCACCCTGGCACCTGGAAG
This sequence comes from Scyliorhinus torazame, assembly GCF_047496885.1. Classification (NCBI taxonomy): domain Eukaryota; kingdom Metazoa; phylum Chordata; class Chondrichthyes; order Carcharhiniformes; family Scyliorhinidae; genus Scyliorhinus; species Scyliorhinus torazame. Next base: position 112,240,398 of record NC_092726.1, on the reverse strand, counting down.
GCAACACACCAACCGCGAGTCTCTCAAGTTCCCACAGAATCTCCTATCTATTCCCCTAACTATGGAGTCTCCAATGACTAATGCACTACTCCTCTCCCCCTTTCCCTTCTGAGCAACAGGGGCAGTCTCTGTTTCAGAGACCTGTGCCCCATGGCTTACCCCTGGTAAGTCCCCCCCAACAGTATCCAAAGCGGTATACCTGTTACTAAGGTGAACGACCACAGGGGATCCCTGTACTGACTGCTTCCTCCCAGCCCCTCTCACCGTAACCCATCTATCTTGATTCTTCGGAGTAACGACATCCCTGAAGCTTCTATCTATGACCACCTCTGCCTCCCGAATGATCCGAAGTTCATCCAGCTCCAGTTCCCAAACGCGGTTTCTGAGGAGCTGGAGATGGGTGCACTTCCCACAGATGAAACCAGCAGGGACAATGACGGTGTCCCTCACCTCAAACATTCTGCAGGAGGAACACTGCACTGCCTTCCCTGCCATCCCCTCTAGATAAAAAAAGAAAAAGAAAGAAATAGCTTACCTGTTATTCACTCCCCTTCTCAGTAAACACTCACTCCGCAACCTCTGCGCCCCGCACGATAACACCTGAGGAAAAAGAAAAGAAAAACTACTTACCAGTCACCAGCCAGTGCCTTACCTTCAGGCTGTGACGTCACGGTTCAACTTCTTTCGACTTCTATCTGCCCTCAGCAATGATTTCCTGTTGTCCAGTTTGTGTCCAATGCAGCAGAACAGGTTTAGTGATGTTTTCTCAGGGGCATCTGACCAGGAGCTGTACGTCCCGCATCGGGACTCCAGTCTATTATGGTCCCGGAGCAAATAACAGTATTTTCATTGGTTGTTTTATTCATGAGGCATTGAATTGAATGTAAACTTTCCATTTGAACTCGTCTCTCAGGGTGATTATTCCAGGTGTCTATTTCACCCCTGATGGGGCTATGGTACATTGTGTGCTGTCAGTGGTGTGCGGTGTGCTGGGTGTCTGATGGCGCTGTGGTACATTGTGTACTGTAAGTGGTGTGTGGTGAGCTGGGTGCGCGATTGGGGTGTGGTACATTGTGTACAGTCACTGGTGTGAAGTGTGATGGTTGTCTGATGGGGGTGTGGTACATTGTGTGCTGTCAGTGGTGTGAAGTGTGCTGGGTGTCTGATGGGGGCGTGGTACATTGTGTACTGTCAGTGGTGTGAAGTGTGCTGGGTGTCTGATGGGGGTGTGGTACATTGTGTACTGTCAGTGGTGTGCGGTGTGCTGGGTGTCTGACGGTCGTGTGGTACACTGTGTACTGTCAGTGGCGTGCGGTGTGCTGGGTGTCTGATGGGGTTGTGGTACATTGTGTACTGTCAGTGGTGTGCGGTGTGCTGGGTGTCTGATGGTGCTGTGGTACATTGTGTACTGTCAGTGGTGTGCGGTGTGCTGCGTGTCTGATGGGGGTGTGGTACATTGTGTACTGTCAGTGGTGTGTGGTGTGCTGTGTGCCTGATGGTGGTGTGGTACATTGTGTAATGTCAGTGGTGTGTTGTGTGCTGGGTGCCTGATGGGGCTGTGGTACATTGTGTACTGTCAGTGGTGTGCGGTGAGCTGGGTGTTTGATGGGGGTGTGGTACATTGTGTACTGTCAGTGGTGTGTGGTGTGCTGGCTGCTTGATGGGGCTGTGGTACATTGTGTACTGTCAGTGGTGTGTGGTGTGCTGGGTGCCTGATGGGGGTGTGGTACATTGTGTACTGTCAGTGGTGTGTGGTCTGCTGGGTGCTTGATGGGGCTGTGGTACATTGTGTACTGTCAGTGGTGTGTGGTGTGCTGGGTGCCTGACGGGGGCGTGGTACATTGTGTGCTGTCAGTGGTGTGCGGTGTGCTGGGTGTCTGATGGGGGTGTGGTACATTGTGTACAGTCAGTGGCGTGCTTCGAGCTGGGTGGTTGATGGGGGTGTGGTACATTGTGTACCGTCAGTGGTGTGTGGTGTGCTGGGTGCCTGATGGGGGTGTGGTACATTGTGTACTGTCAGTGGTGTGTGGTCTGCTGGATGCTTGATGGGGCTGTGGTACATTTTGTACTATCAGTGGTGTGCGGTGTGCTGGGTGCCTGATGGGGGCGTGGTACATTGTGTGCTGTCAGTGGTGTGCGGTGTGCTGGGTGTCTGATGGGGGGGTGGTACATTGTGTACAGTCAGTGTCGTGTTTCGAGCTGGGTGTTTGATGGGGGTGTGGTACATTGTGTACCGTCAGTGGTGTGTGGTGTGCTGGGTGCCTGATTGAGCTGTGGTACATTGTGTACTGCCAGTGGTGTGCGGTGTGCTGGGTGCCTGATGGGGGTGTGGTGCATTGTGTACTGTCAGTGGTGTGTGGTGTGCTGGGTGCCTAATGGGGCTGTGGTACAATGAGTACTGTGAGGGGTGTGTCGTTTGCTGGGTGCCTGATGAGGCTGTGGAGAGTGAGCACTGTGAAGTCTATGTGGTGCAGTGGGTGACTGATTGGGCTATGGTAGAATGCGTATGTGGGCGGTGTGTGGTGTAGTGGGTGACTGACTGGGCTATGTTACACTGCGTATGTGAGGGGTGTGTCGTGTGCGCGGTGACTGACCTGGCTATGGTACATTACGTATGTGAAAGGTGTGTGGTTTACTGGGTTACTGACTGGGCGATGGTACATTATGTATGTGAGGGGAGTGTGGTGTACTGGGTGGCTGACTTGGCGATGGTACGTTGCATATGTGAGTGGTGTGTGGTTTGATGGGTGACTGACTGGGCTATTGTACGTTGCGCATGTGAGGGGTGTGTGGTGAATTGTGTGGCTAACCGGGCTATGGGACATGGTGTACCATTGCCTTTCCGCCTGGAATTCAGCTGTTGGAGCGGGCGGCGCAGCAGAGTCGAGCGGTAGTATTTAAACTAGCTGCTTCGCGGATTCGAGACTTCTCGGCGGGTATTCAGTTGTTGGACTGGGCGGCGCTACAGCGTCGAGCGGTGAGTATTTAAAGGTAAAGTGTGAGAAAGGCAGGAGTTCCCAGACACGTATAATGCTCCCCGTCTCCAATGTCGGAGTTCAGGGACGCGTCCGATGTCCCTGAGTCCTTCATGTGCGGGAAGTGTGTCCAGCTGCAGCTCCTGTTAGACCGCATGAGGGCCCAGGAGCTGCGGATGGACTCACTGTGGAGCATCCGCGATGCTGAGGAGGTCGTGGATAGCACGTTTAGTGAGTTGGTCACACCACAGATTAGGATTGGTGAGGGAGACAGGGAATGGGTGACGAAAAGGCAGAGAAAGAGTAGGAAGGCAGTGCAGGTGCCCCTTGCCGTCATCTCCCTCCAAAACAGGCATACCGTTTTGGACACTGTTGGGGGAGATGACTCACCAGGTGAAGGCAGTAGTAGCCAGACTCATGGCACCGTGGCTGGCTCTGCTGCACGGAAGGGCGGGAAAAAGACTGGCAGGGCTATAGTCATAGGGGATTCAGTCGTCAGGGGTGTAGACAGGCGTTTCTGTGGTCGTAAACGAGACACCCGAATGGTATGTTGTCTCCCGGGTGCACGGGTCAGGGATGTCTCAGATCGGCTGCAGGCCATACTGAAGGGGAGGGTGAACAGCAAGTTGTCGTGGTGCATATAGGCACCAACGATATTGGTAAAAAACGGGATGACGTCCTACAATCAGAATTTCGGGAGTTAGCAGATAAGTTAAAAAGTAAGACTTCAAAGGTAGTATCTCAGGATTGCTACCAGTGCCACGAGGCAGTCAGAGTAGAAATTCAAGAATAGTCAGAATGAATACGTGGCTTGAGAGATGGTGCAGGAGGGAGGGGTTCGGATTTTTGGGACATTGGAACCGGGTCTGGGGGTGGTGGGACCATTACAAATCGGATGGTCTACACCTGGGCAGGACTGGAACAAATGTCCTAGGGGGTGCTTTTGCGAACACTGTTGGGGAGGTTTTAAACTAATGTGGCAGGGGGACGGGAACCAGATTAGGAAGTTCGATGTCAGTAAAGAGGCAGCAACTAAAGCCATTAAGGTACTAGATACTAAACTCTGTGACTAAGGGGAAGAGTAGACAGGGAAGTGATGATGAACGCAAGGGGACAGGTGGTCTGGTCCGAGGTGCATTTGTCTTAATGCGAGAAGTGTATCAGGTAAGGCAGATGCATTTAGTGCTTGGATTAGTTCCTAGCAATATGATGTTATTGTTATCACTGAGACTTGGTTAAGGGAAGGGCAAGATCGGCAACTAAATATCCCAGGATATCAATGCTTCAGGTGTCATGTGAGAGTACCTTTAAGAAATTGATGTTTAAGCAATGTACCTTTAAGAAATGGAGCAGCTCATATTACTGAAGTGATGTCAGAATGTGGGTAGAGCTGGGCTTTAGCTCAGCCACTTTGCAGTTTTAAGTTTCAGTTTTGAGGAAAAGAGCTTGGGTGAGTCTGTATTTTGCAGTGAGCTGGATCAGCGGTGATCTCTGCCAAGAAAGACTATCTCTGAATCATTTGTGTGATTTTATCTCATAATAGTAATGTCTTGAACCTGATGTGTTTCTGTTTAAAGGTGTTAAGTCTTTTGGAGGTTTGACGGAACATTTTGAGGGATTATTTAGTGTTGTATTATTTTCGGGGCTATCTTTGAAGTAAGGGGTGTTACGGGATCCAATGTTTATTTAAAAAGGTTAAGTTGAATTCATGGAATAAACATTGTTTTGTATTTAAACACCCACATATCCATAATTGTAATACCACACCTGTAGACAAAGCCGTGTGCTTCAAAAGCAACAATATATTAAAGGGAGAGGTTGGTTGAACTCCACGATACATTTTGGGGTTCTGGAAACACCTCTCCCATAACAATTGTGGGCTCGAGGGGGATAAAAGTCTATCTATTGGATAAGTTTTTGAGAACTTAAAGCCAGTGAAGGATTACTGCTTTTCCTGTGTTGTATTTTAGTTTATGTGGGGAGAGTGTTGTGAACAATGGCTCTTTCAGAGGCTCAGAGGTGTTTGGGGGTGGAGAATGTGATGCGCAGTACCTTACGGACAGAGACGAAAAGCAGACTGTTAGATTTGGCAAAAACCTTGTAGTTAACATTACCTGACAAAGTGCGAAAAGGTGAGGTAATTATGGCGGTGGTTAAACATTTAAAGTTGCCTGAGATAGAGTTTGACTCATTGGAAACGGCAAAAATGCAGTTGCAAATTCAACAAATGGAAAATGAGAAAGAATTAAAGCGGCTTGAATACGAAAGAGTGTGTGAGAGAGAGAGAGAGAGAGAGAGAGAGAGAGAAAATAAATAAAGAGAGAGAGAGAGGTAAAAGAACGACAGAGAGAGAGGAAAATGCAAAGGAGAGAGAACCTGTCAGCAGCCAGGTTCATGGCACCGTGGCTGGCTCTGCTGCACAGAAGGGCGGGAAAAAGAGTGGCAGAGCTATAGTGATAGGGGATCCAATTGGAAGGGGAATAGACAGGCGTTTCTGCGGACGCAAACGAGAATCCAGGTTGGTATGTTGCCTCCCTGGTGCAAGGGTCAAGGATGTCTCGGAGCGGCTGCAGGGCATTCTGGAGGGGGAGGGTGAACAGCCAGCTGTCGTGGTGCATATAGGCACCAACGATATAGGTAAAAAACGAGATGAGGTCCTACAAACTGAATTTAGGGAGTTAGGAGTTAATCTAAAAAGTAGGACCTCAAAGGTAGTAATCTCAGGATTGCTACCAGTGCCACGTGATAGACAGAGTAGGAATGACAGGATAGCTAGGATGAATACGGGGCTTGAGAGATGGTGCAGGAGGGAGGGTTTCAAATTCCTGGGACATTGGAACCGGTTCTGGGGGAGGTGAGACCTGTACAAATTGGACGGTCTGCATCTGAGTGGGACCGGAACCAATGTTCTCGGGGGTGTGTTTGCTAGTGCAGTTTGGGAGGGTTTAAACTAATGTGGCAGGGGGATGGGAACCGATGTAGGAAGCCAGTCGGGGCGGAAACAAAAGGCAGGAAGGGAGAGTGTGTAAAGCATGACCAGAGAAAGCAGGGCAGAGAGCAAGGAAAGTCTACATTAAACTGCATTTATTTCAATGCAAGGGGCCTGACGGGCAAAGCGGATGAACTCAGGGCATGGGTGGGCACATGGGACTGGGATATTATAGCGATGACTGAAACATGGCTAAGGGAGGGGCAGGACTGGCAGCTCAATGTTCCAGGGTACAGATGGTATAGAAAGGATAGAACAGGAGGTAAGAGAGGAGGGGGAGTGGCGTTTTTGATTGGGGAGAACATCACGGCAGTACTTAGAGGGGATATATCCGAGAGTTCGCCCACTGAGTCTATATGGATGGAACTGAAAAATAAGAAGGGAGAGATCACCTTGATAGGACTGTACTACAGGCCCCCAAATAGTCAGCGGGAAATTGAGGAGCAAATATGTAAGGAGATTATAGATAGCTGCAAGAAAAATAGGGTGGTAATAGTCGGGGACTTTAACTTTCCCAACATTGACTGGGACTGCCATAGCATTAGGGGCTTGGAAATTTGTTGAGTGTATTCAGGAGGAATTTCTCATTCAGTCTGTGGATGGACCGACTAGAGAGGGGGCAAAACTTGACCTCGTCTTGGGAAATAAGGAAGGGCAAGTGACAGAAGTGTTAGTGAGGGATCACTTTGGGACAAGTGACCATAACTCCATTAGTTTTAAGATAGCTATGGAGAATGATAGGTCTGGACCAAGAGTTAAAATTCTTAATTGGGGCAAGGCCAATTTTGATGGTATCAGACAGGAACTTTCAGAGGTAGATTGGGGGAGACTGTTGGCAGGCAAAGGGACGGCTGGTAAATGGGAGGCTTTTAAAAATGTGTTATCCAGGGTTCAGAGTAAGCACATTCCCTTTAGAGTGAAGGGTAAGGCTGGTAGAAGTAGGGGACCCTGGATGACTGGAGATATTGAGACTCTGGTCAAAAAGAAGAAGGAGGCATATGACGGACATAAACAACTGGGATCAAGTGGATCCCTTGAAGAGTATAGAGATTGTCGAAATAGAGTTAAGAGGGAAATCAGGAGGGCAAAAAGGGGACATGAAATTGCTTTGGCAAATAATGCAAAGGAGAATCCAAAGAGCTTCTACAGACACATAAAGGGAAAACGAGTAACTATGGACAGAGTAGGGCTTCTTAAGGAGCAACAAGGACATCTATGTGCAGAGCCACAAGAGTTGGGTGAGATCCTGAATGAATATTTCTCATCGGTATTCACGGTGGAGAAAAGCATGGATGTTAGGAAACTCAGGGAAATAAATAGTGATGTACTGAGAAGTGTGCATATTACAGAGGAGGAGGTGCACGAAGTCTTAAAGCGCATCAAGGTAGATAAATCCCCGGGACCTGATGAAATGTATCCCAGGATGTTGTGGGAGGCTAGGGAGGAAATTGCGGGTCCCCTAACAGAGATATTTGAATCATCGGCAGCCACAGGTGAGGTGCCTGAAGATTGAAGAGTAGCGAATGCTGTGCCCTTGTTTAAAAGGGCAGCAGGGAATAGCCTGGGAACTACAGACCGGTGAGCCTAACGTCTGTAGTAGGTAAGTTGCGAGAAGGTATTCTGAGAGACAGGATCTACAAGCATTTAGAGAGGCAAGGACTGATTCGGGGAAGTCAGCATGGCTTTGTGCGTCGAAAATCATGTCTCACAAATTTGATTGAGTTTTTTGAGGGGGTGACCAACAAGGTAGATGAGGGCAGTGCAGTAGACGTTGTCTACATGGACTTTAGCAAAGCCTTTGACAAGGTACCGCATGGTAGGTTGTTGCAGAAGGTTAAAGCTCACGGGATCCAGTGTGAGGTTGCCAATTGGATTCAAAATTGGCTGGACGACAGAAGACCAGTTGTAGGGGTTGTAGAGGGTTGTTTTTCAAACTGGAGGCCTGTGACCAGTGGTGTGCCTCAGGTATCGGTGCTGGGTCCACTGTTATTTGTGATTTATATTAATGATTTGGATGAGAATTTAGGAGACATGGTTAGTAAGTTTGCAGATGACACCAAGATTGGTGGCACAGTGGATAGTGAAGAAGGTTATCTAGGATTGCAACGGGATCTTGATCAATTAGGCCAGTGGGCCGACGAATGGCAGATGGAGTTTAATTTAGATAAATGTGAGGTGATGCATTTTGGCAGATCGAATCAGGCCAGGACCTACTCAGTTAATGGGTTGGCGTTGGGGAGAGTTATAGAACAAAGAGATCTAGGAGTACAGGTTCATAGCTCCTTGAAGGTGGAGTCGCAGGTGGACAGGGTGGTGAAGAAGGCATTCGGCATGCTTGGCTTCATTGGTCAGAACATTGAATACAGGAATTGGGACGTCTTGTTGAAGTTGTACAAGACATTGGTACGGCCACACTTGGAATACTGTGTGCAGTTCTGATCACCCTATTATAGAAAGGATATTATTAAACTAGAAAGAGTGCAGAAAAGATTTACTAGGATGTTACCGGGACTTGATGGTTTGAGTTATAAGGAGAGGCTGGACAGACTGGGACTTTTTTCCCTGGAGCGTAGGAGGCTTAGGGATGATCTTATAGAGGTCTATAAAATAATGAGGGGCATAGATAAGGTAGATAGTCAACATTTTTTCCCAAAAGCAGGGGAGTCTAAAACTAGAGGGCATAGGTTTAAGGTGAGAGGGGAGAGATTCAGAAGGGCCCAGAGGGGCAATTTCTTCACTCAGAGGGTAGTGAGTGTCTGGAATGTGCTGCCAGAGGTAGTAGTAGAGGCGGGTACAATTGTGTCTTTTAAAAAACATTTAGATAGTTACATGGGTAAGATGGGTATAGAGGGTTATGGGTCAAGTGCGGGCAACTGGGACGAGCTTAATGGTCAAAACTGGGCGGCATGGACTGGTTGGGCGAAGGGGCTGTTTCCATGCTGTAAACTTATATGATTCTATGATAAAGGAGCAAAGAACGAATAGCCCTAGAAGAACAAAAAGAACAAGAAAGGGAGATAGAGATCAGGGAAAAAGATAAAGAGAGGGAGTTTGAACTTCAGAAAATGGCCATGAAACATGAAAGTCAATTAAAATTGGCAGACATAAAGGGGAAACGTACATTTGGATGATAGTGATGAGGATAGTGAGAAGGAGCGACATAGTCGAAGGCTTGGTGGGAATCTATTTAAATATGTCCAAGCATTGCCAGAGTTTGACGAGAAGGAAGTGGAAGCCTTTTCATTTCATTTGAGAAGATAGCTAAACAAATGAAATGACATGTAGGTGTTACTGATTCAAACCAAGCTGGTAGATAGAGCTTGTGAAGTGTTTGCATCACTACCGGAGGAGGTATCTGGAACGTATGAGGAGGTGGAGAAATCCAGCTTAAGTGCATATGAGCTAGTGCCTGAAACTTACAGACAATGGTTTCGAAATAAACTAGGCCATGTAAAGTCACAGTGTTAGTAGTTGAAGAAAAGCACTGTGAAGGTTGATGTGGTAAAACAGGATAAGCCAGTTGTATCTGTTGGAGTGGTAAAGGAAAGCTCAAGGCAAGCGAAGGAGGTGCAAACGATTGTGCAACCTGTTCAAGAAGTAATTGTTAAGAAGGTGCCAGATGTCTTTAAAGAATTGACTTGTGTGGGTAAAGTTTAGTCATGTGCATCAGGAGGAGCAGGTAAAGAAGTCACAATTTTAGGATACAGGGGCTAGTCAATCTTTAATGGTAAGAAATGAGGAATTATGTAGTTTGGGAAGAATGTTGTCTGAAAAGGAGGTGATATGTAGAATTCAGGGTGAGAGGAGTAGCGTTCCATTATATAAGGTAAGGTTGGAAAGTCCAGTGAAGAGTGGTGAAGTGGTAGCAGGAGGAATAGAGAAACTATCTTGTCCAGGAATACAGTTTATCTTTGGTAATGATTTAGCTGGATCGCAGGTGGGAGTAATGCCTACTGTGGTTGATAAGCCAGTGGAAAATCAGACAACCGAAGTGTTAAAGGACGAATATCCTGGGATTTTTTTAGATTGTGTACTAACAATGTCACAAAGTCACAGGTTAAGACAAGGGGAGAAATCAAAGAGTGAAGGTGAAGTTGAAGTGCAATTATCAGAAACGATTTTTGATCAGATGGTGGAAAACGAACAAGGACAGATGGAGGATGAGGCGGATATTTTTCGTTCAGGAAAAAAGGCGGAGTTACAACAGAAACATTTAGAAATAAAACGGATATATCAGAAAGAATATACGGAAGAGGAATCTGAGAGTATACCAGAGTGTTATTACCGAAAAAGTGATGTCTTGATGAGAAAATGGAGGCCTGTACATATGCAGGCGGATGAATAGTGGGCAGAAGTTCATCAAGTAGTATTGCCGGTAGGGTATAGAAAGGAGGCGTTGCGAGTCGCACATGAGGTACCAGAGGGAGGTCATTTGGGAATCAGGAAAACTTGTCAATCAAGTGACACATGTCAAGTGATAGGGAAACCTCAAGCAGTGATAAAACCAGCGCCCTTAATACCCATCCCAGCATTTGAGGAACTTTTTGCAAGGGTCCTACTCGATTGTTTAGGACCGCTTACTAAAACAAAAAGTGGGAATCAATATCTTTTGATTAAAATGAATGTGTCTACTAGGTTTCCAGAGGCCATTCCATTACCAAATATTACAGCAAAAAGGATTGTGGAGGAGTTACTTAAATTATTTACTAGATATGAACTACCCACAGAAATTCAATCGGATCAAGGATCGAATTTTACTTCAAAGTTATTCAAAGAAGTTATGGATAGCTTAGGAATAAAACAATTTAAATCAACTGCGTACCATCCAGAATCGCAGGGAGCGTTAGAAAGATGGCATCAGACATTAAAACAATGTTGACGGCGTATTGTCAAGATTATCCAGGGGATAGGGATAAAGGAATTCCATTCGTATTGTTTGCAATTAGGGATGCACCGAATGAGTTTACCAAATGTAGTCCTTTTGAACTAATTTTTGGTCTTGAGGTAAGAGGACCACTTAAATTGATTAAGGAAAAATTGGTGGGTGAGAAATCAGAAATTAAACTATTGGATTACGTGTCAAATTTTAGGGAACGATTAAATAGAGCAGGTGAATTGGCTGGACAACATTTGAAAGTTGCACAAAAAGTGATGAAACGGGTAGCAGACAAGAACACCAAAGTTCGTAGTTTTGTCAGTGGGGATAACGTTTTAGTGTTGTTACCAGTGGTAGGTGAGCCTTTCAAATATAGGTTTTGTGGACCGTATCAGCTTGAAAGGGAATTAAGTGAGGGGGAAACTGAAGTGACATCACATAAAAGCTGTGACCTGAGTGGCTGGTTGGGATTCTAACCTAAATTTAAAAAAAAATAAAAAAAAATTTGAGTATTTGGGAACTAATTAAACATAATAACTTAATTATAATTTAGAGGATATCTAAGCCAGAGATCGGAGAATATTATAGTTAGCTATCGCATTTCTATTAGAAATCTAGTGCTAGGAAACAGATAGTTGACAGTAACTTTGCAATTTTTAAAAAAAGTATTTAAAAAATAAAAGACAAATTTTAATTTTAATTAATTGACGCAATGTCAGTTAGAGGGGTGCTGTGCTCTGACTGTGAGATGTGGCAGGTCCGGGAGGCTTCCAGCGTCCCGGATGGCTTCATCTGCAGGAAGTGCACCCAACTGCAGCTCCTCACAGACCGCATGGTTCGGTTGGAGCAGCAATTGGATGCACTTAGGAGCATGCAGGTGGCGGAAAGCGTCATAGATCGCAGTTATGTAAATGTGGTCACACCCAAGGTGCAGGCAGAGAAATGGGTGACCACCAGAAAGGGCAGGCAGTCAGTGCAGGAATCCCCTGTGGTTGTCCCCCTCTCGAACAGATATACCCCTATTGGATACTGTCGGGGGGGATAGCCTATCAGGGGAAAACAGCAGCAGCCAGAGCAGTGGCACCACGGCTGGCTCTGATGTTCAGAAGGGAGGGTCAAAGCGCAGAAGAGTAATAGTAATAGGGGACTCTATAGTCAGGGGCACAGATAGGCGCTTCTGTGGACGTGAAAGAGACTCCAGGATGGTATGTTGCCTCCCTGGTGCCAGGGTCCAGGATGTCCCCGAACGGGTAGAGGGAATCCTGAAGGGGGAGGGCAAACAGGCAGAGGTCGTTGTACATATTGGTACTAACGACATAGGCAGGAAGGGGCATGAGGTCCTGCAGCAGGAGTTCATGGAGCTAGGCAGAAAGTTAAAAGACAGGACCTCGAGGGTTGTAATCTCGGGATTACTCCCTGTGCCACGTGCCAGTGAGGCTAGAAATAGGAAGATAGAGCAGACAAACACGTGGCTAAACAGCTGGTGTAGGAGGGAGGGTTTCCGTTATCTGGACCACTGGGAGCTCTTCCGGGGCAGGTGTAACCTGTATAAGATGGACGGGTTGCATCTAAATCGGAGAGGCATAAATATCCTGGCCGCGAGGTTTGCTAGTGTCACACGGGAGGGTTTAAACTAGTATGGCAGGGGGGTGGGCACGGGAGCAATAGGTCAGAAGGTGAGAGCATTGAGGGAGAACTAGGGAATAGGGACAGTGTGGCTCTGAGGCAGAGCAGACGGGGAGAAGTTGCTGAACACAGCGGGTCTGGTGGCCTGAAGTGCATATGTTTTAATGCAAGGAGCATTACGGGTAAGGCAGATGAACTTAGAGCTTGGATTTCTACTTGGAACTATGATGCTGTTGCCATTCCAGAGGCCTGGTTGAGGGAAGGGCAGGATTGGCAGCTAAACGTTCCAGGATTTAGATGTTTCAGGCGGGATAGAGGGGGATGTAAAAGGGGAGGCGGAGTTGCGCTACTTGTTCGGGAGAATATCACAGCTATACTGCGAGAGGACACCTCCGAGGGCAGTAAGGCTATATGGGTAGAAATCAGGAATAAGAAGGGTGCAGTCACAATGTTGGGGGTATACTACAGGCCTCCCAACAGCCAGCGGGAGATGGAGGAGCAGATAGGTAGACAGATTTTGGGAAAGAGTAAAAACAACAGGGTTGTGGCGATGGGAGACTTCAACTTCCCCAATATTGACTGGGACTCACTTAGTGCCAGGGCTTAGACGGGGCGGAGTTTGTAAGGAGCATCCAGGAGGGCTTCTTAAAACAATATGTAAACAGTCCAACTCGGGAAGGGGCGGTACTGGACCTGGTATTGGGGAATGAGCCCGGCCAGGTGGTAGATGTTTCAGTAGGGGAGCATTTCGGTAACAGTGACCACAATTCAGTAAGTTTTAAAGTACTGGTGGACAAGGATAAGAGTGGTCCGAGGATGAATGTGCTAAATTGGGGGAAGGCTAATTATAACAATATTAGGTGGGAACTGAAGAACATAGATTGGGGGCGGATGTTTGAGGGCAAATCAACATCTGACATGTGGGAGGCTTTCACGTGTCAGTTGAAAGGAATACAGGACAGGCATGTTCCTGTGAGGAAGAAAGATAAATACGGCAATTTTCGGGAACCTTGGATGACGAGTGATATTGTAGGCCTCGTCAAAAAGAAAAAGGAGGCATTTGTCAGGGCTAAAAGGCTGGGAACAGACGAAGCCTGTGTGGCCTATAAGGAAAGTAGGAAGGAACTTAAGCAAGGAGTCAGGAGGGCTAGAAGGGGTCATGAAAAGTCATTGGCAAATAGGGTTAAGGAAAATCCCAAGGCTTTTTACACGTACATAAAAAGCAAGAGGGTAGCCAGGGAAAGGGTTGGCCCACTGAAGGATAGGCAAGGGAATCTATGTGTGGAGCCAGAGGAAATGGGCGAGGTACTAAATGAATACTTTGCATCAGTATTCACCAAAGAGAAGGAATTGGTAGATGTTGAGTCTGGAGAAGGGGGTGTAGATAGCCTGGGTCACATTGTGATCCAAAAAGACGAGGTGTTGGGTGTCTTAAAAAATATTAAGGTAGATAAGTCACCAGGGCCGGATGGGATCTACCCCAGAATACTGAAGGAGGCTGGAGAGGAAATTGCTGAGGCCTTGACAGAAATCTTTGGATCCTCGCTGTCTTCAGGGGATGTCCCGGAAGACTGGAGAATAGCCAATGTTGTTCCTCTGTTTAAGAAGGGTAGCAAGGATAATCCCGGGAACTACAGGCCGGTGAGCCTTACTTCAGTGGTAGGGAAATTACTGGAGAGAATTCTTCGAGACAGGATCTACTCCCATTTGGAAGCAAATGGACGTATTAGTGAGAGGCAGCACGGTTTTGTGAAGGGAAGGTCGTGTCTCACTAACTTGATAGAGTTTTTCGAGGAGGTCACTAAGATGATTGATGCAGGTAGGGCAGTAGATGTTGTCTATATGGACTTCAGTAAGGCCTTTGACAAGGTCCCTCATGGTAGACTAGTACAAAAGGTGAAGTCACACGGGATCAGGGGTGAACTGGCAAGGTGGATACAGAACTGGCTAGGCCATAGAAGGCAGAGGGTAGCAATGGAGGGATGCTTTTCTCATTGGAGGGCTGTGACCAGTGGTGTTCCACAGGGATCAGTGCTGGGACCTTTGCTCTTTGTAGTATATATAAATGATTTGGAGGAAAATGTAACTGGTCTGATTAGTAAGTTTGCAGACGACACAAAGGTTGGTGGAATTGCGGATAGCGATGAGGACTGTCTGAGGATACAGCAGGATTTAGATTGTCTGGAGACTTGGGCGGAGAGATGGCAGATGGAGTTTAATCCGGACAAATGTGAGGTAATGCATTTTGGAAGGGCTAATGCAGGTAGGGAATATACAGTCAATGGTAGAACCCTCAAGAGTATTGAAAGTCAAAGAGATCTAGGAGTACAGGTCCACAGGTCATTGAAAGGGGCAACACAGGTGGAGAAGGTAGTCAAGAAGGCATACGGCATGCTTGCCTTCATTTGCCGGGGCATTGAGTATAAGAATTGGCAAGTCATGTTGCAGCTTTATAGAACCTTAGTTAGGCCACAATTGGAGTATAGTGTTCAATTCTGGTCGCCATACTACCAGAAGGATGTGGAGGCTTTAGAGAGGGTGCAGAAGAGATTTACCAGAATGTTGCCTGGTAGGGAGGGCATAAGCTATGAGGAGCGATTGATTAAACTCGGTTTGTTCTCACTGGAACGAAGGAGGTTGAGGGGCGACCTGATAGAGGTATACAAAATTATGAGGGGCATAGACAGAGTGGATAGTCAGAGGCTTTTCCCCAGGGTAGAGGGGTCAATTACTATGGGGCATAGGTTTAAGGTGAGAGGGGCAAAGTTTAGAGTAGATGTACGAGGCAAGTTTTTTACGCAGAGGGTAGTGGGTGCCTGGAACTCACTACCGGAGGAGGTAGTGGAAGCAGGGACGATAGGGACATTTAAGGGGCATCTTGACAAATATATGAATAGGATGGGAATAGAAGGATACGGACCCAGGAAGTGTAGAAGATTGTAGTTTAGTCGGGCAGGATGGTCGCCACGGGCTTGGAGGGCCGAAGGGCCTGTTCCTGTGCTGTACATTTCTTTGTTCTTTGTTCTTTGTTCTTTGTTGTGAATTATGTGGTAAAAACACCATATAGAAGGAAGACTCACCGAGTGTGTCATGTTAATATGCTTAAAAGGTACACTTTGAAAGGGAAGGAGAGAAAAAGGAGGTTTTAATGATTCTAACTCAAAGTGACGAACCACATCCAGATGACTTTGAATTTGACATACCTCAAATGAAATTGGAAAGTGAGGATGTTCTTAAAATTGGGATGAATTGTTAAGTTACCTTCCAGAGGAAAAATGAACTGGCCTGAAAGAGTTATTGATATCACATGGGCAAGTTTTTAGAGATAAATTGGGAAGGACTAAAATGGCTATACATGATGTAGATGTGGGAAATGCTGTTCCTATGAAACAACATTCGTATAGACTTAATACTTTAAAATTGGCACAGGTTACCAGAGAGATTGAGATTATGCTGAAAAATGGCATAATTGAAGTGGGTTGCAGCCAATGGAGCTCACCCATAGTGATTGTCCCTAAACCAGACGGTACCCAACGGTTGTGTGTGGACTAAAGAAAGGTGAATGCAGTTACAAGAACGGACTCTTACCTTGTCCCACGTTTGAAGGATTGCATGGAGAAAGTGGGACAATCTGCTTTTATTTCCAACTTCCAGACGTGGAACGAACATTTAAAACATCGTATGGCGTTCTTCGATCGACTTCAGGAGGCGGGTTTGGTATTGAACCTAGCCGAAAGTGAATTTGGAGTAGCACGAATCACTTTCCTTGAGGAGTTTCCGATACCCTCAAGACGAAGGGGAATAATGCAATTTCTTAGCATGAGTGGATTTGATCAAACCTTTGTGCAAAAGTTTTGTGGCGTGATTACTCCACTGAGGGACTTGCTAAAGAAACGTCAAAATGTCAATGGGCAGTGGACTTTCAACAGGCATGTGACTGCCTGAAAGCTATGCTAACCGATGCTCCTGGATTGGAGAATTGCAGGGACTCTGTGATCAGAGTGAACTGAAGTATCTAATTTTAAAGAGAATTGCCGAGGCGTGGAGGAATGGATGGATCGTGCATTGACTTTCTTGTTCAAAGAGATTGTCAATCGAGAAGGATTACGGTTGGAGGAAGAAGAACGGGAAAGGTGGACGATATTATTATACCTGTTTGCGTGTGTTTTTTTTTGTGAAACGAAGAAGTATATTTCCTGTGTACATTTCTTAGTAGATGGTGCAAAAGTGAAAAATTTAACCATCTTGAAGTTGAAGGTTTATTTTTATTTTCTTGGGGGGAATGTGCCATCTGAGAGTTCCTTTAAGAAACGGATGTTTAAGCAATGTACCTTTAAGAAATGGAGCAGCTCATATTACTCAAGTGGTGTCAGAGTGTGGGTGGAGCTCAGCCATTTTGCAGTGTTTAGTTTCAGTTTTGAGGAAAAGAGCTTGGGTGTGTCTGTGTTTGCAGCGAGCTGGATCTGCGGTGATCTCTGCCAAGAAAGACTATCTCTGAATCGTTTGGGTCATTTAAACACACAATAGTAATGCCTTTAACCTGATGTGTTTCTGTTTAAAGGTGTTACGTCTTTTGGAGGTTTGAAGGAACATTTTGAGGCGTTATTTAGTGTTGTATTATTTTCGGGGTTTTCTTTGAAGTAAGGGGTGTTACGGGATCCAATGTTTATTTAAAAAGATTAAGTTCAATTCATGGAATAAACATTGTTTTGTATTTAAAAACCCACGTGTCCATAATTGTAATACCACACCGGGAGACAAAGCCGTGTGCTTCAAAAGCAACAATATATTAAAGGGAGAGGTTGGTTGAACTCCACGATACATTTTGGGGTTCTGATAACGTCGTTCCCATAACACAGGTGGGATTGAGAGGGAGGTAAAAGGGATTGAGGAGTGGGATTACTGGTCAGAGATGATATCACAGCTGTGATTAAGGAGGGCACGATGGAGGATTCGAGCAATATGGGTAGAGCTGAGAAATAGGAAGGGTGCAGTAACATTGTTGGGGCTTTACTACAGGCCTCCCAAAAGCGAGCGTGAAGTAGAGGTACAAATATGTAGACAGATT
The DNA here is from genome assembly GCF_047496885.1 of Scyliorhinus torazame. NCBI lineage: Eukaryota > Metazoa > Chordata > Chondrichthyes > Carcharhiniformes > Scyliorhinidae > Scyliorhinus > Scyliorhinus torazame. Next base: position 112,222,864 of record NC_092726.1, on the reverse strand, counting down.
ATCGAAAAATGTAGGAGCAATATAGTGATCGTGATGTGAGATTTTAACTTCCCAACATTGAATGGGACTCATGCAGTGTTGGAGGCGTAGATGGAGCAGAATTTGTAACGATCATCCAGGAGAGTTTTTTTAGAGCAGTATGTAAAAAGTCCAACTCGGGAAGGGGCCATTCTGGACCTGGTATTGGGGAATGATCCCGGCCAGGTGGTTAAAGTTTCAGTCGGTGATTAATTTGGGAAGAGCGATCACAATTCCGTAAGTTTTAGAATACTCATGGACAAAGACGAGAATGGTCCTAAAGGAAGAGTGCTAAATTGGGGAAAGGCCAAGTATACCAAAATTCGGCAGGTGCTACGGAATGTGGATTGGGTGCAGCTGTTTAAGGGTAAATCCACATTTGAAATGTGAGAGTATTTTAAGGAAAAGTTGATTAGAGTGCAGGACACCTTGTCCCTGTGAAAATGAGAGATAGAAGTGGCAAGGTTAGAGAACCATGGTTGACGGGTGGAATTGTGAGACTAACTCAGATGAAAAAGGAAGCATACATACGATCTAGGCGACTTAAAAACTGATGAAGCTTTGGAGGAATATCGGGAAAGTAGGACAAATCTCAAACCCGCAATAAAGAGGGCTAAAAGGGGTCATGAAATACCTTTGGCTAACAGGGTTAAGGAAAATCCCAAAGCCTTTTATTCCTATATAAGGAGCAAGAAGGTAACCAGAGAAAGGATTGGCCCACTCTAAGACAAAAGAGGGAAGTTATGCGTGGAGTAATAGGAAATGGGTGAGATTCTTAATGAGTACTTTGCATCGGTCCCGGAGGACTGGAGAATTGCTAATGCTGTCCCTTTGTTTGTGAAGGGTAGCAGGGATAATCCAGGAAATAATAGACCTGTGAGCTTGACGTCAGTGGTAGGCAAACTGTTGAAGAAGACACTGAGGAATCGGGTCTATTCACATTTGGAAGAAAATAGACTTATCAGTGATAGGCAGCACGGTTTTGTGCAGGGAAGGTCATGTCTTACAAACCTAATAGAATGATTTGAGGAAGTGGCAAAGTTACACGATGAAGGAAGGGCTTTAGATGTCATATACATGGACTCCAATAAGGCGCTTGATAAAGTTTCCCATGGCAGGTTGATGGAAAAGGTGAAGTCGCATGGGGTTCAGGGTGTACTAGCTAGATGGATAAAGAACTGGCTGGGCAACAGGAGACAAAGAGTAGTAGTGGAAGGGATTGTCTCATAATGGAGAAGGGTGACTAGTGGTGTTACACAGGGATCCGTGCTCGGGCCACTGTTGTTTGTGATATACATAAATGATCTGGACGACGGCATAGGTGGTGTGATTAGCAGGTTTGCAGATGATACAAAGATTGGTGGATTTGCGGATAGCGAGGAGGACTGTCAGAGAATACAGCAACAGGTAGATAGATTGGAGAGTTGGGCAGAGAAATGGCAGATCGAGTTCAATCCAGCCAAATGCAAGGTGATGCATTTTGGAAGATCTAATTCAAGAGCGGACTTTACGGTCAATGGAAGAGTCCTGGGAAAATTGACGTACAGCGAGATCTGGGAGTTCAGGTCCATTGTACCCTGAAGGTGGCAATGCAGGTCCATAGAGTGGTCAATAAGGCATACAGCAAACTTGCCTTCATCGAACGGGCTATTGAGTACAAGAGTCAGCAGGTCATGTTACACTTGTATAGGACTGAAGTTAGGTCATATTTGGAATATTGCGTCCAGTTCTGGTCGCCACATTACCAGAAGGATGTGGATGCTTAGAGAGGGTGCAGAGGATGTTCACCAGGATGTTGCCTGGTATGGAGGGTGCTAGCTGTGAAGAAAGTTTGAGTAGATTAGGATTGTTTTCGTTGGAAAGATGGAGGTGGAGGGGGGGGGGGGGGGGGACGTGATTGAGGTCTAAATATTATGAGAGATATGGACAGGTTGGATAGCAACAAACTTTTTCCAAGAGTGGGGGTGTCAATTACAAAGGTTAACAATTTCAAGGTGAGAGGGGGAAAGTTCAAGGGAGATGTGGGTGGAATGTTTTTTACGAAGAGGGTGGTGGGTGACTGGAGCGCGTTGCCAGCGGACGTGGTAGAGTCGGGCACGATAGCATAATTTGAGATGCATCTAAACAGATATATGAAAGGGCGGGAAACAGAGGGAAGGAGTTCCTTGGGAAATATAGAGCAGGTTTAGATAAAGGATCTGGATCGGCGCAGGCTGTGAGGGCCGAAGGGCCTGTTCTTGTGCTGTAATTTTCTTAGTTCTTTGTATGTGAGGGGTATGTGGTTCACTGGGTGACTGACTGCGCTATGGTACATTGCGTATTTGAGGGATGTATGGTTTACCAGGTGACTAATTGGGTTATGGTACTTTGCGTACATGAAGGGTGTGTGGTGTACTGGGTGACTGACTAGGCTATGGTTCACTGATTGTGAGGGATGTATGGTTTACCGGGTGACTGACTGGGCCATGACACGTTGCAGATGTGAGGGGTGTGTGGTGTACTGGGTGACTGTCTAGGCTGTGGTATATTGTGTATGTGAGGGGTGTGTTGTGTACTGGGTGACTGACTGAGCTATGGTACACTGCGCATGTGAGGGGTCTGTGGTATACTGGGTGACTGACTAGGCTATGGTACATGAAATTCGTTTATTGTCACAAGTAGGCTTTAAATGAAGTTACTGTGAAAAACCACTCGACGCCACATTCCGCCGCCTGTTCGAGGAGCATGGAAGGGGGATTGAATCGTGCTGCTGCCCTGTCTTGGTCTGCTTTAAAAGCCAGCTCTTTAGCCCTGTGCGAAACCTGACCCTATATTGCGCGTGTGAGGGATGTCTCATTTGCTGGGTGACTGCCTGGGCTATGGTATATTGCGCATGTGAGGAGTGTGTATTGTAGTCTGTGGCTAAGGGGGCTATTTTACATTGCGTATGTGAGGGAAGTGTGGATTGATGCGTGACTGACTGTGATTTGCTACATTGCGTATGTGAGGGGTGTGTGGTTTGCTGGGTGACTGACTGGGAGATGGTACATTGCTTCTATTAGGGATGTGTGGTTGACTGGGTGACAGTCTGGGTATGGTACATTGCGCATGTGAGAGGTGTGATGTTTTTTGTGCCTATCTGGACTATGGTACATTGCGTATGTGAGGGGCGTGTGGTTTACTGAGTGACTGACTGGGCTACGGTACATTGCGTATGTGCGAGGTGAGTGGTTTGCTGGGTGACTGACGGGGCTATGCTACATTGCGTATGTGAGGGGAGTGGGTTTACTGAGTGACTGACTGGGCTATGGTACATTGTGTATGTGAGGGGTGTGTTGTTTGCTGGACGATTTACTGGTCTATGACATATTGCAAATATGAGAGGTGTGTGGTTTGCTGGGTGACTGACTGGGCTATGGTACACGGCCTATGTGAGGGGTGTGTGGTGCATTGTGTGGCTATCTGGGCTATGGAACATTGCGTATGTGACGGGACTGTGAGGTAATGTGAGGCTAAATGGGCTATGGTACATTGCGTATGTGAAGGGTGTGTGGTTTACTGGGTGACTGACTGGGCTGTTTTACATTGCGTATGTCAGGGGTGTGTGGTGTATTGTGTGGCTAGCTAGGCTATGGTACATTGCGTATGTGATGGGTGTGTGCTTTACTGAGTGACTGAGTGGGCTATGGTACATTGTGTATGAGAGGGGTCTGTGAGGTATTGTATGGCTAAATGGGCAATGGTACATTACGTACGTGAAGGTTGTGTGGTGTACTGGGTGTTTTTCTTGGCTATGGTACATTGCAAATGTGATGGGTGTGTGTTTTACTGGGTGACTGACTGGGCTACGGTACATTGCATATGTGATGGGTGTGTGTTTTACCGGGTGACTGATTGGGCTATGGTACATTGCGTATTTGATGGGTGTGTCGTTTACTGATTGACTGACTCTGCTATGGTACATGTGTATGTGAGGGGTTTGTGCTGTATTGTGTGAGTAAATGGGCTCTGGTACATTGCATTTGTGAGGGGTATGTGGTTTACTGGGTGGCTGCCTGGGCTTTGGTACAATGCGTAGGTGAGTGGTCTGCGGCTTACTGAGTGACTGACTGGGCTGTGGTACATTGAGTATGAGAGAGGTGTGTTGTGCACCGGTGAACAATTGTGCTATAGTACATTGCGTGTGTGTGAGGTGGGTGGTTTGCTGGGTGACTGACTGGGCTATAGTACAATCTATATGCGAGGGGTATGTATTACACTGTGTTACTGACTGGGCTATGGTACACTGCGTATTTGATGGGTGTGTGGTGTACTGGGTGACTGACTGGGGGGTTGTCCTTGAAAATCGTTATTGTCACAAGTAGGCTTCAAATGAAGTTTTTGTGAAAATCCCATAGTCGCCAAATTCATTCGCCTGTTCGGAAAGTCTGGAAGGGGAATTGAACATTGCTTCTGTCCTGCCATGGCCTGCTTTAAAAGCCAGGTCTTTAGCCCTGTGCGAAACCAGCCACTATATTGCTTACGTGAGCTTTGCGTGATTTTCTGGGTGACTGAGCTATGTACCTGGCGATTGTGAGACGTGTGTGGTGTATTTGTGACTGATTAGGCTATAGTACATTGCGTAAGTGAGGGTTCTTTGGTTTATTGGTTACTGACTGTATTATGGCACATTGCGTATGTGAGGTGTGTGTGTTTGCTGGGTGACTGACAGGGCTATGGTTCATTGCGTATGGAGGGGTGTGTGGTTTGCTGGGTGACTGCCTGGGCTATGGTACATTGCGCATGTGAGGTGTGTGTGGTGCACGAGGTGACTGACTGGGCTATGACACATTGCGTATTTCAGGGGAGTGTGGTGGATCGGTTGACCGTCTGGGATGTGGCACACTGTGCATGTGAGGATTGTGTGGTTTACTGGGAGACTGACTGGGCTATCGTTCATTGTGTATGTGAGGGATGTGTGGTTTGCTGGGTGAGTGAATGTCCTATGGTGCATTGTGTATCTGAGGGATGTGCGGTGTACTGGGTGACTGTTTGTGCTATGGTACATGAAAATCGTTTATTGTCAGAAGTAGGCTTCAAATGAAGTTATTGTGAAAATCCCCTAGTCGCCACATTCCTCCGCCTGTTCGAGGAACCTGGAAGGGGATTTCAATGGTGCTGCTGCCCTGCCTTTGTCTGCATTTAAAGCCAGCTCTTTAGCCCTGTGCGAAACCAGCCCCTATATTGAGCGTGTGAGCGATGTTTCATTTGCCTGGTGACTGCCTGGGCTATGGTACATAGCGCATGTGAGGAGTGTGTGGTGTATTCTGTGGCTGACGTGGCTACTTTACATTGCGTGTGTGAGGGGTGTGTGGCTTGATGCGTGACTGACTGGGATTTGGTACATTGCATATGTGAGGGGTTTGTGAGGTTAGTTTGGCGATTGACTGGACTATGGCATGTTGCATATGTGAGAGGTGTGTGACTTGCTGGGTGACTGATTGGGCTATGGTACATGGCGTATTTGAGGGGTGTGTGGTTTGCTGTGTGACTGACTGGGCTATAGTACATTGGGTATGTCAGTGGTGTGGTGCTGTATTGTGTGGTTAAACGCGCTATGGTACATGGCATGAGTGAGGGGTGTGTGGTGTACTGGATGGCTGACTGGGCTATGGTACATTGCGTATGTGAGGGGTGTGGGTTTAATGAGTGACTGACTAGGATATGGTGCATTTCATATTTACATAGAATTTACAGTGCGGAAGGAGTCCATTCGGCCCATCGAGTCTGCACCGGCTCTTGGAAAGAGCACTCTATCCAAGGTAAACACCTCCATCCTATCCCCATAACCCAGTTACCCCACCCACCACTAAGGGCAATTTTGGACACTAAGGGCAGCTTATCATGCACAATCCACCTAACCTGCACATCTTTGGACTGTGGGAGGAAACCGGAGCAGCCGGAAAAAACCCACGCACACAAGGGGAGGATGTGCAGACTCCGCACAGACAGTGACCAAAGCCGGAATCGAACCTGGGACCCTGGAGCTGTGAAGCAATTGTGCTATCCACAATGCTACCGTGCTGCCCATGTGAGGGGAGTGTGGTGTATTGTGTGGCTGACTGGGCTATGGTATATTGCATACGTGAGAGGAGTTGTGGCGTTCCGATTGACTGACTGGGCTATGGTATATTGTGTATATGAGGGGTGTGTGGTGTAATGGGTGACAGATTGAGCGATCGTGCATTGCGTATGTGATGGGTGTGTGGTTTGTTGGGTGATTGACTGGGCTATGGTTCACTGCATATGTGAGAGGTGCTGTGGTGTACAGGGTGACTGACTGGGCTATGGTACCATGTGTATGTGAGTAGTCTGTGTTGCATTGGGTGACTGACTGGGCTATGGTACATTGTGTATGTGAGGGGTGTGTGGTGTATTTGGTGACTGAATGGGCGGTGGTACATTGCGTATGTGAGGGGTGTGACGTTTGCTGGGTGACAGACTGGGCTATGTATGCTACATTGCGTATGTGAGGGGTGTGTGGTTTTCGGTGTGACTGACTGGGCTATGTATGCTACATTGCGTATGTGAGGGGTGTGAGGTTTGCTGGGTGACAGACTGGGGTACGGTCCATTGCATATGTGAGAGGTGTTGTGGTGTACAGGGTGACCGCCTGGGCTATGGTACCATGTGTATGTGAGTAGTGTGTGTTGCATTGGGTGACTGACTGGGCTACGGTACAGTGCGTTTGTGAGGGGTGTGGTTTACTTGGTGACTGACTGGTCAATGGTATATTGGGTATGTCAGTCGTGTGTAGTGTATTGTGTGGTTAACCGGGATATGGTAGATTGCGTATGTGAGGGGTGTGTGGTTTGCTGGATGGCTTAATCGGCGACGGAACATTGCGTATGTGACTGGTGTGCTTACTGGGTGACTGACTGGGCTATTGCACATTGCCTGTGTGAGGGGTGTGTGGTGAACTGGGTGACTGACTGGGCTGTGGCACAATACATATTATGTGAGGGGTGTGTGGTGTAATGTGTGGTTAACCGTGCTATGGTACATTGCGTGTGTGAGGGGTGTGTGGTTTGCTCGGTGACTGACTGGGCTATGACACATTGCGTATCTGAGGGGTGTGTGGTGTACTGGGTGACTGACTGGGCAATGGTACATTCCGTCTGTGAGAGGTGTGTGGTTTACTGGGTGACTGACGGTGCCATGGTACTTTGCGAATGTGAGGGGTGTGTGGTTTACTGAGTGACTGACTGGGTTATTGTACATTGCGGATGTGAGGGGTGTCTGGTTTACTGAGTGACTTCCTGTGTTAGGGTACATTGCGGATGTGAGGGGTGTGGCGTATTGTGTGGCTAACTGGGCTATGGTACATTGCGTATGTGAGGGGCGTGTGATTTACTAGTGACTGGCTGTGTTATGGTACATTGCGTATGTGAGGGGTGCGTGGTTTGCTGTGTGACTGACTGGGTTATTGTACATTGTTTGTGTGAGGGCTGTGTGGTTTACTGAGAGACTGACTGGCCTATGGTACATTGTGTATGTGAATGGTGCGTGGTGTACTGGGTGACTGATTGTGCGATCGTACATTGCGCATGTGAGGGGTGTGTGGTTTTCTGTGTGACTGACTGGGCTGTGCTACATTGCGTATGTGAGGTGTGAGTGCTGTTTTTGGTGACTGACTGGACTACGGTACATTGCGTATGTGAATGGTGTGTGGTTTATTGTGTGGCTAACTGGGCTATGGTACATTGCGTATGTGAATGGTGTGTGGTTTTCTGGCTGAGTGACTGGGCTGTGGTACATGGTGTATGTGAGGGGTGTGTGGTTTACTGGCTGAGTGACTGGGCTGTGGTACATGGTGTATGTGAGAGGTGTGTGGTGTATTGTGTAGCTGACTGGGCTATGGAGCATTGCACATGTGAACGCTGTGTGGTTACTGAGTGACTGACTGGGCTATGGTACATTGCATTTGTGAGGGGTGTGTGTTGTATTGTGTGGCTGCCTGGGCTATAGTACATTGCATATGTGAGAGGTGTGTGGTTTACTGAGTGACTGACCGGGCTGGGGTACATTGCGTATGTGATGGGTGTGTGTAGTATTGTGTGACTGACATGGCTCTGGTTCATTGAGTATTTGAGTGGTTTGTGGTGAAGTGTTTGACTAACTGGCCTATGGTACATTGCGTATGTGAGGAGTGAGTGGTTTACTGAGTGACTGTTTGGGCTATGGTACATTGCATTTGTGAGAGGTGTCGTGGTGTACTGGTGACTGACTGGGCAATGGTACATTGCGTATGTGAGAGGTCTGTGGTTCACTGTGCAACTGACTGGGCTATGGTTCATTGCGTATGTGAGTGGCGTGTGGCTTACTGGGTGACTGACTGGGCTATGGTACATTGCGTATGTGAAGGGTGTGTGGTGTATTGTGTGACTGTCTGGGTAATGGTACATTGCGTCTGTGAGAGGTGTGTGGTTTACTGGGTGACTGACTGGGAGACGGTACATTGCGTATGTGAGGGGTGTGTAATGTATTGTGTGACTGACTGGGCTATGGTACATTGCGTCTGTGAGAGGGGTGTGGTTGACTGAGTGACTGCCTGCGCGAGGATATATTGCTAATGTGAGGGGTTTGTTGTATTGTGTAGCTAACAGGGCTATGGTACTTTGCGTATGTGATGTGTGTGAGTTATGCTGTGTGGCTGAGTGTTTTATGGTACATTGCATATGTAAGGGGTGTGTTGTGTATTGTGTGACTGTCTGGGCTATGGTACATTGCGTTTGCGAGGGGTGCGTGATTTGCATGGTGACTGACTGTGCTATCGTACGTTGCGTATGTGAGGGGTGTGTGTTTTGCAGGGTGGCTGACTCGGCTATGGTACATTGCGTATGTGAGGCGTGAGTGGTTTAATGTGTCACTGACTGGGCTATGGTACATTTCATATGTGAGGGGTGTGTGATGTATTGGGTGACAGATTGTGGGATGGTTAATTGCGTATGTGAGGGGTGTGTGGTGTATTTTGTTGTTAACCTTGCTATGGTACTTTTCGTGTCTGAGGGGTGTGTGGTTTACAGGGTTACTGACTGGGCTATGGTACATTGCGTATCTGAGAGGTGTGTGGTGTTCTGGGTGACTTATTAGGCGATCGTACATTGCGCATGCGAGGGGCGTGTGGTTTACTGCGTGACTGACTGGAATATGGTACATTGCGTATGTGAGGGGTGTGTGGTGTATTGTGCGGCTAACTGGGCTATGGTACATTGCGTATGTGATGGGCGTGTGGTTTACTGGGTGACTGACTAGGCTAGGGTACATTGCGGATGTGAGGGGAGTGCGGTATATTGTGTGACTGACTGGGCTATGGTAGATTGCGTATCTGAAGGGTGTGTGGTGTACTGGGTGACTGACTGGCCTATGGTACATTGCGATTGTGAGGGGTGTGTGGTGTATTGGGTGACTGACAGGGCGGTGGTACATTGCGTTTGTGAGGGGTGTGTGGTTTACTGAGTGACTGACTGGGCTATGGAACATTGCGTTTGTGAGGGGTGTGTGGTTTACTGGGTGACTCACTGGGCTATGGTACGTTGAGCATGTGAGGGGTGTGTGGTGTATTGTTTGACTGACTGGGCGGTGGTTCATTGCGTATGTGAGGGGTGGTCAGGTGATGTGCTTGAGCTGCTTGATGTGGGAGCTGGCAGATCCCATTGCGAACTTCAGCGACCACATCTGCAGTAAGTGTTGGCTGCTCGAAGAGCTCCGGCTCAGAGTTGATGAGCTGGAGTCTGAGCTTCAAACACTGAGGCACATCCGGGAGGGGGAGACGTACCTGGATACTGTGTTTCAGGAGGCAGTCACACCTGTCAGAGTAAGTAGTTTAAATCCTGCCAGTGGCCAGGGACAGCAGGGTGTGACTGCAAGTCAGGCTGGTAAAGGGAACCAGCAGTCAGGAACTCAGGAGCCTCAGCCCTTGACTCTGTCCAACAGGTATGAGGCACTTGCTCCCTGTTTGGATGGCGAACAGGGCTGCAGGAAGGATGAGTCAGCTGACCAAGGCACCATGGTTCAGCAGGCCATTCAAGGGGAGGGAGTAAATAGGCAAGTTGTAGTTGTAGGGGATTCTATTATCTGGGGGATAGATAGTATCCTTTGTGAGCAGGATAAAGAGTCCCGCATGGTATGTTGCCTGCCCGGTGCTAGGGTGCGGGACATCTCTGATCGGCTTGAAAGGATACTGGAGAAGGAGGGGGAGGATCCAGTTATTGTGGTCCACGTTGGTACCAACAACATAGGCAAGTCTAGGAAAGAGGACCTGTTTACAGGTTATAAAGAGCTAGGGTGCAAATTAAAAAACAGGTCCTCGAGGGTCATAATCTCCGGATTACTGCCCGAGCCACGTGCAAATTGGCATAGGGAGGCAAGAATAAGGGAAGTTAACACGTGGCTGAAAGAGTGGTGTGGGAAAGAGGGGTTCCTTTTCATGGGACACTGGCATCAATTTTGGGACAGGGGGGACCTATACCGTTCGGATGGTCTCCACCTGAACCGAGCTGGGACCAGTGTTCTGGCGAAAAGAGTAAATAGGGTGATCAATAGGACTTTAAACTAATGATTGGGGGGTTGGAGGGGAAAATCAGGGAACCAAGAGGTGAAATAATCAGTGGGAAGCGTAGCTGCTTAGGAATACAAAAAAGCACGAAAAGACAAAACTCAGGAGAGGTTACGATTGTCCCCATCCCACAAAATATGACACAGTGTATGGAAGGGATCAGTAAACCACGGTCCACCCCACGAAGAAAACAAAAAGGGACGGTCAATAGAGAATTAAAGGTGCTATATTTAAATGCGCGCAGTGTACGGAACAAGGAAGATGAGCTTGTGGCCCAGATTGTGACTGGCAGGTATGATGTGGTAGGCATCACAGAGACATGGTTGCAGGGGGTTCAGGATTGGCATTTAAACAGCCAGGGATTCACAACCTATCGAAAAGACAGAGAGGTGGGAAGAGGGGGCGGGGTTGCCTTGTTAATTAGGAATGAAATTCAATCACTAGCACTAAACGAAATAGGGTCAGATGATGTGGAGTCTGTGTGGGTAGAGTTGAGGAATCACAAAGGCAAAAAAAACATAATGGGAGTTATGTACAGACCTCCTAACATTGGTCAGGACAGGGGGCATAAAATGCACCACGAAATAGAAAGTGAATGTCAGAAAGGCAAGGTCACAGTGATCATGGGGGACTTCAATATGCAGGTGGACTGGGTAAATAATGCTGCCAGTGGACCCAAGGAAAGGGAATTAATTGAATGTTTACAGGAGGGCTTTTTGGAACAGCTTGTGATGGAGCCCACGAGGGAACAGGCCATTCTGCACTTAGTGTTATGTAATGAGCCGGGCTTGATTAAAGATCTTAAAGTAAGGGAGCACTTAGGAGGCAGTGATCATAATATGGTAGAATTCAATCTCCAATTTGAAAGAAAGAAGGTAGAATCAGATGTAAAGGTGTTACAGTTAAAAATAGGTAACTACAGGGGCATGAGGGAGGAACTGACGAAAATCGACTGGGAGCGGAGCCTAGTGGGAAAGACAGTAGAACAGCAATGGCAGGAGTTTCTGGGAATAATTGAGGACACAGTACAGAGGTTCATCCCAAAGAAAAGAAAGGTTATCAGAGGGGGAGATTAGGAAGCCATGGCTGACAAAGGAAGTTAGGGAATGCATCAAAGCAAAAGAGAAAGCCTATAATGTGGCAAAGAGTAGTGGGAAGTCAGAAGATTGGGAAGGCTACAAAACCAAACAGAGGATAACAAAGAGAGAAATAAGGAAAGAGAGGATCAAATATGAAGGTAGGCTAGCCAGTAACATTAGGAATGATAGTAAAAGTTTCTTTAAATAGTTTAAAAACAAACGGGAGGCAAAGGTTGACATTGGGCCGCTCCAAAATGACGCTGGTAATTTTGTGATGGGAGGCAAGGAAATAGCTGAGGAACTGAATAAGTACTTTGCGTCAGTCTTCACAGTAGAAGACATGAGTAATATCCCAACAATTACGGAAAGTCAGGGGGCAGAGTTGAATATGGTAACCATCACAAAGGAGAAAGTGCTCGAGAAACTAAGAGGTCTCAAAATTGATAAATCTCCGGGCCCAGATGGGCTACATCCTAGAGTTCTAAAGGAGATAGCTGAAGAAATAGTGGAGTGATGGTACATTGCGTATGTAAGGGGTGTGTGGTTTTCGGGGTGACTGACTGGGCTATGGTACCATGTGTATGTGAGTAGTGTGTGTTGCATTGGGTGACTGACTGGGCTACGGTACAGTGCGTTTGTGAGGGGTGTGTGGTTTACTTGGTGACTGACTGGTCAATGGTATATTGGGTATATCAGTTGTGTGTGGTGTATTGTGTGGTTAAGCGGGATATGGTACATTGCGTATGTGAGGGGTGTGTGGTTTGCTGGATGGCTTAATGGGCGATGGTACATTGCGTGTGTGAGGGGTGTGTGGTTTGCTGGATGGCTTAATGGGCGATGGTACATTGCGTATGTGAGCGGTGTGCTTACTGGGTGACTGACTGGGCTATTGCACATTGCCTGTGTGAGGGGTGTGTGGTGTACTGGGTGACAGACTGGGCTATGGTACAATGCATATTATGTGAGGGGTGTGTGGTGTAATGTGTGGTTAACCGTGCTATGGTACATTGCATGTGCGAGGGGTGTGTGGTTTGCTCGGTGACTGACTGGGCTATGGTACATTGCGTCTGTGAGAGGTGTGTGGTTTACTGGATGACTGACGGTGCCATGGTACATTGCGAATGTGAGGGGTGTGTGGTTTACTGAGTGACTGACTGTGCTAGGGTACATTGCGGTTGTGAGGAGTGCGGCGTATTGTGTGGCTAACTGGGCTATGGTACATTGCGTATGTGAGGGGTGCGTGGTTTTCAGAATGACTGACTGGCCTATGGAACATGACGTATGTGAGTGGTACGTGGTGTACTGGGTGACTGGTTGTGGGATCGTACATTTCGTATGTGAGGGGTGTGTGGTTTACTGGGCAACTGACTGGGCTATGATACATTGCGTATGTGAGGGGTGTGTGGTTTTCTGGGTGACTGACTGGGCTATGCTACATTGCATATGTGAAGGGTGTGTGGTTACTGAGTGACTGACTGTGCTATGGTGCATTGCATATGTGAGAGGTGTGTGGTGTATTGTGTAGCTGACTGAGCTATGGTACATTGCACATGTGAGCGCTGTGTGGTTTAACGGGTGACTGACTGGGCTGTGGTACATTGCGTATGTGAACGGTGTGTGGCCACTGAGTGACTGACTGGGCTATGATACATTGCGTACGTGAGAGGTGTGGGGTTCACTGGGCAGCTGACTGGGCTATGGTACATTGCGTATGTGAGTGGCGTGTGGCTTTCTGGGTGACTGACTGGGCTATGGTACATTGCGTCAGTGAGAAATGTGGTTTACTGGGTGACTGAATGGCCGATGGTACATTGCGTAAGTTAGGGGTGTGTGGTGTATTGTGTGACTGACTAGGCTAGGGTACATTGCGTATGTGAAGGGTGTGTGGTTTACTGGGTGACTGACTGGGCTATGGTGCATTGCGTATGCGAGGTGTTTGTGGTTTAGTGTTTGACTAACTGGCCTATGGTACATTGCTTGTGTGAGCGGTGCGTGATTTGCATGGTGACTGACTGTGCTATCGTACGTTGCGTATGTGAGGGGTGTGTGTTTTGCTGGGTTGCTGACTCGACTATGGTACATTGCATTTGTGACAGTTGTTGTGGTGTACTGGTTACAGACTGGGCTATGGTACATTGCGTATGTGAGAATTGTTTTGGTGTACTGGTGACTGACTGGGCTATGGTACATTTCGTATGTGAGGGGTATGTGATGTATTTTGTGGTTAACCTTGCTATGGTACATTGCGGGTCTGAGGGGTGTGTGGTTTACTGGGTGACTGACTAGGCTATGGTACATTGCGGGTCTGAGGGGTGTGTGGTTTACTGGGTGACTGACTGGGCTATGGTACATTGCGTATGTGAAGGGTGTGTGGTGTACTGGGTGACTGACTGGCCTATGGTACATTGCGTATGTGAGGGGTGTGTGGTTTGCTGGGTGACTGACAAGGCTATGGTACATAGCGTGTGTGAGGGATGTGTGATTTACTACGTGAATGCCTGGGCTATGTTCTATGTTACATTGCGTATGTGAGGGTGAGTGGTTTACTAGGTGACTGTCTGGGCTATGGTACATTCCAGATGTGAGGGGTGTGTGGTGTATTGGGTAACTGATTGTGGGATTGTATATTTCGTATGCTTAGGGTGTGTGGTGTATTGTGTCTAACCGGGTTATGGTGCATTACGTGTGTGAGGTTGTGTGGTTTGCAGGGTGACTGACTGGGCTATGGTAAATTGCGTTAGTGAGGGGTTAGTGCTTTACTGTTTGACTGACTGGGATATGGTACATTGCCTATGTGAGAGGTGTGTAATGTACAGTGTGACTAACTGGGTTATGGTACATTGCTTATGTGAGGGGTGTGTGGTGTACTGTGTGGCTAACTGGGCTATGGTTCATTGCATATGTGATGTGTGCTGGGTTTATTGTGCGGCTTACTGGGCTCCGATACATTGCGCGTGTGAATGGTTTGTGGTTTACTGAGTGACTGACTAGGCTATGGTACATTGTGTATGTGAGAGATGACTGGTTTACTGAGAGACTGACTATGCTGTGGTACATTGCGCATTGAGGGCAGTGTGGTGTATTGTATGGCTGACATGACTATGGTACATTGCATATGTAAGAGGTGCACTGGGTGACTAATTGGGCGATCGTACATTGCGCATGTGAGGTGTGTGAGGTTTGTTGGGTGATTGAGTGGGCTATGGTTCATTCCATATGTGAGGGGTATGTGTTGTATTGTGTGGTTAACCGGGCTATGGTACATTGGGTTTGTGGGGGTGTATGGTTTGCTGGGTGACTGACTGGGCTATGGCACATTGCGTATGTGAGCGGTGTGTTGTTGACTGAGTGACTGGCTGGGCTATGGAACATTGCGTATGTGAGGACTGTGTGGTTTAGTGGGTGACTGACTGGGCTATGGTGTATTGCGTATGTAAGGGTTTTGTGGTGTTAATGGGTGACTGATTGGGCGATCGCACATTGCGTATGTGAGGGGTGTATGGTTTGCCTGGTGAAGAAATTGGAAATGAGCAGTCACCTTGTTAGGAGTTTTCAATAGGCCGCCCCAATAGTAACAGCGATGTGGAGGAACAGATTGGGAAACAGATTTTGGAAAGGTGCAGAAGTCATAGGTTAGTAGACATGGGCGACTTTAACTTCCCAAATATTGAGTGGAAACTCTTTAGATGAAATAGTTTGGATGGGGTGGTGTTTGTGCAGTGTGTCCAGGAAGCTTTTCTAACACAGTATGTAGATTGTCCGATCAGAGGAGGGGCAATATTGGATTGAGTACTGGGTAATGAACCAGGGCAAGTGATAGATTTGTTAGTGGGGGAGCATTTTGGAGATAGTGACCACAATTCTGTGACTTTCACTTTAGTAATGGAGAGGTATAGGTACGTGCAACAGGGCAAGGTTTACAATTGGGGGAAGGGTAAATACGATGTTGTCAGACAAGAATTGAAGTGCATCAGTTGGGAACGTAGGCAGGCAGAGAAGGACATAAGTGAAATGTGGAACTTGTTCAAGGAACAGGTGCTACGTGTCCTTGATATGTATGTCCCTGTCAGGCAGGGAAAAGATGGTCGAGTGAGGGAACCATGGTTGACAAGAGAGGTTGAATGTCTTGTTAAGAGGAAAAAGGTGACTGATGTAAGGCTGAGGAAACAAGGTTCAGACAGGGCATTGGAGGGATACAAGATAGCCAGGAGGGAACTGAAGAAAGGGATTAGGAGAGCTAAGAGAGGGCATGAACAATCTTTGGCGGGTAGGATCAAGGAAAACCCCAAGGCCTTTTACACATATGTGAGAAATATGAGAATGACTAGAGCGAGGGTAGGTCCGATCAAGGACAGTAGCGGGAGATTGTGTATTGTGTCTGAAGAGATAGGAGAGGTCTTGAACGAGTACTTTTCTTCTGTATTTACAAATGAGAGGGGCAATATTGTTGGGGAGGACAGTGTGAAACGGATTGGTAAGCTCGAGGAAATACTTGTTTGGAAGGAAGATGTGTTGGGCATTTTGAAAAACTTGAGGATAGACAAGTCCCCCGGGCCTGACGGGATATATCCAAGGATTCTATGGGAAGCAAGAGATGAAATTGCAGAGCCGTTGGCAATGATCTTTTCGTGCTCACTGTCAACAGGGGTGGTACCAGGGGATTGGAGAGTGGCGAATGTCGAGCCCCTGTTCAAAAAAGGAATTAGGGATAACCCTGGGAATTACAGGCCAGTTGGTCTTACTTCGGTGGTAGGCAAAGTAATGGAAAGGGTACTGAAGGATAGGATTTCTGAGCATCTGGAAAGACACTGCTTTATTAGGGATAGTCAGCACGGATTTGTGAGGGGTAGGTCTTGCCTTACAAGTCTTATTGAATTATTTGAGGAGGTGACCAAGCATGTGGATGAAGGTAAAGCAGTGGATGTAGTGTACATGGATTTTAGTAAGGCATTTGATAAAGTTCCCCATGATAGGCTTATGCAGAAAGTAAGGAGGCATGGGATAGTGGGAAATTTGTCCAGTTGAAGAACGAACTGGCTAACCGATAGAAGTCAGAGAGTGGTGGTGGATGGCAAATATTCAGCCTGGATCCCAGTTACCAGTGGCGTACCGCAGGGATCAGTTCTGAGTCCTCTGCTGTTAGTGATTTTCATTAATGACTTGGATGAGGGAGTTGAAGGGTGGGTCAGTAAATTTGCAGACGATACGAAGATTGGTGGAATTGTGGATAGTAAGGAGGGCTGGTGTCGGATGCAAAGAGACATAGATAGGATGCAGAGCTGGGCTGAGAAGTGGCAGATGGAGTTTAACCCTGAAAAGTGTGAGGTTGTCCATTTTGGAAGGCCAAATATGAATGCGGAATACAGGGTTAACGGTAGAGTTCTTGGCAATGTGGAGGAGCAGAGAGAACTTGGGGTCTATGTTCATACATCTTTGAAAGTTGCCACTCAAGTGGATAGAGCTGTGAAGAAGGCCTATGGTGTGCTCGCGTTCATTAACAGAGGGATTGAATTTAAGAGCCGTGAGGTGATGATGCAGCTGTACAAAACTTTGGTAAGGCCACATTTGGAGTACTGTGTACAGTTCTGGTCGCCTCATTTTAGGAAGGATGTGGAAGCTCTGGAAAAGGTGCAAAGAAAATTTACCAGGATGTTGCCTGGAATAGAGAGTAGGTCTTACGAGGAAAGGTTGAGGGCGCTAGGCCTTTTCTCATTAGAGCGGAGAAGGATGAGGGGCGACTTGATAGAGGTTTACAAGATGATCAGGGGAATAGATAGAGTAGACAGTCAGATACTTTTTCCCCGGGTGGAACAAACGATTACAAGGGGACATAAATTTGAGGTGAAAGGTGGAAGGTATAGGAGGGATATCAGAGGTAGGTTCTTTACCCAGAGAGTAGTGGGGGCATGGAATACACTGCCTGTGGAAGTAGTTGAGTCGGAAACATTAGGGACCTTCAAGCAGCTATTGGATAGGTACATGCATTAAGGTAAAATGATATAGTGTAGATTTATTTGTTCTTAAGGGCAGCACGGTAGCATTGTGGATAGCACAATTGCTTCACAGCTCCATGGTCCCAGGTTAGATTCCGGCTTGGGTCATTGTCTGTGCGGAGTCTGAGTAGGGTGCTCTTTCCAAGAGCCGGTGCAGACTCAAAGGGCCGAATGGCCTCCTTCTGCACTGTAAATTCAATGATAATCTATGATTAATCTGGGACAAAGGTTCGGCACAATATCGTGGGCCGAAGGGCCTGTTCTGTGCTGTATTTTCTATGTTCTATGTTCTATGACTCACTGGGCTATTGGACAATGCGTAAATGCAGGTGCGTTTTGCCAGGTGACTATCTGGGGTATTGTACATTGCGCATGTCAGGGGTATGTGGTGAATTGTGTGGCTGACTGGGTTAAGGCACATTGCGTATGTGAGAGGTGTGTGGTTAACTGGGTGACTGACTGGGCTATGGTACATTGCGTATGTAAGGGGTGTGTGGCGTACTGGGTGACTGATTGGGCTATGGTACTTTGCATATGTGAGAGGTGTGCGGTTTACTGGGTGACTGAATGTGATATGGTACATTGCGTATGTGAGGGGTGTGTGGCGTACTGGGTGACTGATTGGGCTATGGTACTTTGCATATGTGAGAGGTGTGCGGTTTACTGGGTGACTGACTGTGCTATGGTCCATTGCGTAGGTGAGAGGTGTGTGGCTTAATGGGTGACTGACTGGCCTTTGGTACATTACGTATGTGAAGGGTGTGTGGTGTATTGTGTAGCTGACTGGGCAATGGTACATTGAGTATGTGGCAGGTGTCTGGTTTGCTGGGTGTCTGCAGGGCCATGGTACTTTGAGTATGTGAGGGGTATGTGGTGTAATGTGTGGACAACTAGGCTATTGTATATAGCATATTTGAGGGGTGTGTGGTGTATTGTGTGCCTTAGGGAGAGGGTACGTTGCGTATGTGAGGGGTGTTGGTGTACTGGGTGACTGATTGGGCGATGGTTCATTGTCTATGTGAGGGGTGTGTCGTTTACCGGGTGACTGGCTCGGATATGGTACATTGCGATGTCAGGGGTGAGTGGTTTACTGAGTGACTGAGTGGGCTATGGTACATTGCATATGCGAGAGGTGATGTGGTGTACTGGTGACTGACTGGGCTATGGTACATTGCGTGTGTTAGGGGTGTGAGGTTTACTGGGTGACTGACTGGGCCGTGGTACATTGCGTATGTGAGAGGTGTGTGGTTTACTGGGTGACTGACTGGGCTATGGTACATTGCGTGTGCTAGGTGTGTGAGGTTTAAACATAGAACATAGAACATTACAGCGCAGTACAGGCCCTTCGGCCCTCGATGTTACGCCGACCTGTTAAACCACGCTAAAGCCCATCTACACTATTCCCTTATTGTCCATATGTCTATCCAATGACCGTTTGAATGCCCTTTGGTTTGGCGAGTCCATTACTGTTACAGGCAGGGCACTCAACGCCCTTTCTATTCTCTGAGTAAAGAACCTACCTCTGACATCTGTCCTATATCTATCTCCCCTCAATTTAAAAATATGTTCCCTCGTCCTCGACATCACCATCATAGGAAAAAGGCTATCACTGTCCACCCTATCCAATCCTCTGATCATCCTGTATGCCTCAATTAAGTCACCTCTTAACCTTCTTCTCTCTGACGAAAACAGCATCAGGTCCCTCAGCCTTTCCTCATAAGATCTTCCCTCCATATAAGGCAACATCCTGGTAAATCTCCCCTGCACCCTTTCCAATGCTCCCACATCCTTCCTATAATGCGGCGACCAGAATTGCACGCAATACTCCAAATGCGGCCGCACCAGAGTTTTGTACAGCTGCAACATGACCTCATGGCTCCTGAACTCAATCCCTCTACCAATAAAAGCTAACACACCGTACGCCTTCTTAACGACCCTCTCAACCTGGGTGGCAGCTTTCAGGATCTATGTACATGGACACCGAGATCTCTCTGCTCATCCACACTGCCAAGAATCTTACCATTAGACCAGTACTCAATCTTCCTGTTATTCCTTCCAAAATGAATCACCTGACACTTTTCTGCATTAAACTCCATTTGCCACCTCTCAGCCCAGCGCTGCAGCTTATCTATGTCCCTCTGTAACTTGTAACATCCTTCCGCACTGTCCACAACTCCACTGACTTTAGTGTCATCTGCAAATTTACTCACCCATCCTTCCACGCCCTCCTCCAGGTCATTTATAAAAATGACAAACAGCAGTGGCCCCAAAACAGATCCTTGTGGTACACCACTAGTAACTGGACTCCAGTCTGAACATTTCCCATCAACCACCACCCTTTGTCTTCTTCCAGCTAGCCAATTTCTGATCCAAACTGCTAAATCACCCTGACTCCCATGCCTCCGTATTTTCTGCAGTAGCCTACCATGGCGAACGTTATCAAACGCTTTACTGAACTCCATATACACCACATCAACTGCTTTACCCTCATCCACCTGTTTGGTCACCTTCTCAAAGAACTCTATAAGGTTTGTGAGGCACGACCTACCCTTCACAAAACCGTGTTGACTATCTCTAATCAAATTATTCCTTTCCAGATGATTATACATCCTATCTCTTATAAACCTTTCCAATATTTTTCCCACAACAGAAGTAAGGCTCACTGGTCTATAGTTACCGGGGTTATCTCTGCTCCCCTTCTTGAACGAGGGGACAACATTTGCTATCCTCCAGTCTTCTGGGACTATTCCTGTAGACAAAGATGACTTAAAGATCAAGGCCAAAGGCTCAGCAATCTCCTACCTAGCTTCCCAGAGAATCCTAGGATAAATCCCAACTGGCCCAGGTGACTTATCCATTGTCACACTTTCCAGAATTGCTAACACCTCCTCCTTATGAACCTCAAGTCCTTCTAGTCTAGTAGCCTGTATCTCGGTATTCTCCTCGACATCACTGCCTGTTTCCTGTGAGAATACTGACGAAAAATATTCATTTAGCACCTCTTCTATCTCCTCGGACTCCAAGCACAACTTCCCACTCCTGTCCTTGACTGGCCCTACTCTTACCCTAGTCATTCTTTTATTTCTCACATATCTATAGAAAGCTTTAGTGTTATCCTTGATCCTACCTGCCAAAGACTTCTCATGTCCCCTCCTGGCTCTTCTTAGCTCTCTCTTTAGGTCCTTCCTAGCTAACTTGCAACTCTCGAGCGCCCTAACTGCACCTTCATGTCTCATCTTTACATAAGTCTCCTTCTTCCTCTTGACAAGTGTTTCGACTGCTTTAGTAAACCACGGTTCCTCACTCGACCACTTCCTCCCTGCCTGACAGGTACATACTTTTCAAGGACACTCAGTAGCTGTTCCTTGAACAAGCTCCACATTTCCATTGTGCCCATCTCCCGCAGTTTTCCTCTCCATCCGATCCATCCTAAGTCTTGCCTCATCGCATCGTAATTGCCTTTCCCCCAGATATAATTGTTGCCCGGCGGTATATACCTATCCCTTTCCATCACTAAAGTAAACGTAATCGAATTGTGGTCATTATCACCAAAGTGCTCACCTACCTCCAAATCTAACACCTGTACTGGTTCATTACCCAGTACCAAATCCAATATGGCCTCGCCTCTCGTTGGCCTATCTACATACTGTGTGAGGAAACCCTCCTGCACACATTGGACAAAAACGGAACCATCTAATGTACTCGAACTATAGCCTTACTGCGCTATGGTACATTGCGTATGTGAGGGGTATGTGGTGTATCGGCTGAATAATTGTGGGATCGTACAATGCGTATGTGAGGGGTGTGTGGTGTATTGTGTGGTTAACCAGCCTATGGTCAATGTACATTGGGTATTAGAGGGGTGTGTGGTTTACTGGGTGACTGACTGGACTATGGAGCATTGCGTATGTGAGGGGTGTGCGGTGTACTGGCTGACTGACAGGGTAATGGTACATTGCGTATGTGAGGGGTGTGTGGTTTGCTGGGTGACTGACTGGGCTATGGTCCATTGCGTATGTGAGGGGTGTGTGGTGTATTGTGTGGCAAACTGGGCAATGGTACATTGCGTATGTGAGGGTGTGTGGTTTGCTGGGTGACTGACTGGGCTATGGTCCATTGCTTATGTGAGGGTTGTGTGGTTTACTGGGTGACTAACTGGGATATGGTACATTGCAAATGTGAGGATGTGTGGTGAATTGTGTGGCTAACAGGGCTATGGTACATTGCGTATCTGTGGGGTGTGCGGTGTCCTGGGTGACTGACTGGTCTGTGGTACATTGCATACGTGAGGGGTGTGTGGTGTATTGTGTGGCTAACTGGGCAATGGTACATTGCGTATGTGAGGGGTGTGTGGTTTGCTGGTTGACTGACTGGTCTGTGGTACATTGCGTACGTGAGGGGTGTGTGGTTTACTGAGTGACTAACTGGGCTATGGTACATTGCGTATGTGAGGGGTGTGTGGTTTGCTGGGTGACTGACGGGGCTTTGGCACATTGTGTATGTGAGGAGTGTGCGGGTTACTGAGTGAATGACTGGGCTTTGGTACATTTTGTATGTGTGGGGTGTGTGGTGTACTGGGTGACTGTCTGCGCTATGGTACATTGCGTATGCAAGGGGTATGTGGTGTATCGGCTGACTAAATGTGGGATCGTACAATGCGTATGTAAGAGGTGTGTGGTGTATTGTGTGGTTAACCAGCCTATGGTCAATAGTACATTGAGTATGTGAGGGGTGTGTGGTTTACTGGGTGACTGACTGGACTATGGTACATTGCATATTTGAGGGGTGTGCGGTGTACTGGCTGACTGACAGGGCAATGGTACATTGCGTATGTGAGGGGTATGTGGTGTATCGGCTGACTAATTGTGGGATCGTACAATGCGTATGTGAGGGGGGTGTGGTGTAACGGGTGACTGACTGGTCTATGGTCCATTGTGTATGTGAGGGGTGTGTGGCGTAATGGGTGACTAATTGGACGATCTTACATTGCGCATTTGAGGGGGGGTGGTGTACAGTATGACTGAATGGGCGATGGTACATTGCATATGTGAGTGGTGTGTGGTTTATTGTCTCTAACTGTGCAATCGTACATTGCGTAGGTGAGGGGTATGTGGTTTACTGGATGACTGACTGGGCAATGGTTCATTGCATATGTCAGGTGTGTTAGGTTTATTGTGTTGCTCGCTGGGCTCCGGTACATTGCGTATGTGAGGGGTGTGTACTTTCCTGGGTGACTGACTGTGCTATGGTACATTCCGCACGTGAGAGGTGAGTGGTTTACTGAGTGACTGATTGGGCGATCGTACATTGCGTCTGTCAGGGGTGTATGGTTTACTGGGTGACTGACTGGGCCAAGCACAATCAGTCTATGTGACTATGGTTCGTTGCGTGTGTGAGTGATTTACTGGGTGACTTACTGGGCTATGGTTCATTGCGTGTGTGAGGGGTCTGTGGTTTACTGGGTGACTGACAGGGCAATGGTACATTGCGTATGTGTGGGGTGTGTGGTTTACTGGATGACTGACTGGGCAATGGTACATTGCGTATGTGAGGGGTGTGTGGTTTACTGGATGACTGACTGGGCAATGGTACTTTGCGTATGTGTGGGGTATGTGGTGTACTGGTTGACTGTCTGGGCTATGGTTCATGGCGTGTATGAGGGGTTTGTGTTTTTTTCTGGCTGACAGACTGGGCTACAGTACATTGCGCATGCGAGGGGTGTGTGGTGTACCGGGTGACTGACTGGTCGATGTTCCATTGCTTATGTGAGGGGTGTGTGTGTATTGTGTGGCGAACTGGGCAATGGTACATTGCGTATGTAAGGGGTGTGTGGTTTTCTGGGTGACTGACTGGACAATGGTACATTATCATAAAATTTACAACGCAGAAGGAGGCCATTCGTCCCATCGAGTCTGCACTGGCTCATGGAAAGAGCACCCAACCCAAGGTCAACACCTCCACCCTATCCCCATAACCCAGTAACCCTACACAACACTAAGGGCAATTTACCATGGCCAATCCACCTAACCTGCACATCTTTGGACTGTGGGAGGAAACCGGAGCACCCGGAGGAAACCCACGCACACACGGGGAGGATGTGCAGACTCCGCACAGACAGTGACCCAAGCAGGAATCGAACCTGGGACCCTGGTGCTGTGAAGCAATTGTGCTATTCACAATGCTACCGTGCTGCCCTACACATTGCGTATGTGAGGGGTGTGTGGTGTACTAGGTGACTGACTGTGCTGAGGTGCATTGCGTATGTGAGGGGTTTGTGGTTTCCAGGGTGACTGACTGGGCTATGGTACACTGTGTATGTGAGGGGTGCGTGGTTTGCTGGGTGACTGACTGGCCTTTGGTACATTGTCTATGTGAGGAGTGTGCGGTTTACTGGGTGAAAGACTGGGCTATGGTACATTGCGTAAGTGAGGGGTGCGTGGTTTTCTGTGTGGCTGTCTGGGCTATGGTACATTGCTTATGTGAGGGTTGTGTGGTGTATTGTCTGGCTGACTGGGCAATGGCATATTGTGTATGTGAGGGCTGTGCGGTTTCCTAGGTTACTGACTGGGCTGTGGTAAATTGCGTGTGTGAGGGGTGTGTGTGGTTTACTGGGTGACTGACTGCGCTATGGTACATTGCGTATGTAAGTGGAGTGTTGTTTTCTGTGTGGCTGTCTGGGCTCCGGTACATTGCTTATGTGAGGGGAGTGTGGTTTACTGAGTGACTGACTGGGCAATGGGACTTTGCGTATGTGAGGGGTGTGTGCTGTATTTTGTGGCTACTGAGCTATGCTACATTGCGTATGTGAGGGGTGTGTGGTATATTGTGTGGCTGACTGGGCTGTGGTATATTGCTTATGTGAGGGGTGTGTGATTTACTGAGTGATTGACTGGCACATTGCGTATGTGAAGGGTGTATGGTTTGCTGGTTGGCTTCCTGGGCTATGGTACATTGAGCCTGTGAGGGCTGGTGTGGTTTTCTGGGTGGCTGCCTGGGCAATGGTACATTGCGTATGTGAAGGTTGTGTGGTTTACTGGGTGACTGACTGGGCTATGGTACATAGCATGTGTGGGTGGTGAGTGGTGTATTGTGTGGCTAACTGAGCGATGGTCATTGCATATGTGAGGGGTGTATGGTGTACTGGGTGACTGATTGGGCTTTCCTCCATTGCGTATGTGAGGGGTATGTGGTGTACTGGGTGACTGACTGGGGTATGGCACATTGCGTCCGTGAAGAGTGTGTGGTTTAATGAGTGACGGATTGGGATATGGTACCTTGCGCATGTGAGGGGTGGGTGGTATTGTGTGGCTAACTGAGCGATGGTACATTGCATATGCGAGGGGTGTGAGTTTTATTGGGTGACTGACTTGGCTATGGTATATAGCATGTGTGGGTGGTGTATGGTGTATTCTGTTGCTAACTGAGCGATGGTACATTGCGTTTGTGAGGGGTGTGTGATTTACTGGGAGTCTGACTGTGCTGCAGTACATTGCGTATGTGAGTGGTGTGTGGTTTACAGGGTGACTGACTCGGTAAGGTACATTGTGTGTGTGAGGGGTGTGTGGTCTATTGTGTGGCTGACTAGGCTATGGTTCATTGCGTCTGTAATGGGTGTGTGGTGAATTGTGTGGCTAACTGAACGATGGTACATTGCATATGTGATGGATGTGTGGTGTACTGGGTGACTGACTGGGCTGTGGCACATTGCCTGTGTGAGGGGTGTGTGGTTTACTGGGTGACTGACTGGGCTGTGGTACATTGCGTGTGTGAGTGGTGTGTGGTTTACTGGGTGACTGACTGGGCTGTGGTACACTGCGTATGTGATGTGTGTGAGGTTTCCTGAGTGACTGACTGGGCAATGGGACTTTGCGTATGTGAGGGGTGTGTGCTGTATTGTGTGGCTTACTGAGCGATGGTACATTGCATATGTGAGGGGTGTGTGTTTTACTGGGTGACTGACTTGGCTATGGTTCATAGCATGTCTGGCTGATGTGTGGTGTATTGTGTGGCTAACTGAGCGATGGTACATTGCGTTTGTGAGGGGTGCCTGGTTTACAGGGTGACTGACTCAGTAAGGTACATTGCGTGTGTTAGGGGTGTGTGGTCTATTGTTTGGCTGACTGGGCTATGGTTCATTGCGTCTGTCATGGTTGCGTGGTGAATTGTGTGCCTAACTGAGCGATGGTAAATTGCATATGTGAGTGGTGTGTGGTGTACTGGGTGACTGACTGGGCTATGGCATATTGCGTGTGCGAGGTGTGTGGTTTACTGGGTGACTGACTGGGCTATGGTACATTGCGTATGTGAGGGCTGTGTGATTTACTGAGTGACTGACTGGGCTGTGGTTCATTGCGTATGTGAGGTGTGTGTGGTTTGCTGGATGACTGACTGGGCTATGGTACATTGCGTATGTGAGTGGTGTGGTGTTTTCTGTGTGGCTGTCTTGGCTGCGGTACATTGCTTATGTGAGGGGAGTGTGGTTTACTGAGTGACTGACTGGGCAATGGGACTTTGCGTATGTGTGGAGTGTGTGCTGTATTGTGTGGCTTACTGGGCTATGGTACATTGCGTATGTGAGGGGTGTGTGGTGTATTGTGTGGCTGACTGGGCTGTGTTATATTGCTTATGTGAGGGGTGTGTGATTTACTGAGTGACTGACTGGCACATTGCGTATGTGAAG
This sequence comes from Scyliorhinus torazame, assembly GCF_047496885.1. Taxonomy (NCBI): domain Eukaryota; kingdom Metazoa; phylum Chordata; class Chondrichthyes; order Carcharhiniformes; family Scyliorhinidae; genus Scyliorhinus; species Scyliorhinus torazame. The sequence goes on along the minus strand of NC_092726.1, from coordinate 112,196,518 downwards.
GGTGTATGGTTTGCTGGTTGGCTTCCTGGGCTATGGTACATTGAGCCTGTGAGGGCTGGTGTGGTTTTCTGGGTGGCTGTCTGGGCAATGGTACATTGCGTATGTGAAGGGTGTGTGGTTTACTGGGTGACTGACTTGGCTATGTTACATAGCATGTGTGGCTGGTGTGTGGTGTATTGTGTGGCTAACTGAGCGATGGTACATTGCGTTTGTGAGGGGTGTTTGATTTGCTGGGTGACTGACTGTTCTGCAGTACATTGCGTATGTGAGGGGTGCGTGGTTTACAGGGTGACTGACTCGGTAAGGTACATTGCGTGTGTGAGGCGTGTGTGGTCAATTGTGTGGCTGAATGGGCTATGGTTCATTGCGTGTGTAATGGGTGTGTGGTGAATTGAGTGGCTAACTGAGCGATGGTACATTGCATATGTGAGGGGTGTGTGGTGTACTGGGTGACTGACTGGGCTGTGGCACATTGCGTGTGTAAGGGGGGTGTAGTTTACTGGGTGACTGATTGGGCTATGGTACATTGCGTGTGTGAGGGGTGTGTGATATACTGGGTGACTGACTAGGCTATGGCATATTGCGTGTGTGAGGTGTGTGTTATTTACTGGGTACTGGGCTATGGTACATTGCGTATGTAAGGGGTGTGTGGGTTACTGAGTGACTGACTGGGCTGTGGTACATTGCGTATGTGAGGGGTGTGTGGTTTGCTGGTTGACTGACTGGTCTGTGGTACATTGCGTACGTGAGGGGTGTGTGGTTTACTGAGTGACTAACTGGGCTATGGTACATTGCGTATGTGAGGGGTGTGTGGTTTGCTGGGTGACTGACGGGGCTTTGGCACATTGTGTATGTGAGGAGTGTGCGGGTTACTGAGTGAATGACTGGGCTTTGGTACATTTTGTATGTGTGGGGTGTGTGGTGTACTGGGTGACTGTCTGCGCTATGGTACATTGCGTATGCAAGGGGTATGTGGTGTATCGGCTGACTAAATGTGGGATCGTACAATGCGTATGTAAGAGGTGTGTGGTGTATTGTGTGGTTAACCAGCCTATGGTCAATAGTACATTGAGTATGTGAGGGGTGTGTGGTTTACTGGGTGACTGACTGGACTATGGTACATTGCATATTTGAGGGGTGTGCGGTGTACTGGCTGACTGACAGGGCAATGGTACATTGCGTATGTGAGGGGTATGTGGTGTATCGGCTGACTAATTGTGGGATCGTACAATGCGTATGTGAGGGGGGTGTGGTGTAACGGGTGACTGACTGGTCTATGGTCCATTGTGTATGTGAGGGGTGTGTGGCGTAATGGGTGACTAATTGGACGATCTTACATTGCGCATTTGAGGGGGGGTGGTGTACAGTATGACTGAATGGGCGATGGTACATTGCATATGTGAGTGGTGTGTGGTTTATTGTCTCTAACTGTGCAATCGTACATTGCGTAGGTGAGGGGTATGTGGTTTACTGGATGACTGACTGGGCAATGGTTCATTGCATATGTCAGGTGTGTTAGGTTTATTGTGTTGCTCGCTGGGCTCCGGTACATTGCGTATGTGAGGGGTGTGTACTTTCCTGGGTGACTGACTGTGCTATGGTACATTCCGCACGTGAGAGGTGAGTGGTTTACTGAGTGACTGATTGGGCGATCGTACATTGCGTCTGTCAGGGGTGTATGGTTTACTGGGTGACTGACTGGGCCAAGCACAATCAGTCTATGTGACTATGGTTCGTTGCGTGTGTGAGTGATTTACTGGGTGACTTACTGGGCTATGGTTCATTGCGTGTGTGAGGGGTCTGTGGTTTACTGGGTGACTGACAGGGCAATGGTACATTGCGTATGTGTGGGGTGTGTGGTTTACTGGATGACTGACTGGGCAATGGTACATTGCGTATGTGAGGGGTGTGTGGTTTACTGGATGACTGACTGGGCAATGGTACTTTGCGTATGTGTGGGGTATGTGGTGTACTGGTTGACTGTCTGGGCTATGGTTCATGGCGTGTATGAGGGGTTTGTGTTTTTTTCTGGCTGACAGACTGGGCTACAGTACATTGCGCATGCGAGGGGTGTGTGGTGTACCGGGTGACTGACTGGTCGATGTTCCATTGCTTATGTGAGGGGTGTGTGTGTATTGTGTGGCGAACTGGGCAATGGTACATTGCGTATGTAAGGGGTGTGTGGTTTTCTGGGTGACTGACTGGACAATGGTACATTATCATAAAATTTACAACGCAGAAGGAGGCCATTCGTCCCATCGAGTCTGCACTGGCTCATGGAAAGAGCACCCAACCCAAGGTCAACACCTCCACCCTATCCCCATAACCCAGTAACCCTACACAACACTAAGGGCAATTTACCATGGCCAATCCACCTAACCTGCACATCTTTGGACTGTGGGAGGAAACCGGAGCACCCGGAGGAAACCCACGCACACACGGGGAGGATGTGCAGACTCCGCACAGACAGTGACCCAAGCAGGAATCGAACCTGGGACCCTGGTGCTGTGAAGCAATTGTGCTATTCACAATGCTACCGTGCTGCCCTACACATTGCGTATGTGAGGGGTGTGTGGTGTACTAGGTGACTGACTGTGCTGAGGTGCATTGCGTATGTGAGGGGTTTGTGGTTTCCAGGGTGACTGACTGGGCTATGGTACACTGTGTATGTGAGGGGTGCGTGGTTTGCTGGGTGACTGACTGGCCTTTGGTACATTGTCTATGTGAGGAGTGTGCGGTTTACTGGGTGAAAGACTGGGCTATGGTACATTGCGTAAGTGAGGGGTGCGTGGTTTTCTGTGTGGCTGTCTGGGCTATGGTACATTGCTTATGTGAGGGTTGTGTGGTGTATTGTCTGGCTGACTGGGCAATGGCATATTGTGTATGTGAGGGCTGTGCGGTTTCCTAGGTTACTGACTGGGCTGTGGTAAATTGCGTGTGTGAGGGGTGTGTGTGGTTTACTGGGTGACTGACTGCGCTATGGTACATTGCGTATGTAAGTGGAGTGTTGTTTTCTGTGTGGCTGTCTGGGCTCCGGTACATTGCTTATGTGAGGGGAGTGTGGTTTACTGAGTGACTGACTGGGCAATGGGACTTTGCGTATGTGAGGGGTGTGTGCTGTATTTTGTGGCTACTGAGCTATGCTACATTGCGTATGTGAGGGGTGTGTGGTATATTGTGTGGCTGACTGGGCTGTGGTATATTGCTTATGTGAGGGGTGTGTGATTTACTGAGTGATTGACTGGCACATTGCGTATGTGAAGGGTGTATGGTTTGCTGGTTGGCTTCCTGGGCTATGGTACATTGAGCCTGTGAGGGCTGGTGTGGTTTTCTGGGTGGCTGCCTGGGCAATGGTACATTGCGTATGTGAAGGTTGTGTGGTTTACTGGGTGACTGACTGGGCTATGGTACATAGCATGTGTGGGTGGTGAGTGGTGTATTGTGTGGCTAACTGAGCGATGGTCATTGCATATGTGAGGGGTGTATGGTGTACTGGGTGACTGATTGGGCTTTCCTCCATTGCGTATGTGAGGGGTATGTGGTGTACTGGGTGACTGACTGGGGTATGGCACATTGCGTCCGTGAAGAGTGTGTGGTTTAATGAGTGACGGATTGGGATATGGTACCTTGCGCATGTGAGGGGTGGGTGGTATTGTGTGGCTAACTGAGCGATGGTACATTGCATATGCGAGGGGTGTGAGTTTTATTGGGTGACTGACTTGGCTATGGTATATAGCATGTGTGGGTGGTGTATGGTGTATTCTGTTGCTAACTGAGCGATGGTACATTGCGTTTGTGAGGGGTGTGTGATTTACTGGGAGTCTGACTGTGCTGCAGTACATTGCGTATGTGAGTGGTGTGTGGTTTACAGGGTGACTGACTCGGTAAGGTACATTGTGTGTGTGAGGGGTGTGTGGTCTATTGTGTGGCTGACTAGGCTATGGTTCATTGCGTCTGTAATGGGTGTGTGGTGAATTGTGTGGCTAACTGAACGATGGTACATTGCATATGTGATGGATGTGTGGTGTACTGGGTGACTGACTGGGCTGTGGCACATTGCCTGTGTGAGGGGTGTGTGGTTTACTGGGTGACTGACTGGGCTGTGGTACATTGCGTGTGTGAGTGGTGTGTGGTTTACTGGGTGACTGACTGGGCTGTGGTACACTGCGTATGTGATGTGTGTGAGGTTTCCTGAGTGACTGACTGGGCAATGGGACTTTGCGTATGTGAGGGGTGTGTGCTGTATTGTGTGGCTTACTGAGCGATGGTACATTGCATATGTGAGGGGTGTGTGTTTTACTGGGTGACTGACTTGGCTATGGTTCATAGCATGTCTGGCTGATGTGTGGTGTATTGTGTGGCTAACTGAGCGATGGTACATTGCGTTTGTGAGGGGTGCCTGGTTTACAGGGTGACTGACTCAGTAAGGTACATTGCGTGTGTTAGGGGTGTGTGGTCTATTGTTTGGCTGACTGGGCTATGGTTCATTGCGTCTGTCATGGTTGCGTGGTGAATTGTGTGCCTAACTGAGCGATGGTAAATTGCATATGTGAGTGGTGTGTGGTGTACTGGGTGACTGACTGGGCTATGGCATATTGCGTGTGCGAGGTGTGTGGTTTACTGGGTGACTGACTGGGCTATGGTACATTGCGTATGTGAGGGCTGTGTGATTTACTGAGTGACTGACTGGGCTGTGGTTCATTGCGTATGTGAGGTGTGTGTGGTTTGCTGGATGACTGACTGGGCTATGGTACATTGCGTATGTGAGTGGTGTGGTGTTTTCTGTGTGGCTGTCTTGGCTGCGGTACATTGCTTATGTGAGGGGAGTGTGGTTTACTGAGTGACTGACTGGGCAATGGGACTTTGCGTATGTGTGGAGTGTGTGCTGTATTGTGTGGCTTACTGGGCTATGGTACATTGCGTATGTGAGGGGTGTGTGGTGTATTGTGTGGCTGACTGGGCTGTGTTATATTGCTTATGTGAGGGGTGTGTGATTTACTGAGTGACTGACTGGCACATTGCGTATGTGAAGGGTGTATGGTTTGCTGGTTGGCTTCCTGGGCTATGGTACATTGAGCCTGTGAGGGCTGGTGTGGTTTTCTGGGTGGCTGTCTGGGCAATGGTACATTGCGTATGTGAAGGGTGTGTGGTTTACTGGGTGACTGACTTGGCTATGTTACATAGCATGTGTGGCTGGTGTGTGGTGTATTGTGTGGCTAACTGAGCGATGGTACATTGCGTTTGTGAGGGGTGTTTGATTTGCTGGGTGACTGACTGTTCTGCAGTACATTGCGTATGTGAGGGGTGCGTGGTTTACAGGGTGACTGACTCGGTAAGGTACATTGCGTGTGTGAGGCGTGTGTGGTCAATTGTGTGGCTGAATGGGCTATGGTTCATTGCGTGTGTAATGGGTGTGTGGTGAATTGAGTGGCTAACTGAGCGATGGTACATTGCATATGTGAGGGGTGTGTGGTGTACTGGGTGACTGACTGGGCTGTGGCACATTGCGTGTGTAAGGGGGGTGTAGTTTACTGGGTGACTGATTGGGCTATGGTACATTGCGTGTGTGAGGGGTGTGTGATATACTGGGTGACTGACTAGGCTATGGCATATTGCGTGTGTGAGGTGTGTGTTATTTACTGGGTACTGGGCTATGGTACATTGCGTATGTAAGGGGTGTGTGGGTTACTGAGTGACTGACTGGGCTGTGGTACATTGCGTATGTGAGGTGTGTGTGGTTTGTTGGGTGACTGATTGGACTATGGTACATTGATTATGTGAAGGGTGTGTGGTGTATTGTCTGGCTGACTGGGCAATGGCACATTGCGTATGTGAGTGGTGTGTTGTTTTCTGTGTGGCTGTCTGGGATGCATTACATTGCTTATGTGAGGGGTGTGTGATTTACTGAGTGATTGACTGGACATTGCGTATCTGAAGGGTGTATGGTTTGCTGGTTGGCTTCCAAGGCTATGGTACATTGAGCCTGTGAAGGCTGCTGTGGTTTTCTGGGTGGCTGCCTGGGCAATGGAACATTGCGTATGTGAAGGGTGTGTGGTTTACTGGGTGAATGGCTGGGCTATGGCACATTGCGTATGTGAGGGGTGTGTGGTTTGCTGGGTGACTGACTGGGATTTGGTACATTGTGTATGTGAGGGATGTGTGGTTTGTTGGGTGACTGACTGGGCAATGGTACATTGTGTATGTGAGGGGTGTGTGGTTTGTTGGGTGACTGACTGGGCTATGGTACTTTGCGTATGTGAGGGGTGTGTTGTTTACTGAGTGTGAGATGAAATGTGTCGATGATTTCGCTCACATTGACCACCCAAGTGAAGTTATTTACCGCCTTGCCACACTGCCGCCATGTTGGCGAAGCCGTGCGCTGGACATTAATATCCCGCAGAATCGGAACCACTTCCCTTTGTAAGGTCAGTACAAAGACTTTCTGTGTCCTCCTACTTAAACTGACATCTAAAGTGTAACATCTGAACCATACAGGTCTGCACGGTAGCACAGTGGTTAGCACAATTGCTTCACAGCTCCAGGGTCCCAAGTTCGATTCCGGCTTGGGTCACTGTCTGTGCGGAGTCTGCACATCCTCCCCGTGTGTGCGTGTGTTTCCTCCGGGTGCTCCGGTTTCCTCCCACAGTCCAAAGATGTGCCGGTTTGGTGTATTGGCCATGATAAATTGCCCCCAGTGTCCAGAATTGCCCTTAGTGTTGGGTGGGGCTACTGGGTTATGGGGATATGGTGGATCTGTTGACCTTGGGTAGGGTGCTCTTTCCAAGAGCAGGTGCAGACTCCATGGGCCGAATGCCCTCCTTCTGCACTGTAAATTCTATGATAATCTATGATTCTAAACATTTATCCTGTTTGACCCTCCATGCCATTGCACACAGTCGGTGGTGTTGACAATATCGGATGAACAACAGCTGACCAAGTTATACATACACACTGTGAAGCACAAAAATAATGATTGTACCCTCATGATGGTGGTGGTATGAAGGGGCATTACTGTGGGTATGGAGTCACACAGACGTCAGACTGGGTAAGGATGGCAGACTTCCTTCCCTAAAGGACTTCAGTAAACTATATTGATGATTACAACAATCAATGATAGTTTCTGAGGCAATGGGGCTCCTGGAATCAGAGCCCGCTCACCTCTCCCATCAACCATGGCGCCGTCCCATTCAATCGCAGAAGGTGTAACACCTGCCCCTGTAGCTCTTCCATGCTTAACATCCCAGGCCGAAAACACTCATTCCAGGTTAAGCACCGTTTCACTTGCATCTCTTCCAATTTGTTCTACTGCGTGCGCTGCTCCCAATGTGGTCTTCTCTCTCGGAGAGACGAAACGCAGACTGGGTGGTCGCTTTGCTGAGCACCTTCGATCTGTGCGCATTCAGGACCCTGACGTCTCTGTTGCTTGCCATTTTACAAGACCCTGCTCCCATGCACACATGTCTGTTCTTGGCCTACTGCAATGTTCCAGTGAAGCTCAACGCAAACTGGAGGAACAACATCTTATCTTCCGGTTCGGCACGCTACAGCTTTCCGGTCTCAACATTGCATTCAACAACTTCAGATGATCAGCCCCACCTCGACCCATTTGTTTTCATTTCATTTTAACTGTCTTTTACCACTTCTTTCTTTCCTAATATTCATTTAATCCACCCCCCCCCCACCCACCAAATCTTATCCACCTTTCCTTCACCGTGTCCTCTTTGCTTCCCCGCCCCCCTCCCCCACATCTACAGTTCACCCTCTGATGTTAGTTTCCCCGCAGTTTGACCTTTCACACCTTTTGTTCTCTCTGGGGACTGCCATTAGCGCTCTTTCCCCTTGGTTTCTGTGGCCATTAGCACTCTTTCCCCTTGGTTTCTGTGGCCATTAGCACCCGGTTTCCCTGGGTTTCTGTGGCTATGACGCATCTTTCATTGTCACTCTACAGTATAGATACTTCTCACTTTCTCTGTCTGTTAGCTTTGACAAAGAGTCATCGGACTCAAAACGCTCCATCTTTTCTCTCCCAACAGATGCTGCCAGACTTGCTGAGATTTTCTAGCATTTTCTCTTTCGGCCCCTCACGGTCCACGTGACCAATTCGGGACCTATTGTATGTGAGCACGCGAATCACAACATAAGAACATAAGAACGAGGAGCAGGAGTAGGCCATCTGGCCCCACGAGCCTGCTCCGCCATTCAATGAGATCATGGCTGATCTTTTGTGGACTCAGCTCCACTCTCCGGCCCGAACACCATAACCCTTAATCCCTTTATTCTTCAAAAAACTATCTATATCTTAAAAACATTTAATGAAGGAGCCTCAACTGCTTCACTGGGCAGGGAATTCCATAGATTCACAACCCTTTGGGTGAAGAAGTTCCTCCAAAACTCAGTCCTTAATCTACTCCCCCTTATTTTGAGGTTATGCTCCCCCCTAGTTCTGCTTTCACCCGCCAGTGGAAACAACCTGCCCGCATCTATCCTATCTATTCCCGACAACCAATGGGGGAAAAGCGCGGTTCGCTGGGAGCAGGAGGCGGGCAGTGGGGACCTGGGTGTTGCAGAATGAAAACGTGTTCCGTTTTCTGAGTGGGCAGTCCCCAACGTCCCTGTGTTGAAGCCTGATCACTTTGTCAGAATCTGTGGGCACAATAAGATTCGAATTAACCAGCTGCCCAAATTACAAAGTGTCCAATTCCCCAGACAAAAGATCTTTGTGCGGCGTTGGTGGTGGCCCTCAGGTTTACATAGTTTGTCTTAAGTCACGCTTCTTTACTATTGGAACAGGACGAGGATTCCGGGAATAATGATGCAATTAATACACACAACAGCCTTTTTAACCCTTCGGATTAACTTTGGGAATCTGTTCGACCTGCGCAATGTTTCAAGGCACAATGGAAACACTGTTCCAACGCGTCCCAAAGGCTGTAGTCTACCTCGATGATGTTTCAGTGAGAGGAACAACACAGAAAAACACTTGGTCAATTCAGAAGAGACAGTAAGATGATTCAAAGATGCTGGCATCGGATTGAAGTGCGCAAAGTGTAGTTTCCAGGCCAGTGAGGTCACACACTTAGGATTCAAAGTAGCCTCAAAAGGCCTGCACAGTCTGAGGACAAGGAGAGGGACCGAAAGGAAGAGCTGCCACACAATAATGTGTCGATGGTAGCCACGATGTGGAGATGCCGGCGTTGGACTGGGGTGAGCACTGTAAGAAGACTTACAACACCGGGTTAAAGTCCAACAGGTTTGTTTTGATGAATTCACCTGAGGAAGGAGCAGCGCTCCGAAAGCTAGTGACATCGAAACAAACCAGATGGACTTTAACCTGATGTTGTAAGACTTCTTACCAAATACTGTGGCATAAATAAAATGGTTTTAGGGATTGGAAACTGCTGTGGTCAGTTCATCCGCAATCTGACCCGCACATTGGCTGCCCGACAGCTCCTGTTGAATAAACACCAGTTCAGGCATTGGAAAGAACCACAAGAACATGATTTACACCACGTCCAGCAGGCCCGACAGTCACCAAGCCTGTATGTGCACTTTGATCCCAGTAAACTGATCAGCCTGTCCTGCGGCACTTCGCCTTATTGAATAGGTGTGGTCCTGTCTCATGGGATGGAGGATGACTCAGAGAGACCGAGTGCCTTTGTCCCCCGAACTGTCAGCGACTCCGAATGGAAGTGTGCACAGATTGACAGAAGACGGCCTCGCTGTAAATAATGCTGTGAATAAATTGTACCAGTACATGCAGGGCCGTGCTTTAACCATCTAGCAGACTCTCAGTCACTGCTGGGGCTCCTGGGTGAAGACAAGCCAATTCCCACAATTCCCTCAGTCAGGATCCGGCGGTGGATTGGTGTTGGCGGCCTCCAGCTCCATTGCCCAGCAGCAGCCGGGGATGCAAATCACAAACACCGATGTCCAGAGTGGGCTCCAGCTCCCAAATGTTTGACATCCAAATCCGCCCAGCAGGAGATTGTCCGGCTGGGAGCCTATACAGCCACCCCCTGGGCTCGTTCGTCCAGATAAAGAACTGGACTCACCGCGATCCGGTCCTTTCCAGGGACAAGCGAATGATCCTCACCGGATGGCATCCAGACAATTCAGACCAGATAAGGCCCAACCTCATCAGAAACCATGAACTGCGTTGAGAGGACAGAGTCTTCCTCTGGCCTGCCGGGAGGGGATTCAAACCCCAGCGATGCAGCCACTGCTGCAGGGGGTATACAGTGCACAATCTGGCCACACAGGGATGGGAATGTTGACCAGGAGCTGCAGGGGTTATACAGAGCACACTCTGGCCACACAGAGATGGGAATGTTGACCAGGAGCTGCAGGGGTGAGACAGAGCACACTCTGGCCACACTGAGATAAGAATGTTGACCAGGAGCAGGGGTTATACAGAGCACACCCTGGCCACACAGAGATGGGAATTTTGACCAGGATCTGCAATGAATTGCCAGGCAGACTGTCCAGTTTTAGACATGGTGGAATTGCCAGACAGTCGGTCCCGTATCAGACATTGTGGAATTGCCAGGCAGACGGTCCAGTGTCAGACATGATCGAATTGCTAGGCAGATGGTCCAGTCTCAGACATGGTGGAATTACAAGGCAGACGGTACAGTGTCAGACAGGGTGGAATTGCTCGGCAGATGGCCCAGTGTCAGACATGGTGGAATTGCCAGGCAGACGGTCCAATGTCAGACATGATGGAATTACAAGGCAGACGGTCCAGTGTCAGACATGGTGGAATCACAAGGCAGGCGGTCCAGTGTCAGACATGGTGGAATTGCCAGGCAGTCGGTCCAATGTCAGACAAGGTGGAATTGCCACGGAGATGGTCCTGTGTCAGACATGGTGTAATTGCCAGGCAGACGGTCCAGTATCAGACATGGTGGAATTGCCAGACAGACGGTCCTGTGTCAGACATGGTGGAATTGCCAGGCAGAGGATCCAGTGTCAGACATGTTGAAATTGACAGGCGGACGGTGCAGTGTCAGACATGGTGGAATTGCCAGGCAGACGGTCCAGTGTCAGACATGGTGGAATTGTCAGGCAGGCGGTCCAGTGTCAGCCATGTTGGAATTACGAGGCTAACGGTCCAGTCTCAGATATTGTGGAATTGCCAGGCAGACGGTCCAGTGTCAGACATGGTGGAATTGCCAGGCAGACGGTGCAGAGTGAGACATGGTAGAGTTGCCAGGCGGACTGACCAGTGTCAAACATGGTGGAATTACAAGGAAGACGGTCCTGTATCAGACATACTGCAATTGCCAGGCAGACGGTCCACCCTCAGAAATGGTTGAATTGCAGTTACCGTCCAGTGTCAGCCATGGTGGAATTGCCCGGCAAATGGTCCAGTGTCGGACCTAGTGGAATTGCCAGGCAGACGGTCCAGTGTAAGACATGGTGGAATTGCCAGAGAGAAAGTCCAGTGTTAGAATAGCGGTATATCCAGGCAGACAGTGCAGCGTCAGACATGTTGGAATTGCCGGGCAGACTTTCCCGTGTCAGACATCGTGGAATTACAAGGCAGACGGTCCAGTGTCAGTATTGGTGGAATTGCCAGGCAGACTGTCCAGTATCTGACATGGTGGAATTGCCAGACAGACGGTCCAGTGTCTGACATGGTGGAATTGCCAGGCAGACAGTCCAGTGTCAGACATGGTTGAAGTGCCAGGCTGACGGTCCAGTGTCAGACATGGTGGAATACCAGGCAGACGTTCCAGTGTCAGACATGATGGAAATTCCAAACAGACAGTCCAGTTTCAGACATGGTGGAATTGACAGCCAGACGGTCCTGTGCCAGACATGGTGGAATTACAAGGCAGACGGTCCAGTGTCTGACATGGTAGAATTGCCAGGCAGACGTCCAGTGTCAGACATGGTACAATTGTCAGGTAGACAGTCCATTGTCAGACATTGTACAATTGTCAGGCAGAGAGTCCAGTGTCAGACATGGTGGAATTACGAGGCAGACGGTCCAGTGTCAGACATGTTGGAATTGCCAGTCAGACGGTCCAGTGTCAGACAGAGTGGAATTGCCAGGCAAGAGCCCAGTGACAGACATGGTGGAATTGACAGGCAGGCGGTCCATTGTCAGACATGGAGGAATTGACAGGCAGACGGTCCAGTGTCAGACATGGTGGAATTGCCAGGCAGACGGTCCAGTGTCAGACATGGTGGAATTGCCAGTCAGACGGTCCAGTGTCAGATATGGTGGAATTGCCAGGCAGAAGGTCCAGTGTCAGACATGGTGTAATGAAAAGGTAACTGTCCAGTGTCAGACATGGTGGAATTGTCAGGCAGACGGTCCACTGTCCAACATGGTGGAATTACAAGGCAGACGGTCCACTGTCAGACATGCTGGAATTGCGAGGCAGATGGTCCATAGTCAGACATGATGGAATTACAAGGCAGGCGGTCCAGTGTCAGACATTGTGGACTTGCCAGGCATACATTACAATCACTGACATGGTGGAATTGCCAGGCAGACGGTCCAGTGTCCGACATGGTGGAATTGCAAGACAGACGGCACAGTGTCAGACGTGGTGGAATTGCAAGACAGACGGCCCAGTGTCAGACATGGTAGAATTGTCAGGCAGACGGTTCAGTGTCAGACATGATGGAATTACAAGGCAGGCGGTCCAGTGTCAGACATTGTGGACTTGCCAGACAGACGGTCCAGTGTCAGACATGGTTGAATTGCCAGGCAGATGGTCCAGTGTCAGACATGGTGGAAAATGCCTGGCACACGGTCCAGTGTGAGACATGGTGTAATTGCAAGGTAGACGGTCCAGTGTCTGACATGTTGGAATTGCCGGGCAGACGGTCCAGTGTCAGACATTTTTGAAATACAAGGCTGTTGGTCTAGTGTCAGACTTGGAGGAATTCCCAGGCAGACTGTCCAGTGTCTGACACGGTGGAATTAGAAGGCAGACTGTCCAGTGTTAGATATGGTGGAATGACAAGGAAGACGTTCCAGTGTCAGACATGGTGGAATTGCCAGGCAGACGGTCCAGGGTCAGACATGGTGGAATTGACAGGCAGACGGTCCAGTGTCAGACATGGTGGAATTGCCAGGAAAGAGCCCAGTGACAGACATGGTGGAATTGTCAGGCCGAAGGTCCAGTGTCAGACATGGTGGAAAATGCCTGGCAGACGGTCCAGTGTCAGACATGGTGGTATTGCCAGGCAAGAGCCCAGTGACAGACATGGTGGAATTGACAGGCAGGCGGTCCAGAGTCAGACATGGTGGAATTGTCAGGCCGAAGGTCCAGTGTCAGACATGGTGGAAAATGCCTGGCAGACGGTCCAGTGTCAGACATGGTGGAATTACAAGGCAGGCGGTCCAGTGTCAGACATGTTGGAATTGCCGGGTATACGGTCCAGTGTCAGACATGGTGGAATTACAAGGCAGACGACCCAGTGTCAGACATGGTGGAATTACAAGGCAGACGGTCCAGTGTCAGACAGGGTGGAATTACAAGGCAGACGGTCCAGTGTCAGACATGTTGGAATTGTCGGGTATACGGTCCAGTGTCAGACATTTTTGAAATACAAGGCAGTTGGTCCAGTTTCAGACTTGGAGGAATTACCAGGCAGAATGTCCAGTGTCTGACACGGTGGAATTAGAAGGCAGACTGTCCAGTGTCAGATAGGGTGGAATTGGCAGGCAGACGGCGCCGTGTCAGACATGGTGGAATTACAAGGCAGATGGTCCAGTGTCAGACATGGTGGAATTGCCAGGCAGACGGTCCAGTGTCAGACATAGTGGAATTGCCACGCAGACGGTCCAGTGTCAGAAATGGTGGAATTGCCAGGCAGACAGATCTGTGTCAGACATGGTGGAATTAGAAGGCAGACGGTCCAGTGTCAGACATGGTGGAATTAGAAGACAGACGGTCCAGTGTCAGACATGTTGGAATTGCCGGGTATACGGTCCAGTGTCAGACATTTTTGAACTACAAGGCAGTTGGTCCAGTTTCAGGCTTGGAGGAATTAACAGGCAGACTGTCCAGTGCCTGACATGGAGGAATTAGAAGGCAGACTGTCCAGTGTTATATATAGTGGAATGACAAGGCAGACGTTCCAGTGTCAGACACGGTGGAATTGCCAGGCAAGAGCACAGTGACAGACGTGGTGGAATTGACAGGCAGGCGGTCCAGTGTCAGACATGGTGGAATTGACAGGCAGACGGTCCAGTGTCAGACATGGTGGAATTGTCTTTGCAGACGGTCCAGTGTCAGAAATGTTGGAATTGCCAGTCAGACGGTCCAATGTCAGACATGGTGTAATGATAAGGTAACTGTCCAGTGTCAGACATGGTGGAATTGTCAGGCAGACGGTCCACTGTGCAACATGGTGGAATTACAAGGAAGACGGTCCTGTATCAGACATGCTGCAATTGCCAGGCAGAAGGTCCATCCTCAGAAATGGTTGAATTGCAGTTACCGTCCAGTGTCAGCCATGGTGGAATTGCCCGGCAAATGGTCCAGTGTCGGACCTAGTGGAATTGCCAGGCAGACGGTCCAGTGTAAGACATGGTGGAATTGCCAGGGAGAAAGTCCAGTGTTAGAATAGCGGTATATCCAGGCAGACAGTGCAGCGTCAGACATGTTGGAATTGCCGGGCAGACTTTCCCGTGTCAGACATCGTGGAATTACAAGGCAGACGGTCCAGTGTCAATATTGGTGGAATTGCCAGGCAGACTGTCCAGTATCTGACATGGTGGAATTGCCAGACAGACGGTCCAGTGTCAGACATGGTGGAATTGCCAGGCAGACGGTCCAGTGTCAGACATGGTTGAAGTGCCAGGCTGACGGTCCAGTGTCAGACATGGTGGAATAACAGGCAGACGTTCCAGTGTCAGACATGATGGAAATTCCAAGCAGACAGTCCAGTTTCAGACATGGTGGAAATGACAGCCAGACGGTCCTGTGCCAGACATGGTGGAATTACAAGGCAGACGGTCCAGTGTCTGACATGGTGGAATTGCCAGGCAGACGTCCAGTGTCAGACATGGTACAATTGTCAGGTAGACAGTCCAGTGTGAGGCATTATACAATTGTCAGGCAGAGAGTCCAGTGTCAGACATGGTGGAATTACGAGGCAGACGGTCCAGTGTCAGACATGTTGGAATTGCCAGTCAGACGGTCCAGTGTCAGACAGGGTGGAATTGCCAGGCAAGAGCCCAGTGACAGACATGGTGGAATTGACAGGCAGGCGGTCCATTGTCAGACATGGAGGAATTGACAGGCAGACGGTCCAGTGTCAGACATGGTGGAATTGCCAGGCAGACGGTCCAGTGTCAGACATGGTGGAATTGCCAGTCAGACGGTCCAGTGTCAGATATGGTGGAATTGCCAGGCAGAAGGTCCAGTGTCAGACATGGTGTAATGATAAGGTAACTGTCCAGTATCAGACATGGTGGAATTGTCAGGCAGACGGTCCACTGTCCAACATGGTGGAATTACAAGGCAGACGGTCCACTGTCAGACATGCTGGAATTGCGAGGCAGATGGTCCATAGTCAGACATGATGGAATTACAAGGCAGGCGGTCCAGTGTCAGACATTGTGGACTTGCCAGGCATACATTACAATCACTGACATGGTGGAATTGCCAGGCAGACGGTCCAGTGTCCGACATGGTGGAATTGGAAGACAGGCGGCCCAGTGTCAGACATGGTGGAATTACAAGGCAGACGGTTCAGTGTCAGACATGATGGAATTACAAAGCAGGCGGTCCAGTGTCAGACATTGTGGACTTGCCAGACAGACGGTCCAGTGTCAGACATGGTTGAATTGCCAGGCAGATGGTCCAGTGTCAGACATGGTGGAAAATGCCTGGCAGACGGTCCAGTGTCAGACATGTTGGAATTGCCGGGCAGACGGTCCAGTGTCAGACATTTTTGAAATACAAGGCTGTTGGTCTAGTGTCAGACTTGGAGGAATTCCCAGGCAGACTGTCCAGTGACTGACACGGTGGAATTAGAAGGCAGACTGTCCAGTGCCAGATATGGTGGAATGACAAGGAAGACGTTCCAGTGTCAGACATGGTGGAATTGACAGGCAGGCGGTCCAGAGTCAGACATGGTGGAATTGTCAGGCCGAAGGTCCAGTGTCAGACATGGTGGAAAATGCCTGGCAGACGGTCCAGTGTCAGACATGGTGGAATTACAAGGCAGGCGGTCCAGTGTCAGACATGTTGGAATTGCCGGGTATACGGTCCAGTGTCAGACATTTTTGAAATACAAGGCAGTTGGTCCAGTTTCAGACTTGGAGGAATTACCAGGCAGACTGTCCAGTGTCTGACACGGTGGAATTGGAAGGCAGACTGTCCAGTGCCAGATATGGTGGAATGACAAGGCAGACGGCGCAGTGTCAGACATGGTGGAATTGCCAGGCAGACAGTTCTGTGTCAGACATGATGGAATTACAAGGCAGATGGTCCAGTGTCAGACATGGTGGAATTACAAGGCAGACGGTCCAGTGTCAGACATGTTGGAATTGCCGGGTATACGGTCCAGTGTCAGACATTTTTGAACTACAAGGCAGTTGGTCCAGTTTCAGACTTGGAGGAATTACCAGGCAGAATGTCCAGTGTCTGACACGGTGGAATTAGAAGGCAGACTGTCCAGTGTCTGACATGGAGGAATTAGAAGGCAGACTGTCCAGTGTTAGATATGGTGGAATGACAAGGCAGACGTTCCAGTGTCAGACAGGGTGGAATTGCCAGGCAAGAGCCCAGTGACAGACATGGTGGAATTGACAGGCAGGCGGTCCAGTGTCAGACATGGTGGAATTAGAAGGCAGACTGTCCAGTGTCTGACATGGAGGAATTAGAAGGCAGACTGTCCAGTGTTAGATATGGTGGAATGACAAGGCAGACGTTCCAGTGTCAGACAGGGTGGAATTGCCAGGCAAGAGCCCAGTGACAGACGTGGTGGAATTGACAGGCAGACGGTCCAGTGTCAGACATGGTGGAATTGTCTTTGCAGACGGTCCAGTGTCAGAAATGTTGGAATTGCCAGTCAGACGGTCCAATGTCAGACATGGTGGAACGATAAGGTAACTGTCCAGTGTCAGACATGGTGGAATTGTCAGGCAGACGGTCCACTGAGCAACATGGTAGAATTACAAGGCAGACGGTCCACTGGCAGGCATGCTGGAATTGCGAGGCAGATGGTCCATAGTCAGACAAGGTGGAATTACAAGTCAGGCGGTCCAGTGTCAGAAATTGTGGAATTGCCAGGCAGACGGTCCAGTGTCAGACATGGTGGAATTACAAGGCAGGCGGTCCAATGTCAGACATGGTGGAATTACAAGGCAGAGGGTCCAGTGTCAGACATGGATGAATTGCCAGTGTCAGTATCAGACATGGTGGAATTACAATGCAGACGTTCCAGTGTCAGACATGGTGGAATTGCCAGGCAAGAGCCCAGCGACAGACATGGTGGAATTGACAGGCAGGCGGTCCAGTGTCAGACATGGTGGAATTGTCAGGCAGACGGTCCACTGTCAGACATGCTGGGATTGCGAGGCAGATGGTCCATAGTCAGACATGATGGAATTACAAGTCAGGCGGTCCAGTGTCAGACATTGTGGACTTGCCAGGCAGACAGTCCAGTCACAGACATGGTGGAATTACAAGTCAGGCGGTCCAGTGTCAGACATTGTGGAATTACAAGGCAGGCGGTCCAGTGTCAGACATGGTGGAATTGCCAGGCAGACGGTCCAGTGTGAGACATGGTGGAATTACAAGGCAGGCGGTCCAATGTCAGACATGGTGGAATTGCCAGGCAGACGGTCCAGTTTCAGACACGGTTGAATTGCCAGGCAGACGGTCCAGTCTCAGACATGGTGGAATTACAAGGCAGAGGGTCCAGTGTCAGACATGATGGAATTGCCAGTCAGATGGTCCAGTTTCAGACATGGTTGAATTGCCAGGCAGACGGTCCAGTCTCAGACATGGTGGAATTGCCAGGCAGACGATCTAGTGTCAGACATGGTGGAATTGCCAGGCAAGAGCCCAGCGACTGACATGGTGGAATTGACAGGCAGGCGGTCCAGTGTCAGACATGGTGGTATTGTCAGGCAGACGGTCCACTGTGCAACATGGTGGAATTACAAGGCAGACGGTCCAATGTTAGACATGCTGGAATTGCGAGGCAGATGGTCCATAGTCAGACATGATGGAATTACAAGTCAGGCGGTCCAGTGTCAGACATTGTGGAATTGACATGCAGACGGTCCAGTGTCAGACATGGTGGAATTACAATGCAGGCGGTCCAATGTCAGACATGGTGGAATTACAAGGCAGAGGGTCCAGTGTAAGACATGGTGGAATTGCCAGTGTCAGTATCAGACATGGTGGAATTACAATGCAGACGGTCCAGTGTCAGACATGGTGGAATTGCCAGGCAGACTGTCCAGTGTCAGACATGGTGGAATTTTCAGTCAGACGGTCCAGTGTCAGACATGGTGGACTTGCCAGGCAGACAGTCCAGTCACAGACATGGTTGAATTGCCAGGCAGACGGTCCAGTCTCAGACATGGTGGAATTACAAGGCAGAGGGTCCAGTGTAAGACATGGTGGAATTGCCAGTCTCAGTATCAGACATGGTGGAATTACAATGCAGACGGTCCAGTGTCAGACATGGTGGAATTGCCAGGCAGACGGTCCAGTTTCAGACATGGTGGAATTGACAGGCAGACGGTCCAGTGTCAGGCATGGTGGAATTGACAGGCAGACGGTCCAGTGTCATGCATGGTGGAATTGCCAGCAGACAGTCCATCGTATGAAATGGTTGAGTTGCCAGGTTCCATCGAGTGTCACACATGGTGGAATTGAAATACAGACGGCCCAGTGTCAGACATGGTGCAATTAAAAGGCAGACTGTCCAGTGTCAGACATGGTGGAATTGTCAGGCTGACGGCCCAGTGTCAGACATAGTGGAATTACAAGGCAGGCGGTCCAGTGTCAGACATGGTGGAATTACAAGGCAGGCGGTCCAGTGTCAGACATGGTGGAATTGCCACGCAGACAGTCCAGTCACAGACATGGTGGGATTGCCAGGCTGACGGTCCAGTGTCAGACATGGTGGAATTACAAGGCAGGCGGTCCAGTGTCAGACATGGTGGAATTACAAGGCAGGCGGTCCAGTGTCAGACATGTTGGAATTGCCAGGCAGGTGCCCAGTGAAAGACATGGTGGAATTGCCAGGCAGACGGTCCAGTGTCAGACATGGTGGAATTACAAGGCAGGCGGTCCAGTGTCAGACATGGTGGAATTGACAGGCAGACGGTCCAGTGTCAGACATGGTGGAATTGCCGGATATACAGTCCATTGTCAGACATTTTTGAAATACAAGGCAGTTGGTCCAGTTTCAGACTTGGAGGAATTGCCGGGCAGACGGTCCAGTGTCAGACATTTTTGAAATACAAGGCAGTTGGTCTAGTGTCAGACTTGGAGGAATTGCCAGGCAGACTGTCCAGTGTCAGATATGATGGAATGACAAGGCAGATGTTCCAGTGTCAGACATGGTGGAATTGCCAGGCAAGAGCCCAGTGCCAGACATGGTGGAATTGACAGGCAGACGGTCCAGTGTCAGACATGGTGGAATTGACAGGCAGACGGTCCAGTGTCAGACATGGTGTATTGATAAGGTAACTGTCCAGTGTCAGATGTGGTGGAATTGTCAGGCAGACGGTCCACTGTCCAACATGGTGGAATTACAAGGCAGACGGTCCTCTGTCAGACATGCTGGAATTGCGAGGCAGATGGTCCACAGTCAGACATGGTGGAATTGCCAGGCAGACGGTCCAGTGTCAGACATGCTGGAATTACAAGGCAGGCGCTCCAATGTCAGACATGGTGGAATTACAAGGCAGGCGGTCCAGTGTCAGACATGGTGGAATTGCCAGTGTCCAGTATCAGACATGGTGGAATTACAAAGCAGACGGTCCAGTGTCAGACATGGTGGAATTGACAGGCAGGCGGTCCAGTGTCAGGCATGGTGGAATTGCCAGCAGACAGTCCATCGTAAGAAATGGTTGAGTTGCCAGGATCCGTCGAGTGTCAGACATGGTGGAATTGAAAGACAGACGGCCCAGTGTTAGACATGGTGCAATTAAAAGGCAGACTGTCCAGTGTCAGACATGGTGGAATTGTCAGGCAGACGGTCCAGAGTCAGACAGAGGCGGAATTGCCAGGCAGACGGTCCAGTGTCAGACATGGTGGAATTACAAGGCAGGCGGTCGAGTGTCAGACATGGTGGAATTGCCAGTGTTCAGTGTCAGACATGGTGCAATTACAATGCAGACGGTCCAGTGTCAGACATGGTGGAATTGCCAGGCAGACGGTCCAGTGTCAGATATGGTGGAATTACAAGGCAGACGGTCCAGTGTCAGACATGGTGGAATTGCCAGGCACACGGCCCAGTGTCAGACATGGTGGAATTACAAGGCAGACGGTCCAGTGTCAGACATGGTGGAATTGCCAGGCAGATGGCCCAGTGTCAGACATGGTGGAATTGAAAGGCAGACGGTCCAGTGTCAGACATTTTGCAATTACAAGCCAGACGGTCCAGTCTCAGACATGGTGGAATTGCCAGGCAGACGGCTCAGTGTCAGACATGGTGGAATTACAATGCAGACGGTCCAGTGTCAGACATGGTGGAATTGCCAGGCAGACGGCCCAGTGTCAGACATGGTGGAATTGCCAGGCAGACGGTCCAGTGTCAGATATGGTGGAATTACAAGGCAGACGGTCCAGTGTCAGACATGGTGGAATTGTCAGACAGACGGCCCAGTGTCAGACATTTTGCAATTAAAAGGCAGACTGTCCAGTGTCAGACATGGTGTAATTGCCAGGCAGACGGCCCAGTGTCAGACATGGTGGAATTACAAGGCAGACGGTCCAGTGTCAGACATGGTGGAATTGCCAGGCAGAGGGCCCAGTGTCAGACATGGTGGAATTGCCAGGCAAACGGTCCAGTGTCAGACACGGTGGAATTGCCAGGCAGACGAACCAGTGTCAGACATGGTGGAATTACAAGGCAGACGGTCCAGTGTCAGACATGGTGGAATTGTCAGGCAGACGGCCCAGTGTCAGACATGGTGTAATTGCCAGGCAGACGGCCCAGTGTCAGACATGGTGGAATTACAAGGCAGACGGTCCAGTGTCAGACATGGTGGAATTGCCAGGCAGACGGCCCAGTGTCAGACATGGTGGAATTACAAGGCAGTCGGTCCAGTGTCAGACATTGTGGAATTAAAAGGCAGACTGTCCAGTGTCAGACATGGTGTAATTGCCAGGCAGACGGCCCAGTGTCAGACATGGTGGAATTGCCGGGCAGACGGTCCTGTGTCAGACATGGTGAAATTGCCAGGCAGACTGTCCAGTATTTGACACGGTGGAATTAGAAGGCAGACGGTCCAGTTTCAGACATTTTTGAAATACAAGTCAGTTGGCCCATTGTCAGACTTGTTGGAATTGCCAGGCAGACGGTCCAGTGTAAGACATGGTGGAATTGCCAGTGTCAGTATCAGACATGGTGGAATTACCAGGCAGACGATCTAGTGTCAGACATGGTGGAATTGCCAGGCAAGAGCCCAGCGACTGACATGGTGGAATTGACAGGCAGGCGGTCCAGTGTCAGACATGGTGGAATTGTCAGGCAGACGGTCCACTGTGCAACATGGTGGAATTACAAGGCAGACGGTCCACTGTCAGACATGCTGGAATTGCGAGGCAGATGGTCCATAGTCAGACATGATGGAATTACAAGTCAGGCGGTCCAGTGTCAGACATTGTGGAATTGCCAGGCAGACGGTCCAGTGTCAGACATGGTGGAATTACAATGCAGGCGGTCCAATGTCAGACATGGTGGAATTACAAGGCAGAGGGTCCAGTGTAAGACATGGTGGAATTGCCAGTGTCAGTATCAGACATGGTGGAATTACAATGCAGACGGTCCAGTGTCAGACATGGTGGAATTGCCAGGCAGACTGTCCAGTGTCAGACATGGTGGAATTTTCAGTCTGACGGTCCAGTGTCAGACATGGTGGACTTGCCAGGCAGACAGTCCAGTCACAGACATGGTTGAATTGCCAGGCAGACGGTCCAGTCTCAGACATGGTGGAATTACAAGGCAGAGGGTCCAGTGTAAGACATGGTGGAATTGCCAGTCTCAGTATCAGACATGGTGGAATTACAATGCAGACGGTCCAGTGTCAGACATGGTGGAATTGCCAGGCAGACGGTCCAGTTTCAGACATGGTGGAATTGACAGGCAGACGGTCCAGTGTCAGGCACGGTGGAATTGACAGGCAGACGGTCCAGTGTCATGCATGGTGGAATTGCCAGCAGACAGTCCATCGTATGAAATGGTTGAGTTGCCAGGTTCCATCGAGTGTCACACATGGTGGAATTGAAAGACAGACGGCCCAGTGTCAGACATGGTGCAATTAAAAGGCAGACTGTCCAGTGTCAGACATGGTGGAATTGTCAGGCTGACGGCCCAGTGTCAGACATAGTGGAATTACAAGGCAGGCGGTCCAGTGTCAGACATGGTGGAATTACAAGGCAGGCGGTCCAGTGTCAGACATGGTGGAATTGCCACGCAGACAGTCCAGTCA
The DNA here is from genome assembly GCF_047496885.1 of Scyliorhinus torazame. Classification (NCBI taxonomy): domain Eukaryota; kingdom Metazoa; phylum Chordata; class Chondrichthyes; order Carcharhiniformes; family Scyliorhinidae; genus Scyliorhinus; species Scyliorhinus torazame. The sequence continues at coordinate 112,173,867 of NC_092726.1, read as the reverse complement.
CAGACATGGTGGGATTGCCAGGCAGACGGTCCAGTGTCAGACATGGTGGAATTACAAGGCAGGCGGTCCAGTGTCAGACATGGTGGAATTACAAGGCAGGCGGTCCAGTGTCAGACATGGTGGAATTGCCAGGCAGGTGCCCAGTGAAAGACATGGTGGAATTGCCAGGCAGACGGTCCAGTGTCAGACATGGTGGAATTACAAGGCAGGCGGTCCAGTGTCAGACATGGTGGAATTGACAGGCAGACGGTCCAGTGTCAGACATGGTGGAATTGCCGGATATACAGTCCATTGTCAGACATTTTTGAAATACAAGGCAGTTGGTCCAGTTTCAGACTTGGAGGAATTGCCGGGCAGACGGTCCAGTGTCAGACATTTTTGAAATACAAGGCAGTTGGTCTAGTGTCAGACTTGGAGGAATTGCCAGGCAGACTGTCCAGTGTCAGATATGATGGAATGACAAGGCAGATGTTCCAGTGTCAGACATGGTGGAATTGCCAGGCAAGAGCCCAGTGCCAGACATGGTGGAATTGACAGGCAGACGGTCCAGTGTCAGACATGGTGGAATTGACAGGCAGACGGTCCAGTGTCAGACATGGTGTATTGATAAGGTAACTGTCCAGTGTCAGATGTGGTGGAATTGTCAGGCAGACGGTCCACTGTCCAACATGGTGGAATTACAAGGCAGACGGTCCTCTGTCAGACATGCTGGAATTGCGAGGCAGATGGTCCACAGTCAGACATGGTGGAATTGACAGGCAGACGGTCCAGTGTCAGACATGGTGGAATTGTCTTTGCAGACGGTCCAGTGTCAAAAATGTTGGAATTGCCAGTCAGACGGTCCAATGTCAGACATGGTGTAATGATAAGGTAACTGTCCAGTGTCAGACATGGTGGACTTGTCAGGCAGACGGTCCATTGTCAGACATGGTGGAATTGTCAGGCAGACGGTCCACTGTGCAACATGGTGGAATTACAAGGCAGACGGTCCACTGTCAGACATGCTGGAATTGCGAGGCAGATGGTCCATAGTCAGACATGATGGAATTACAAGTCAGGCGGTCCAGTGTCAGACATTGTGGAATTGCCAGGCAGACGGTCCAGTTTCAGACATGCTGGAATTACAAGGCAGGCGCTCCAATGTCAGACATGGTGGAATTACAAGGCAGACGACCCAGTGTCAGACATTGTGGAATTACAAGGCAGGCGGTCCAGTGTCAGACATGGTGGAATCGCCAGTGTCCAGTATCAGACATGGTGGAATTACAAAGCAGACGGTCCAGTGTCAGACATGGTGGAATTGACAGGCAGGCGGTCCAGTGTCAGGCATGGTGGAATTGCCAGCAGACAGTCCATCGTAAGAAATGGTTGAGTTGCCAGGATCCGTCGAGTGTCAGACATGGTGGAATTGAAAGACAGACGGCCCAGTGTTAGACATAGTGCAATTAAAAGGCAGACTGCCCAGTGTCAGACATGGTGGAATTGTCAGGCAGACGGTCCAGTGTCAGACATGGCGGAATTGCCAGGCAGACGGTCCAGTGTCAGACATGGTGGAATTACAAGGCAGGCGGTCCAGTGTCAGACATGGTGGAATTGCCAGTGTTCAGTGTCAGACATGGTGCAATTACAATGCAGACGGTCCAGTGTCAGACATGGTGGAATTGCCAGGCAGACGGTCCAGTGTCAGATATGGTGGAATTACAAGGCAGACGGTCCAGTGTCAGACATGGTGGAATTGCCAGGCACACGGCCCAGTGTCAGACATGGTGGAATTACAAGGCATACGGTCCAGTGTCAGACATGGTGCAATTGCCAGGCAGATGGCCCAGTGTCAGACATGGTGGAATTGAAAGGCAGACGGTCCAGTGTCAGACATTTTGCAATTACAAGCCAGACGGTCCAGTCTCAGACATGGTGGAATTGCCAGGCAGACGGCTCAGTGTCAGACATGGTGGAATTACAAGGCAGACGGTCCAGTGTCAGACATGGTGGAATTGCCAGGCAGACGGCCCAGTGTCAGACATGGTGGAATTGCCAGGCAGACGGTCCAGTGTCAGATATGGTGGAATTACAAGGCAGACGGTCCAGTGTCAGACATGGTGGAATTGTCAGACAGACGGCCCAGTGTCAGACATTTTGCAATTAAAAGGCAGACTGTCCAGTGTCAGACATGGTGTAATTGCCAGGCAGACGGCCCAGTGTCAGACATGGTGGAATTACAAGGCAGACGGTCCAGTGTCAGACATGGTGGAATTGCCAGGCAGACGGCCCAGTGTCAGACATGGTGGAATTGCCAGGCAAACGGTCCAGTGTCAGACACGGTGGAATTGCCAGGCAGACGAACCAGTGTCAGACATGGTGGAATTACAAGGCAGACGGTCCAGTGTCAGACATGGTGGAATTGTCAGGCAGACGGCCCAGTGTCAGACATGGTGTAATTGCCAGGCAGACGGCCCAGTGTCAGACATGGTGGAATTACAAGGCAGACGGTCCAGTGTCAGACATGGTGGAATTGCCAGGCAGACGGCCCAGTGTCAGACATGGTGGAATTACAAGGCAGTCGGTCCAGTGTCAGACATTGTGGAATTAAAAGGCAGACTGTCCAGTGTCAGACATGGTGTAATTGCCAGGCAGACGGCCCAGTGTCAGACATGGTGGAATTGCCGGGCAGACGGTCCTGTGTCAGACATGGTGAAATTGCCAGGCAGACTGTCCAGTATTTGACACGGTGGAATTAGAAGGCAGACGGTCCAGTTTCAGACATTTTTGAAATACAAGTCAGTTGGCCCATTGTCAGACTTGTTGGAATTGCCAGGCAGACGGTCCACTGTCAGACATGGTGGAATTACCAGGCAGACGATCTAGTGTCAGACATGGTGGAATTGCCAGGCAAGAGCCCAGCGACTGACATGGTGGAATTGACAGGCAGGCGGTCCAGTGTCAGACATGGTGGAATTGTCAGGCAGACGGTCCACTGTGCAACATGGTGGAATTACAAGGCAGACGGTCCACTGTCAGACATGCTGGAATTGCGAGGCAGATGGTCCATAGTCAGACATGATGGAATTACAAGTCAGGCGGTCCAGTGTCAGACATTGTGGAATTGCCAGGCAGACGGTCCAGTGTCAGACATGCTGGAATTACAATGCAGGCGGTCCAATGTCAGACATGGTGGAATTACAATGCAGACGGTCCAGTGTCAGACATGGTGGAATTGCCAGGCAGACTGTCCAGTGTCAGACATGGTGGAATTTTCAGTCAGACGGTCCAGTGTCAGACATGGTGGTCTTGCCAGGCAGACAGTCCAGTCACAGACATGGTGGAATTGCCAGGCAGACGGTCCAGTGTCAGACATGTTGGAATTGCCAGGTATACGGTCCAGTGTCAGACATTTTTGAAATACAAGGCAGTTGGTCCAGTTTCAGACATGATGGAATTGACAGGCAGACGGTACAGGGTCAGGCATGGTGGAATTGCCAGCAGACAGTCCATCGTAAGAAATGGTTGAGTTGCCAGGATCCGTCGAGTGTCAGACATGGTGGAATTGAAAGACAGACGGCCCAGCGTCAGACATGGTGGAATTGTCAGGCAGACGGCCCAGTGTCAGACATGGTGGAATTGTCAGGCAGACGGTCCAGTGTCAGACATGGTGGAATTGTCAGGCAGACGGCCCAGTGTCAGACATGGTGGAATTACAATGCAGACGGTCCAGTGTCAGACATGGTGGAATTGCCAGGCAGACGGTCCTGTGTCAGACATGGTGGAATTACAAGGCAGTTGGCCCAGTGTCAGACTTGGTGGAATTGCCAGGCAGACTGTCCAGTATTTGACACGGTGGAATTAGAAGGCAGACGGTCCAGTTTCAGACATTTTTGAAATACAAGTCAGTTGGCCCAGTGTCAGACTTGCTGGAATCGCCAGGCAGACGGTCCATTGTCAGACATGGTGGAATTAACAGGCAGACGGTCCAGTGTCAGACATGGTGGAATTGCCAGGCAGACGGTCCAGTGTCAGACATGGTGGAATTGCCAGTCAGACGGTTCAGTGTCAGACATGGTGGAATTGCCAGGCAGACGGTCCAGTGTCAGACATGGTGTAATGATAAGGTAACTGTCCAGTGTCAGACATGGTGGAATTGTCAGGCAGACGGTCCACTGTCCAACATGGTGGAATTACAAGCCAGACGGTCCACTGTTAGACATGGAGCAATTAACAGGCAGACGGTCCAGTGTCAGACATGGTGGAATTGCCAGGCAGACGGTCCAGTGTCAGACATGGTAGAATTGCCAGTCAGACGGTTCAGTGTCAGACATGGTGGAATTGCCAGGCAGACGATCCAGTGTCAGGCATGGTGTAATGATAAGGTAACTGTCCAGTGTCAGACATGGTGGAATTGTCAGGCAGACGGTCCACTGTCCAACATGGTGGAATTACAAGCCAGACGGTCCACTGTCAGACATGCTGGAAATGCGAGGCAAATGGTCCATATTCAGACATGATGGAATTACAAGGCAGGCGGTCCAGTGTCTGACATGGTTAAATTGCAAGACAGACGGCCCAGTGTCAGACATGGTGGAATTGTCAGGCAGACGGTTCAGTGTCAGACATGGTGGAATTGTCAGGCAGACGATCCAGTGTCAGGCATGGTGTAATGATAAGGTAAATGTCCAGTGTCAGACATGGTGGAATTGTCAGGCAGACGGTCCACTGTGCAACATGGTGGAATTACAAGCCAGACGGTCCACTGTAAGACATGCTGGAAATGCGAGGCAAATGGTCCATATTCAGACATGATGGAATTACAAGGCAGGCGGTCCAGTGTCTGACATGGTTAAATTGCAAGACAGACGGCCCAGTGTCAGACATGGTGGAATTGTCAGGCAGACGGTTCAGTGTCAGACATGGTGGAATTGTCAGGCAGACAGTCCACTGTCAGACATGGTGGAATTGCCAGGCAGATGGTCCATAGTCAGACATGATGGAATTACAAGGCAGGCGGTCCAGTGTCAGACATTGTGGACTAGCCAGACAGACGGTCCAGTGTCAGACATGGTTGAATTGCCAGGCAGATGGTCCAGTGTCAGACATGGTGGAAAATGCCTGGCAGACGGTCCAGTGTCAGACATGGTGGAATTACAAGGCAGACGGTCCAGTGTCAGACATGCTGGATTTGCCGGGCAGACGGTCCAGTGTCAGACATGGTGGAATTGACAGGCAGGCGGTCCAGTGTCAGACATGGTGGAATTGACAGGCAGACGGTCCAGTGTCAGACATGGTGGAATTGCCAGTCAGACTGTCCAGTGTCTGACACGGTGGAATTAGAAGGCAGACTGTCCAGTGCCAGATATGTTGGAATGACAAGGCAGACGTTCCAGTGTCAGACATGGTGGAATTGCCAGGCAAGAGCCCAGTGTCAGACATGGTGGAATTGACAGGCAGGCGGTCCAGTGTCAGACATGGTGGAATTGTCAGGCAGACGGTCCAGTGTCAGACATGGTGGAAAATGCCGGGCAGACGGTCCAGTGTCAGACATTTTTGAAATACAAGGCAGACGGTCCAGTGTCAGACATGGTGGAATTGCCAGGCAGACGGTCCAGTGTCAGACATGGTGGAATTACAAGGCAGACGGTCCAGTGTCAGACATGGTGGAATTACAAGGCAGACGGTCCAGTGTCAGACATGGTGGAATTGCCAGGCAGACGGTCCAGTGTCAGGCATGGTGAAATTGCCACGCAGACGGTCCTTTGTCAGAAATGGTGGAATTACAAGGCAGACGGTCCAGTGTCAGACATGGTGGAATTGCCAAGCAGACGGTCCAGTGTCAGACATGGTGGAATTGCCAGGCAGACCGTCCAGTGTCAGACATGGTGGAATTGCCACGCAGACGGTCCAGTGTCAGAAATGGTGGAATTACAAGACAGACGGTCCAGTGTCAGACATGGTGGAATTAGAAGACAGACGGTCCCGTGTCAGACATGATGGAATTGACAGGCAGACGGTCCAGTGTCAGACATGGTGGAAATAGAAGGCAGAAGGTCCAGTGTCAGACATGGTGGAAAATGCCTGGCAGACTGTCCAGTGTCAGACATGGTGGAATTACAAGGCAGACGGTCCAGTGTCAGACATGTTGGAATTGCCGGGTATACGGTCCAGTGTCAGACATTTTTGAACTACAAGGCAGTTGGTCCAGTTTCAGACTTGGAGGAATTACCAGGCAGAATGTCCAGTGTCTGACACGGTGGAATTAGAAGGCAGACTGTCCAGTGTCTGACATGGAGGAATTAGAAGGCAGACTGTCCAGTGTTAGATATGGTGGAATGACAAGGCAGACGTTCCAGTGTCAGACAGGGTGGAATTGCCAGGCAAGAGCCCAGTGACAGACATGGTGGAATTGACAGGCAGGCGGTCCAGTGTCAGACATGGTGGAATTAGAAGGCAGACTGTCCAGTGTCTGACATGGAGGAATTAGAAGGCAGACTGTCCAGTGTTAGATATGGTGGAATGACAAGGCAGACGTTCCAGTGTCAGACAGGGTGGAATTGCCAGGCAAGAGCCCAGTGACAGACGTGGTGGAATTGACAGGCAGACGGTCCAGTGTCAGACATGGTGGAATTGTCTTTGCAGACGGTCCAGTGTCAGAAATGTTGGAATTGCCAGTCAGACGGTCCAATGTCAGACATGGTGTAATGATAAGGTAACTGTCCAGTGTCAGACATGGTGGAATTGTCAGGCAGACGGTCCACTGTGCAACATGGTGGAATTACAAGGCAGACGGTCCACTGTCAGACATGCTGGAATTGCGAGGCAGATGGTCCATAGTCAGACAAGGTGGAATTACAAGTCAGGCGGTCCAGTGTCAGAAATTGTGGAATTGCCAGGCAGACAGTCCAGTGTCAGACATGGTGGAATTACAAGGCAGACGGTCCAGTGTCAGACATGGTGGAATTACAAGGCAGACGGTCCAGTGTCAGACATGGTGGAATTACAAGGCAGACAGTCCAGTGTCAGACATGTTGGAATTGCCGGGTATACGGTCCAGTGTCAGACATGGCGGAAATAGAAGGCAGGCGGTCCAGTGTCAGACATGGTGGAATTGACAGGCAGACGGTCCAATGTCAGACATGGTGTATTGATAAGGTAACTGTCCAGTGTCAGACGTGGTGGAATTGTCAGGCAGACGGTCCACTGTCCAACATGGTGGAATTACAAGGCAGACGGTCCTCTGTCAGACATGCTGGAATTGCGAGGCAGATGGTCCACAGTCAGACATGGTGGAATTGACAGGCAGACGGTCCAGTGTCAGACATGGTGGAATTGTCTTTGCAGACGGTGCAGTGTCAGAAATGTTGGAATTGCCAGTCAGACGGTCCAATGTCAGACATGTGCAATGATAAGGTAACTGTCCAGTGTCAGACATGGTGGAACTGTCAGGCAGACGGTCCACTGTGCAACATGGTGGAATTACAAGGCAGACGGTCCACTGTCAGACATGCTGGAATTGCGAGGCAGATGGTCCATAGTCAGACATGATGGAATTACACGTCAGGCGGTCCAGTGTCAGACATTGTGGAATTGCCAGGCAGACGGTCCAGTGTCAGACATGGTGGAATTACAAGGCAGGCGGTCCAGTGTCAGACATTGTGGAATTACAAGGCAGAGGGTCCAGTGTCAGACATGGTGGAATTGCCAGTGTCCAGTATCAGACATGGTGGAATTACAAAGCAGACGGTCCAGTGTCAGACATGGTGGAATTGCCAGGCAGACGGTCCAGTTTCAGACATGGTGGAATTGACAGGCAGACGGTCCAGTGTCAGGCATGGTGGAATTGCCAGCAGACAGTCCATCGTAAGAAATGGTTGAGTTGCCAGGATCCGTCGAGTGTCAGACATGGTGGAATTGAAAGACAGACGGCCCAGTGTTAGACATGGTGCAATTAAAAGGCAGACTGTCCAGTGTCAGACATGGTGGAATTGTCAGGCAGACGGTCCAGTGTCAGACATGGTGGAATTACAAGGCAGGCGGTCCAGTGTCAGACATGTTGGAATTACAAGGCAGACGTTCCAGTGTCAGACATGGTGGAATTGCCAGGCATGTGCCCAGTGAAAGACATGGTGGAATTGACAGGCAAACAGTCCAGTCACAGACATGGTGGGATTGCCAGGCAGACGGTCCAGTGTCAGAAATGGTGGAATTACAAGGCAGACGGTCCAGTGTCAGACATGGTGGAATTGCCAGGCAGACGGTCCAGTGTCAGACATGGTGGAATTACAAGGCAGGCGGTCCAGTGTCAGACATGGTGGAATTGCCAGGCAGACTATCCAGTATCTGACATGGTGGAATTGCCAGGCAGACGGTCCAGTGTCAGACATGGTGGAATTACAATGCAGACGGTCCAGTGTCAGACATTGTGGAATTGCCAGGCAGATGGTCCAGTTTCAGACATGGTGGAATTGCCAAGCAGACGGTCCAGTGTCAGACATGGTGGAATTACAATGCAGACGGTCCAGTGTCAGACATTGTGGAATTGCCAGGCAGACGGTCCAGTGTCAGACAGGGTGGAATTGCCAGGCAGATGGTCCAGTTTCAGACATGGTGGAATTGCCAGGCAGATGGTCCAGTTTCAGACATGGTGGAATTGCCAGGCAGACGGTCCAGTGTCAGACATGGTGGAATTACAAGGCAGGCGGTCCATGTGTCAGACATGGTGGAATTACAAGGCAGACGGTCCAGTGTCAGACAGGGTGGAATTGCCAGGCAGATGGTCCAGTTTCTGACATGGTGGAATTGCCAGGCAGACGGTCCAGTGTCAGACATTGTGGAATTGCCAGGCAGACGGTCCAGTGTCAGGCAGGGTGGAATTGCCAGGCAGATGGTCCAGTTTCAGACATGGTGGAATTGCCAGGCAGACGGTCCAGTGACAGACACGGTGGAATTACAAGGCAGGCGGTCCATGTGTCAGACATGGTGGAATTGCCAGGCAGACGGCCCAGTGTCAGACATGGTGGAATTACAAGCAGACGGTCCAGTGTCAGACATAGTGGAATTACAAGGCAGACTGTCCAGTGTCAGACATGGTGGAATTACAAGCAGACGGTCCAGTGTCAGACATAGTGGAATTACAAGTCACACGGCCCAGTGTCAGACATGGTGGAATTACAAGCAGACGGTCCAGTGTCAGACATAGTGGAATTACAAGGCAGACTGTCCAGTGTCAGACATGGTGGAAAATGCCTGGCAGACGTTCCAGTGTCAGACATGGCAGAAAATGCGTGGCAGACGGTCCAGTGTCAGACATGGTGGAATTGCCGCGCAGACGGTCCAGTGTCAGACATGATGGAAAATGCGTGGCAGACGGCCCAGTGTCAGACATGGTGGAATTGCCGGGCAGACGGTCCTGTGTCAGACATGGTGGAATTACAAGGCAGTTGGCCCAGTGTCAGACTTGGTGGAATTGCCAGGCAGACTGTCCAGTATTTGACACGGTGGAATTAGAAGGCAGACGGTCCAGTTTCAGACATTTTTGAAATACAAGTCAGTTGCCCCAGTGTCAGACTTGTTGGAATTACCAGGCAGACGATCTAGTATCAGACATGGTGGAATTGACAGGCAGACGGTCCAGTGTCAGACATGGTGGAATTACCAGGCAGACGATCTAGTGTCAGACATGGTGGAATTGGCATGCAAGAGCCCCGTGTCAGACATGGTGGAATTGGCAGGCAGACGTCCAGTGTCAGACATGGAACAATTGTCAGGTAGACAGTCCAGTGTCAGACATTGTACAATTGTCAGGCAGAGAGTCAGGTTTCAGACATGGTAGAATTACGAGGCAGACGGTCCAGTGTCAGAAATGGTGGAATTGCCATGCAGACTGTCCAATGTCAGTCATAGTGGAATTTCCAGCCAGACGGTGCAGTGTCAGACATGGTGGAATTGCCAGGCAGACAGTCCAGTGTCAGACATGGTGGAATTGCCAGGCAGACGGTCCAGTGTCAGACATGGTGTAATGATAAGGTAACTGTCCAGTGTCAGACATGGAGGAATTGTCAGGCAGACGGTCCACTTTCAGACATGCTGGAATTGCGAGGCAGATGGTCCATAGTCAGACATGATGGAATTACAAGGCAGGCGGTCCAGTGTCAGACACGGTGAAATTTCTAGGCAGACGGTCCAGTGTCAGACATGGTGGAATTGCCAGGCAGAGGATCCAGTGTCAGACATGGTGAAATTGACAGGCGGACGGTGCAGTGTCAGGCATGGTGGAATTGCCCGGCAGACGGTCCAGTGTCAGACATGGCGGAATTACAAGGCAGGCGGTCCAGTGTCAGACATGGTGGAATTGCCAGTGTCCAGTGTCAGACATGGTGCAATTACAATGCAGACGGTCCAGTTTCAGACATCGTGGAATTGCCAGGCAGACGGCCCAGTGTCAGACACGGCGGAATTACTAGGCAGACGGTCCAGTCTCAGACATGGTGGTATTGACAGGCAGGCGGTCCACTGTCCAACATGGTGGAATTACAAGGCAGACGGTCCTCTGTCAGACATGCTGGAATTGCGAGGCAGATGGTCCACAGTCAGACATGGTGGAATTGACAGGCAGACGGTCCAGTGTCAGACATGGTGGAATTGTCTTTGCAGATGGTCCAGTGTCAGAAATGTTGGAATTGCCAGGCAGACGGTCCAATGTCAGACATGTGCAATGATAAGGTAACTGTCCAGTGTCAGACATGGTGGAATTGTCAGGCAGACGGTCCACTGTGCAACATGGTGGAATTACAAGGCAGACGGTCCACTGTCAGACATGCTGGAATTGCGAGGCAGATGGTCCATAGTCAGACATGATGGAATTACATGTCAGGCGGTCCAGTGTCAGACATTGTGGAATTGCCAGGCAGACGGTCCAGTGTCAGACATGGTGGAATTACAAGGCAGGCGGTCCAGTGTCAGACATTGTGGAATTACAAGGCAGAGGGTCCAGTGTCAGACATGGTGGAATTGCCAGTGTCCAGTATCAGACATGGTGGAATTACAAAGCAGACGGTCCAGTGTCAGACATGGTGGAATTGCCAGGCAGACGGTCCAGTTTCAGACATGGTGGAATTGACAGGCAGACGGTCCAGTGTCAGACATGGTGGAATTGCCAGCAGACAGTCCATCGTAAGAAATGGTTGAGTTGCCAGGATCCGTCGAGTGTCAGACATGGTGGAATTGAAAGACAGACGGCCCAGTGTTATGACATGGTGCAATTAAAAGGCAGACTGTCCAGTGTCAGACATGGTGGAATTGTCAGGCAGACGGTCCAGTGTCAGACATGGTGGAATTACAAGGCAGGCGGTCCAGTGTCAGACATGTTGGAATTACAAGGCAGACGTTCCAGTGTCAGACATGGTGGAATTGCGAGGCATGTGCCCAGTGAAAGACATGGTGGAATTGACAGGCAAACAGTCCAGTCACAGACATGGTGGGATTGCCAGGCAGACGGTCCAGTGTCAGAAATGGTGGAATTACAAGGCAGACAGTCCAGTGTCAGACATGGTGGAATTGCCAGGCAGACGGTCCAGTGTCAGACATGGTGGAATTACAAGGCAGGCGGTCCAGTGTCAGACATGGTGGAATTGCCAGGCAGACTGTCCAGTATCTGACATGGTGGAATTGCCAGGCAGACGGTCCAGTGTCAGACATGGTGGAATTACAATGCAGACGGTCCAGTGTCAGACATTGTGGAATTGCCAGGCAGATGGTCCAGTTTCAGACATGGTGGAATTGCCAAGCAGACGGTCCAGTGTCAGACATGGTGGAATTACAATGCAGACGGTCCAGTGTCAGACATTGTGGAATTGCCAGGCAGACGGTCCAGTGTCAGACAGGGTGGAATTGCCAGGCGGATGGTCCAGTTTCAGACATGGTGGAATTGCCAGGCAGATGGTCCAGTTTCAGACATGGTGGAATTGCCAGGCAGACGGTCCAGTGTCAGACATTGTGGAATTACAAGGCAGGCGGTCCATGTGTCAGACATGGTGGAATTGCCAGGCAGACGGTCCAGTGTCAGGCAGGGTGGAATTGCCAGGCAGATGGTCCAGTTTCAGACATTGTGGAATTGCCAGGCAGACGGTCCAGTGACAGACACGGTGGAATTACAAGGCAGGCGGTCCATGTGTCAGACATGGTGGAATTGCCAGGCAGACGGCCCAGTGTCAGACATGGTGGAATTACAAGCAGATGGTCCAGTGTCAGACATAGTGGAATTACAAGACAGACTGTCCAGTGTCAGACATGGTGGAATTGCCAGGCAGACTGTCCAGTATCTGACATGGTGGAATTGCCAGGCAGACGGTCCAGTGTCAGACATGGTGGAATTACAATGCAGACGGTCCAGTGTCATACATGGTGGAATAGCCAGGCAGATGGTCCAGTTTCAGACATGGTGGAATTGCCAAGCAGACGGTCCAGTGTCAGACATGGTGGAATTACAATGCAGACGGTCCAGTGTCAGACATTGTGGAATTGCCATGCAGACGGTCCAGTGTCAGACAGGGTGGAATTGCCAGCCAGATGATCCAGTTTCAGACATGGTGGAATTGCCAGGCAGACGGTCCAGTGTCAGACATTGTGGAATTGCCAGGCAGATGGTCCAGTTTCAGACATGGTGGAATTGACAGGCAGACGGTCCAGTTACAGACATGTTGGAATTACAAGGCAGACGTTCCAGTGTCAGACACTGTGGAATTGCCAGGCATGTGCCCAGTGAAAGACATGGTGGAATTGACAGGCAAACAGTCCAGTGTCAGACATGGTGGAATTACAAGGCAGGCGGTCCAGTGTCAGACATGGTGGAATTGCCAGGCAGACTGTCCAGTATCTGACATGGTGGAATTGCCAGGCAGACGGTCCAGTGTCAGACATGGTGGAATTACAATGCAGACGGTCCAGTGTCAGACATTGTGGAATTGCCAGGCAGATGGTCCAGTTTCAGACATGGTGGAATTGCCAAGCAGACGGTCCAGTGTCAGACATGGTGGAATTACAATGCAGACGGTCCAGTGTCAGACATTGTGGAATTGCCAGGCCGACGGTCCAGTGTCAGACAGGGTGGAATTGCCAGGCAGATGGTCCAGTTTCAGACATGGTGGAATTGCCAGGCAGATGGTTCAGTTTCAGACATGGTGGAATTGCCAGGCAGACGGTCCAGTGTCAGACATGGTGGAATTACAAGGCAGGCGGTCCATGTGTCAGACATGGTGGAATTACAAGGCAGACGGTCCAGTGTCAGACAGGGTGGAATTGCCAGGCAGAAGGTCCAGTTTCAGACATGGTGGAATTGCCAGGCAGACGGTCCAGTGTCAGGCAGGGTGGAATTGCCAGGCAGATGGTCCAGTTTCAGACATGGTGGAATTGCCAGGCAGACGGTCCAGTGTCAGACATAGTGGAATTTCCAGGCAGACGGTCCAGTTTCAGACATGGTGGAATTGCCAGGCAGATGGTCCAGTTTCAGACATGGTGGAATTGCCAGGCAGACGATCCAGTGTCAGACATTGTGGAATTGCCAGGCAGATGGTCCAGTTTCAGACATGGTGGAATTGACAGGCAGACGGTCCAGTTACAGACATGGTGGAATTGCCAGGTAGACGGTCCAGTGTCAGACATGGTGGAATTGCCAGGCAGATAGTCCAGTGACAGACATGGTGGAATTACAAGGCAGGCGGTCCATGTGTCAGACATGGTGGAATTGCCAGGCAGACGGCCCAGTGTCAGACATGGTGGAATTACAAGCATATGGTCCAGTGTCAGACATAGTGGAATTACAAGGCAGACTGTCCAGTGTCAGACATGGTGGAATTGACAAGCAGACGGTCCAGTGTCAGACATGGTGGAAAATGCGTGGCAGACGGCCCAGTGTCAGGCATGGTGGAATTGCCGGGCAGACGGTCCTGTGTCAGACATGGTGGAATTACAAGGCAGTTGGCCCAGTGTCAGACTTGGTGGAATTGCCAGGCAGACTGTCCAGTATTTGACACGGTGGAATTAGAAGGCAGACGGTCCAGTTTCAGACATTTTTGAAATACAAGTCAGTTGGCCCAGTGTCAGACTTGTTGGAATTACCAGGCAGACGATCTAGTATCAGACATGGTGGAATTGACAGGCAGACGGTCCAGTGTCAGACATGGTGGAATTACCAGGCAGACGATCTAGTGTCAGACATGGTGGAACTGGCATGCAAGAGCCCAGTGTCAGACATGGTGGAATTGCCAGGCAGACGTCCAGTGTCAGACATGGAACAATTGTCAGGTAGACAGTCCAGTGTCAGACATTGTACAATTGTCAGGCAGAGAGTCCGGTTTCAGACATGGTAGAATTACGAGGCAGACGGTCCAGTGTCAGAAATGGTGGAATTGCCATGCAGACTGTCCTATGTCAGTCATAGTGGAATTTCCAGCCAGACGGTGCAGTGTCAGACATGGTGGAATTGCCAGGCAGACAGTCCAGTGTCAGACATGGTGGAATTGCCAGGCAGACGGTCCAGTGTCAGTCATGGTGTAATGATAAGGTAACTGTCCAGTGTCAGACATGGAGGAATTGTCAGGCAGACGGTCCACTGTCAGACATGCTGGAATTGCGAGGCAGATGGTCCATAGTCAGACATGATGGAATTAAAAGTCAGGCGGTCCAGTGTCAGACACGGTGAAATTTCTAGGCAGACGGTCCAGTGTCAGACATGGTGGAATTGCCAGGCAGAGGATCCAGTGTCAGACATGGTGAAATTGACAGGCGGACGGTGCAGTGTCAGACATGGTGGAATTACAATGCAGACGGTCCAGTTTCAGACATCGTGGAATTGCCAGGCAGACGGTCCAGTGTCAGACACGGCGGAATTACTAGGCAGACGGTCCAGTTCAGACATGGTGGTATTGACAGGCAGACGGTCCACTGTCCAACATGGTGGAATTACAAGGCAGACGGTCCTCTGTCAGACATGCTGGAATTGCGAGGCAGATGGTCCACAGTCAGACATGGTGGAATTGACAGGCAGACGGTCCAGTGTCAGACATGGTGGAATTGTCTTTGCAGACGGTCCAGTGTCAGAAATGTTGCAATTGCCAGTCAGACGGTCCAATGTCAGACATGTGCAATGATAAGGTAACTGTCCAGTGTCAGACATGGTGGAATTGTCAGGCAGACGGTCCACTGTGCAACATGGTGGAATTACAAGGCAGACGGTCCACTGTCAGATATGCTGGAATTGCGAGGCAGATGGTCCATAGTCAGACATGATGGAATTACATGTCAGGCGGTCCAGTGTCAGACATTGTGGAATTGCCAGGCAGACGGTCCAGTGTCAGACATGGTGGAATTACAATGCAGTTGGTCCAGTGTCAGACATGGTGGAATTACAAGGCAGAGGGTCCAGTGTCAGACATGGTGGAATTGCCAGTGTCCAGTATCAGACATGGTGGAATTACAAAGCAGACGGTCCAGTGTCAGACATGGTGGAATTGTCTTTGCAGACGGTCCAGTGTCAGAAATGTTGGAATTGCCAGTCAGACGGTCCAATGTCAGACATGTGCAATGATAAGGTAACTGTCCAGTGTCAGACATGGTGGAATTATCAGGCAGACAGTCCACTGTGCAACATGGTGGAATTACAAGGCAGACGGTCCACTGTCAGACATGCTGGAATTGCGAGGCAGATGGTCCATAGGCAGACATGATGGAATTACAATGCAGACGGTCCAGTTTCAGACATCGTGGAATTGCCAGGCGGACGGTCCAGTGTCAGACATGGTGGAATTACAAGGCAGACGGTCCAGTGTCAGACATGGTGGAATTGCCAGGCAGACGGCCCAGTGTCAGACACGGCGGAATTACTAGGCAGACGGTCCAGTCTCAGACATGGTGGTATTGACAGGCAGACGGTCCAGTGTCAGACATGGTGGAATTGACACGCAGACGCTCCAGTGTCAGGCATAGTGGAATTGACAGGCAGACGGTCCAGTGTCAAACATGGTTGAATTGCAAGGCTGACGGTCCAGTGTCAGACATGGTGGAATTACAAGGCAGACGGTCCAGTGTCTGACATGGTGGAATTGCCAGGCAGACGTCCAGTGTCAGACATGGTACAATTGTCAGGCAGACAGTCCAGTGTCAGACATGGTACAATTGTCAGGCAGACAGTCCAGTTTCAGACATGGTGTAATTACGAGGCAGACGGTCCAGTTTCAGGCATGGTGGAATTGCCAAGCAGACGGTCCAGTGCCAGACATAGTGGAATATCCAGGCAGACGGTCCAGTTTCAGACATGGTGGAATTGCCAGGCAGACGGTCCAGTGTCAGACATAGTGGAATTTCCAGGCAGACGGTCCAGTTTCAGACATGGTGGAATTGCCAGGCAGACGGTCCAATGTCAGACATGGCGGAATTACTAGGCAGACGGTCCAGTCTCAGATATGGTGGAATTGACAGGCAGACGTGCCAGTGTCAGACATGGTGGAATTGCCAGGCAGACGGTCCAGTGTCAGACATTGTGGAATTGACAGGCAGACGCTCCAGTGTCAGACATGGTGGAACTGACAGGCAGACGGTCCAGTGTCAGACATGATGGAATTACAAGGCAGACGGTCCAGTGTCTGACATGGTGGAATTGCCAGGCAGACGTCCAGTGTCAGACATGGTACAATTGTCAGGCAGACAGTCCATTGTCAGACATGGTACAATTGTCAGGCAGACAGTCCAGTTTCAGACATGGTGTAATTACGAGTCAGACGATCTAGTTTCAGGCATGCTGGAATTGCCAGGCAGACAGTCCAGTGTCAGACATCGTGGAATTTCAAGACAGACGGTCCAGTGTCATACATGGTGGAATTGCCAGGCAGACGGCCCAGTGTCAGACATGGTGGAATTACCAGGCAGACGGTCCAGTGTCAGACATGGTGGAATTGCCAGGCAGATGGTCCACAGTCAGTCATGATGGAATTACAAGGCAGACGGTCCAGTGTCAGTCATTGTGGACTTGCCAGGCAGACGGTCCTGTCACAGACATGGTGGAATTGTCAGGCAGACGGT
Source organism: Scyliorhinus torazame (assembly GCF_047496885.1). NCBI lineage: Eukaryota > Metazoa > Chordata > Chondrichthyes > Carcharhiniformes > Scyliorhinidae > Scyliorhinus > Scyliorhinus torazame. Next base: position 112,156,809 of record NC_092726.1, on the reverse strand, counting down.
CCAGTGTCTGACATGGTACAATTGTCAGGCAGACAGTCCAGTTTCAGACATGGTGTAATTACGAGGCAGACGGTCTAGTTTCAGGCATGGTGGAATTGCCAAGCAGACGGTCCAGTGTCAGACATGGTGGAATTTCCAGGCAGACGGTCCAGTGTCTGACATGGCGCAATTACAAGGCAGGCGGTCCAGTGTCAGACATGGTGGAATTGCCAGTGTTCAGTGTCAGACATGGTGCAATTACAATGCAGACGGTCCAGTTTCAGACATGGTGGAATTGCCAGGCAGACAGTCCAGTGTTAGACATGCTGGAATTGCCAGACAGACAGTCCCGTGTCAGGCATCGTGGAATTGCCAGGCGGTCTGTCCAGTGTCAGACATGGTGGAATTGCCAGGCAGTCGGTCTCGTGTTAGACATCGTGGAATTGCCAGGCGGACGGTCCAGTATCAGAAATGGTTGAATTGCTAGGCAGATGTCCAGTCTCAGACATGCTGGAATTACAAGGCTGACGGTCCAGTGTCAGACCTGGTGGAATTGCCAGGCAGACGGTCCAGTGTCAGACCTGGTGGAATTGCCATGCAGACGGTCCAGTGTCAGACATGGTGGAATTGCCAGGCACATGGTCCAGTGTCAGACATGGTGGGTTTGCCAGGCAGACGGTCCAATGTCAGACATGGTGGAATTACAAGGCAGACGGTCCAGTGTCAGACATGGTGGCATTGCCAGGCAGACGGTCCAGTTTCAGACATGGTGGAATTTCCAGGCAGACGGTCCAGTGTCAGACATGGTGGAATTCCCACGCAGACGGTCCTGTGTCAGAAATGGTGGAATTGCCAGGCAGACGGTCCAGTGTCAGGCATGGTGGAATTGCCAGGCAGACGGTCCAGTGTCAGACATGGTGGATTATCCACGCAGACGGTCCAGTGTCAGAAATGGTGGAATTGACAGGCAGACGGTCCAGTGTCAGACATGGTGGAATTGCCAAGCAGGCGGTCCAGTGTCAGACATGGCGGAATTACAAGGCAGGCGGTCCAGTGTCAGACATGGTGGAATTGCCAGTGTCCAGTGTCAGACATGGTGCAATTACAATGCAGACGGTCCAGTTTCAGACATGGTGGAATTGCCAGGCAGAGAGTACAGTGTTTGACATGGTGGAATTGCCAGGCGGACTGTCTAGTGTCAGACATGGTGGAATTGCCAGGCACATGGTCCAGTGTCAGACATGGTGGGATTGCCAGGCAGACGGTCCAATGTCAGACATGGTGGAATTTCAAGGCAGACGGTCCAGTGTCAGACATGGTGGCATTGCCAGGCAGACGGTCCAGTTTCAGACATGGTGGAATTCCCACGCAGACGGTCCTGTGTCAGAAATGGTGGAATTACAAGGCAGACGGTCCAGTGTCAGGCATGGTGAAATTGCCAGGCAGACGGTTCAGTGTCAGACATGGTGGAATTGAGAGGCAGACGGTCCAGTGTCAGACATGGTGGAATTGCCAGGCAGACGGTCCAGTGTCAGACATGGTGGAATTGACAGGCAGACGCTCCAGTGTCAGACATGGTGGAATTGACAGGCAGACGGTCCAGTGTCAGACATGGTGGAATTACAAGGCAGACGGTCCAGTGTCTGACATGGTGGAATTGCCAGGCAGACGTCCAGTCAGACATGGTACAATTGTCAGGCAGACAGTCCAGTGTCAGACATGGTGGAATTGCCAGGCAGAGGATCCAGTGTCAGACATGGTGAAATTGACAGGCGGAAGGTGCAGTGTCAGACATGGTGGAATTGCCAGGCAGACGGTCCAGTGTCAGACATGGCGGAATTACAAGGCAGGCGATCCAGTTTCAGACATGGTGGAATTGCCAGGCAGAGAGTCCAGTGTTTGACATTGTGGAATTGCCAGGCGGACTGTCCAGTGTCAGACATGGTGGAATTGCCAGGCACATGGTCCAGTGTCAGACATGGTGGAATTGCCAGGCAGACGGTCCAATGTCAGACATGGTGGAATTACAAGGCAGACGGTCCAGTGTCAGACATGGTGGAATTTCCAGGCAGACGGTCCAGTGTCAGACATGGTGGAATTCCCACGCAGACGGTCCTGTGTCAGAAATGGTGGAATTACAAGGCAGACGGTCCAGTGTCAGACATGGTGGAATTTCCAGGCAGACGGTCCAGTGTCAGACATGGTGGAATTCCCACGCAGACGGTCCTGTGTCAGAAATGGTGGAATTACAAGGCAGACGGTCCAGTGTCAGGCATGGTGGAATTGCCAGGCAGACGGTCCAGTGTCAGACATAGTGGATTGTCCACGCAGACGGTCCAGTGTCAGAAATGGTGGAATTGACAGGCAGACGGTCCAGTGTCAGACATGGTGGAATTGCCAGGCAGACGGTCCAGTGCCAGACATGGTGGAATTGACAGGCAGACGCTCCAGTGTCAGACATGGTGGAATTACAAGGCAGACGGTCCAGTGTCTGACATGGTGGAATTGCCAGGAAGACGTCCAGTCAGACATGGTACAATTGTCAGGCAGACAGTCCAGTGTCAGACATGGTGTAATTACGAGGCAGACGGTCCAGTTTCAGGCATGGTGGTTGCCAAACAGCCGGTCCAGTGTCAGACATGGTGGAATTGCCATGCAGACATTCCAGTGTCAGACATGGTGGAATTACAAGGCAGATGGTCCAGTGTCAGACATGGTGGAATTGCCAGACAGACGATCCAGTGTCAGACAGGGTGGAATTTCACGGCAGACGAGTGAGGAAGTACGTTGACCATTTAAGAAGCAGGGAGGTCACACAGCCAATGTCTGAACAGTTGTAGCCAGCTAGCATCAACACTGCCACACGACAGAACCGGAACCGAGGGACCCAGAGAGTTCCGCAGAGAATACCAAGACGTCTTACAACACCAGGGTAAAGTCCACCAAGTTTTTTTTCGAGTCACTAGCTTTCGGAGCGCAGTTCCTTCCTCAGCTCAATCCGGTGGAACTCAGCGTTGACTCCAATGGATCTGGAGACGGAGAGCCCCCGAAGTGGTGTAGAATCCTCGCGGCAACATCTTGCTGCTGACAACAACACCATCCCATTGGTGAAGGGGCCGGATAGGGTCCAGGGTGAGCCACCATGCCTCAGATTACCCCTGTGAAGGACTGTTCTAATCTGTCCCTTTTCAATGTCTCCATCTTTCTTGTACACAGTTCACTGTAAATGACTCAAGTTGTTTATATGTTACTGAGGGACGTAAGGGGAGGAATCTGATGCCGCTGCATATTTCAGGGGTGATTCCATGTGGTACACGTTACGCGCTCGGGGCCCATCGTGTGTGAGTGTGCCAACCCCGACTAATGGGGAATAATGCCTGGGAGCAGGAAACAGGCAGTGTGACCTCGGGAGCTCCCATTTAAAAAGCTGTTTCAGAGACCTCTGTGCTGCATATAGTTAACCATTTACTGCTCAATAATCCCTGGAAGCAGGGGACAGGCAGTGAGGCTCCGTAAGCCCCCAATTAAAAAGCTGTTTCAGAGACCTCTGTGCTGTATATCGTTAACCATTTACTGCTCAATAATCCCTGGGAGGAGGGGACAGGCAGTGTGGCTCCGGGAGCCCCCAGTTAATAGCTGTTTCAGAGACCTCTGTGCTGTATATAGTTAACCATTTACTGCTCAATAATCCCTGGGAGCAGGGGACAGGCAGCGTGGCTCCGGGAGGCCCAGTTAAAAAGCTGTGCCAGAGACCTCTGTGCTGTATATCGTTAACCATTTACTGCTCAATAATCCCTGGGAGCAGGGGACAGGCAGTGTGGCCTCGGGAGCCCCCAATTAAAAAGCTGTTTCAGTGACCTCTGTGCTTTTATATAGTTAACCATTTACTTCTCTTTTTTTTAACCAGAGAGGATACAGCCAGAGTGAGACACCAAAGAGTGAGTTTGGGAATTTGAATCTAGATGGGAATTCGAAGCTGGGTGGGGAGGAGGTGCATTTTTCCCCTGGTAAGTGACTGGTACGTAGTTTTCTTTTTCATTGTCCAATTAATTGATTTGTTCTTTGTTTTTTTGGAATTGTAGTTGTGTACATTTACCTAAGGTTTAAGATATGGCACGAGATCTCAGACCCGTGGCATGCTCCTCGTGTGCGCTGTGGGAGCTCAGGGACACGTCCACTGTCCCTGGCACCTTCACGTGCAAGACGTGTGTCCAGTTGCAGCTCCTGTTAGACCGCTTGACGGCTCTGGAGCTGCGGATGGACTCACGTTGGAGCACCCGCGATGCTGAGGACGTCGTGGATTACACGTTTAGTGAGTTGAACACACCGCAGGTGAAAGGTACTGAGGGAGACAGAGAATGGTTGACCAAGAGACAGCGCAAGAGTAGGAAGGCAGTGCAGGTGTCCCCTGCGGTCATCTCCCTGCAAAACAGATATACCGCTTTGGATACTGTTGAGGGAGATGGCTCACCAGGGGAAGGCAGCAGCTGCTAGGTTCATGGCACCGTGGCTGGCTCTGCTGCGCAGCTGGGCAGGAAGAAGAATGGCAGGGCTATAGTGATAGGGGACTCAATCGTAAGGAGAATATACAGGCGGTTCTGCGGACGCAATCGAGACTCCAGGATGGTATGTTGCCTCCCTGGTGCAAGGTTCAAAGATGTCTCGGAGCGGCTGCAGGACACTCTGGGGGGGGGGGGGGGGGCGGTGAACAGCCACCTGTCGTGGTGCACATAGGCATAAAAGATAGAGGTAAAATGCGGGACGAGGTCCTACAAGCTGAATTCAGGGAGTTAGGAGTTAAACTAAAACGTAGGACCTCAAAGTTAGTAATTTCAGGAATAGCTACCACGAGCTAGTCAGAGTAGGACTGTCAAGATAGATAGGATGAATGCGTGGTTCGACAGTTGGTGCAAGATGGAGGGATTCAAATTCCTGGGGCATTGGAACCGGTTCTGGGGGAGGTGGGACCAGTACAAACCGGAAGTCTGCACCTGGGCAGGACTGGAAGCGATGTCCTAGGGGCAGGGGGATGGGAACCGATGCCGGAAGTTGGAAAGTAGTAAGACAGGGACAGAAACAAAAGGCAGTAAGGGGGAAAATGTGAGGCAGAGAAGCCATAGTCAAAAATCAAAAAGGGCGACAGTACAAGGTACAGTGACTGAGGGGAGCTCAGTGAATAGGACCAGTAATACTAAAAGGAATAAAACGGTAAGTAAAAACATTAATGGTAAGCGACGCGGCAGGTTGTTACGTGAAGTTATGGGTTCAACGACAAGGAAAATTAGGAGAAAAGTTAAGAGGAAATATAACTTAGGAGAGGTTACTGATCGAGGTGTGAAGATTCAGAAGAGAGGTAAACAAGCCAACATAAGTGTACTTTACCTGAATGCTCGTAGTATTCGGAATAAGGTAAATGTGTTGATGGCGCAAATCATCGTGAATAACTCTGATTTAGTGGCCATTACTGAAACATGGTTAAAGGATGGTCACGACTGGGAGTTAAATATCCAAGGGAATCAAACTTTTCGGAAGGACAGAGTGGATGGTAAGGGAGGTGGTGTAGCTCTGTTATTTAAGGATGACATCCGGGCAACAGTAAGGGCTGACATCGGTGCAATGCAAGATAAGGTCGAATCCATTTGGGTGGAAATCAGGAATAGTAAGGCGAAAAAGTCACATATAGGAGTAGTCTGTAGGCCACCAAGTAGTAACATTTTGGCGGGGCAGGCTATAAACAAAGAAATAACGGATGCATGTAGAAATGGTACAGCAGTTATCATGGGGGATTTTAATCTACATGACGATTGGTTTAACCAGGTCGGTCAAGACAGCCTTGAGGAGGAGTTTATCGAAGATATCCGCGATTGTTTCCAAAACAGTATGTAATGGAACCTACGAGGGAACAAGCGGTCCTAGATCTGGTCCTGTGTAATGAGACAGGATTGATTGATGATCTCATAGTTAGGGATCCTCTCGGAAGAAGCGATGACAATATGGTGGAATTTAAAATACAGATGGAGGATGAGAAGGTAAAATCAAACCTTTTTGATTACGTGTTTTGTGCGTAAACACAGGAGATTACAATGGGATGAGAGAAGAACTAGCTAAGGTAGACTGGGAGCAAATACGTTCTGGTGAAACAGTTGAGGAACAGTGGATAAAATTCCAAGCGATTTTTCACACTGCTGAGAAAGATAGATTATGAGAGTAAACTTGCTCAGAATATGAAAACAGATAGTAAAAGATTCTACAAATAAATAAAACAAAAAAGAGTGACTAAGGTAAATACTGGTCCTTTCGAGGATGAGAAGGGAGATTTAATAATGGGAGATGAGGAAATGGCTGAGGAACTGAACAGGTTCTTTGGGTTGGTCTTCACAGTGGAAGACACCAATAACATGCCAGTGACTGATGGAAATGAGGCTATGACAGGTGAGGACATTGAGAGGATTACCATCACTAAGGAGGTCGTGATGGGCAAGCTAATGGGGCTAAAGGTAGACAAGTCTCCTGGCCCTGATGGAATGCATCCCAGAGTGCTAAAAGAGATGGCTAGGGAAATTGACAATGCACTAGTGATAATTTACCAAAATTCACTAGACTCTGGGGTGGTCCCGGCGAATTGGAAATTAGCAAACGTGACACCACCGTTTAAAAAAGGAGGTAAGCAGAAAGCGGGTAATTATAGGCCAGTGAGCTTAACTTCGGTAGTCGGGAAGATGCTGGAATCTATCATCAAGGAAGAAATAGCGAGGCATCTGGATGGAAATTGTCCCACTGCGCAGACGCGGCATAAAGGGCAGGTCGTGCCTAACTAATTTAGTGGAATTTTTTGAGGACATTACCAGTGCGTTAGATAAAGGGGAGCCAATGGATGTGGTATATCTCGATTTCCAGAAAGCCTTTCTCAAGGTGCCACACAAAAGGTTGCTGCATAAGATAAAGATGCATGGCATTAAGGGGAAAGTAGGAGCATGAATAGAGGATTGGTTAATTAATTGAAAGCAAAGAGTGGGGATTAATGGGTGTTTCTCTGGTTGGCAATCAGTAGCTAGTGGTCTCCCTCAGGGATCAGTGTTGGGCCCACAGTTGTTCACAATTTACACAGATGATTTGGAGTTGGGGACCAAGGGCAATGTGTCCAAGTGTGCAGACGACACTAAGATGAGTGGCAAAACAAAACGTGCAGAGGATACTGCAAATCTACAGAGGGATTTGGATAGGTTCAGTGAATGGGCTGCAGTCTGGAAGATGGAATCCGATGTTGACAAATGTGAGGTTATCCATTTTGGGAGGAATAACAGCAAAAGGGATTATTATTTAAATGATGAAATATTAAAACATGCTGCTGTGCAGAGAGACCTGGGTGTGCTAATGCATAGGGGCAGCACGGTAGCCTTGTGGATAGCACAATTGCTTCTCAGCTCCAGGGTCCCAGGTTCGATTCCGGCTTGGGTCACTGTCTGTGCGGAGTCAGTCACCCTGTAAACCACGCAACCCTCACATACGCAATGTACTGCAGCACAGTCAGTCACCCAGTAAATCACACACCCCTCACAAATGCAATGTACCATCGCTCAGTTAGCCACACAATACACCACACACCATCCAGACATGCTATGTACCATAGATAAGGTCAGTCACCCAGTAAATCACACACCCCTCACATATGCAATGTACCATCGCTCAGTTAGCCACACAATCCCACACACCCGTCACATGCGCAATGTACCATATCCCAATCCGTCAGGCATTAAACTACACACTCTTCACATACGCAATGCGCCATACCCCAGTCAGTCACCCAGTACACCACACACCCCTCACATACGCAATGGACGATAGCCCAGTCAGTCACCCAGCAATCCACACATCCCTCACATACGCAAAGTACCATAGCCCAGTCAGTCACCCAGTAAACCGCACACTCCTCACATAGACAATGTACCAAAGCCCAGTCAGTCACCCAGTAAACCACGCACCCCTCACATACACCGTCTACCATAGCCCAGTCAGTCACCCAGAAAACCACAAACCCCTCACATACGCAATGCACCTCAGCACAGTCAGTCACCTAGTACACCACACACCCCTCACATACGCAATGTGTAGGGCAGCACAGTAGCATTGTGTATAGCACAATTGCTTCACAGCACTAGGGTCCCAGGTTCGATTCCTGCTTGGGTCACTGTCTGTGCGGAGTCTGCACATCCTCCCCGTGTGTGCGTGGGTTTCGTCCGGGTGTTCCGGTTTCCTCCCACAGTCCAAAGATGTGCAGGTTAGGTGGATTGGCCATGATAAATTGCCCTTAGTTTCCAAAATTGCCCTTAGTGTTGGGTGGGGTGACTGGGTTATGGAGATAGGGTAGCGGTGTTGACATTGGGTAGGGTGCTCTTTCCAAGAGCCGGTGCAGACTCGATGGGCCGAATGGCCTCCTTCTGCACTGTAAATTCTATGATAATCTATGAGTCGCAAAATGTTGGTTTACAGGTGCAACAGGTGATTAAGAAGGGAAATGGAATGTTGTCCTTCATTGCTAGAGGGATGGAGTTTAAGACTAAAGAGGTTATGCTGCAATTGTATAAGGTGTTAGTGAGGCAACGCCTGGAGTATTGCGTTCAGTTTTGGTCTCCTTAGTTGAGAAAGGACGTACTGGCACTGGAGGGTGTGCAGAGGAGATTCACTAGGTTAATCCCAGAGCTGAAGGGGTTGGATTACGAGGAGAGGTTGAGTAGACTGGGACTATCCTCGTTGGAATTTAGAAGGATGAGGGGGGATCTTATAGAAACATATAAAATTATGAAAGGAATAGATAGGATAGATAGGCAGATTGTTTCCACTGGCGGGTGACAGCAGAACTAGGGGGCATAGCCTCAAAATAAGCGGAAGGAGATTTAGGACTGAGTTGAGGAGGAACTTCTTCACCCAAAGGGTTGTGAATCTATGGAATTCCTTGCCCAGTGAAGCAGATGAGGCTCCTTCATTAAATGTTTTTAAGATCAAGATAGATAGTTTTATGAAGAATAAAGGGATTAAGGGTGATGGTGTTCGGGCGGGACCGTGGAGCCGTTTCCACAAAAGATCAGCCATGACCTCATTGAATGGCGGAGCAGGCTTGAGGGGCCAGATGGCCTACTCCTGCTCCTAGTTCTTATGTTCTTATGTTCTCAATAATCCATGGGAGCAGAGGACAGGCAGTGTGGCCTCGGGAGCCTCCAATTAAAAAGCTGTTTCAGAGATTTATGTGCTGGACATAGTTAACCATTATCTTCTCAATAATCCCTGGGAGCAGGGGACAGGCTGTGTGGTCCGGGAGCCCCCAGTTAAAGTACTGTTTCAGAGACCTCTGTAACTGTATATAGTTAACCATTTACTTCTTCTCAATTAACCCCATTCTTGTTATACAATAAGCCCCTGCAGTGTTGCCACAAACGACCACAGTTCTGTAACCAGCTCCTTGTTATATCTGATTTGACAGGACCATCCACACCCTGGTGTCAGGCTCCAGGCCGTGCTGAAGGAGGCGACACCGTTCTGTAACCAGCTCCTTGTTATATCTGATTTGACAGGACCATCCACACCCTGGTGTCAGGCTCCAGGCCGTGCTGAAGGTGGCGACACCGTTCTGTAACCAGCTCCTTCTTATATCAGATTTGACAGGACCATCCACATCCTGGTGTCAGGCTGCAGGCCGTGCTGAAGGAGGCGACACCGTTCTGTAACCAGCACCTTGTTATATCAGATTTGACAGGACCATCCACATCCTGGTGTGAGGCTCCAGGCCGTGCTGAAGGAGGCGACACCATTCTGTAACCAGCACCTTGTTATATCAGATTTGACAGGACCATCCACAGCCTGGTGTCAGGCTCCAAGCCGTGCTGAAGGAGGCGACACCGTTCTGTAACCAGCTCCTTGTTATATCAGAATTGACAGGACCATCCAGAGCCTGGCGTCAGGCTCCAGGCCGTGCTGAAGGAGGCGACACCGTTCTGTAACCAGCTCCTTGTTATATCAGATTTGACAGGACTATCCAGAGCCTGGCGTCAGGCTCCAGGCCGTGCTGAAGGAGGCGACACCGTTCTGTAACCAGCTCCTTGTTATTTCAGATTTGACAGGACCATCCACAGCCTGGTGTCAGGCTCCAGGCCGTGCTGAAGGAGGTGACACCGTTCTGTAACCAGCTCCTTGTTATATCAGATTTGACAGGACCATCCACAGCCTGGTGTCAGGCTCCAGGCCGTGCTGAAGGAGGCGACACCGTTCTGTAACCAGCTCCTTGTCATATCAGATTTGACAGGACCATCCAGAGCCTGGCGTCAGGCTCCAGGCCGTGCTGAAGGAGGCGACACCGTTCTGTAACCAGCTCCTTGTTATTTCAGATTTGACAGGACCATCCACAGCCTGGTGTCAGGCTCCAGGCCGTGCTGAAGGAGGTGACACCGTTCTGTAACCAGCACCTTGTTATATCAGATTTGACAGGACCATCCACAGCCTGGTGTCAGGCTCCAGGCCGTGCTGAAGGAGGTGACACCGTTCTGTAACCAGCACCTTGTTATATCAGATTTGACAGGACCATCCACAGCCTGGTGTCAGGCTCCAGGCCGTGCTGAAGGAGGCGACACCGTTCTGTAACCAGCTCCTTGTTATATCAGATTGCCTCACACTTTGCTCCTGGGTTCGGAGTAGGTTGGTAAAGTGTTCTTGTAATTCCCCAAGATGCTGGTACAAAGACCATTCTCCTCTATCTGTTCGGCTCTTCCCTCTCTGCAGCCTTTGTTCCATTTGTTGGTCATGTTCCAGACCCAGATTCACGGTAACTACAGTCCCCAGACCTCGTTCAGAGCTGGGTGACCAAATTATCTGTTCTCCCTTAATGTCTGCAACAGCTCACAACACAACCTGCAGAAAACCATCCTCGGCATCTTCACTCACCTTCCAATAACACAACCTGCAGAAACCCATCCTCCGCATCTTCACTCACCTCCCAAAAACACAACCTGCAGAAACCCATCCTCAGCATCTTCACTCTCCTCCCAATAACACAACCTGCAGAAACCAATCCTCAGCATCTCCACTAACCTCCCAATAACACAACCTGCAGAAACCCATCCTCAGCATCTTCACTCACCTCCCAATAACACAACCTGCAGAAACCCATCCTCAGCATCTCCACTCTCCTTCCCATAACACAACCTGCAGAAACCCATCCTCAGCATCTCCACTCACCTCCCAATAACACAACCTGCAGAAACCCATCCTCAGCATCTCCACTCACATTCCAACAACAGAATTGTAAAAGTAATAGATATAACTCATTTCCACGTTCATTGAAAATAGACATGGGCTTGGTCTAATTTGATTGAGTGAGACTGTGGAGAATTCCAATCACTGAATGAGAATTCAGATAGTGAGATGCTGCCAGACTGGGAACCAATCTACATCAGTGAGCACAGGGATGACAGGTGACTGGGATTGGGTGAGGGTTAGGATCCAGACTGGGAACCAATCTACAGCAGTGAGCACAGGGATAATAGGTGACTGGGATTGGGTGAGGGTTAGAATATGGCAGCAGAGTTGGAGATCAGCTACACTTCATTAAGATTTGTATCAGAAATTGTGTGACAGAATACCATTGGATTAGTCGATTGTGGATTTAACAAAGACACAGATGATGATTTATTCTGCAGCTGAGATGAAGCAGAGTTGGTGATGGCAAGTGAACGGGATTGGGAATGGAGAGAGCGTCTGGCAATAATAATTTTACTGTCAAAGGGAGAGCAGGGATTGTGAACAGCTTCCGATATTAACCAGAGAGCGAGTGGAGCCACTGGATAAGGAATGACCTCAGTGACTGGAATCGATGTTGATATTTATAGCTAAAGGCACAGAGCTTCAAGGTAAGGAAGTGTTATTACAACTATTCCAGATGTTGGTCAGACCGCACCTGGAGCATTGCACAGTTCTGGCCCCTTATTTGAGGAAAGATGGAGTGGCTTTAGAGGCAGTTCACAGGAGGTTGAGTAGATTGATCGCAGAGATGAGGGCTTTGTCTTATCAAGAGAGTTGTAAAGAAGGATTAGAGATCAAATTGTGGTTTATAAGATGTTTAAAGGTGTGGGTAAAGTGGAAATGGAGCGAAAGCTTTCTCTTGTGGGGCATTCTAGAACGAGAGGTCATCATCTCAGGATAACAGGAAGCAAATGTGAATCAGAGCTGAGGAGAATCTACTTCTCCTAATGGGATGTGAATCTGTGGAATTCGCTACCCCAGAGTGTGGTGCATGCTGGGACAGTGAGTAAATTTAAGGAGCAGTTAGGTAGATGTTGAATTGGCAATGGGTTGAGAATATTGGATAATGGGCAGGACGGCGGCGTTAAACCGAGGATGAGATCAGCCAAGACCGAATGACGGAGCAGACGCGATGGACCAAATGGCCTCATTCTGCTCCTGGACCTTATGAACTTACAAACTTCTGAACTGAAGAACGTGGATTCAATCTTTCCAAGATGTAAATGACGAGAGCAATAATACACTTAAAGTGGTTTATACAATAAATAACTGGACAGGGAGACTTACCAGGGACGCCTACAACAGCCAGGAGGGGATAGTAACCCGCTTGAATTATCATCAGTGCGCCGCGGATCCGGTCTGGTAAAGACTGGAGAGACATATAGTAAATACCCCAGGATAAACTCCTGTCCATTGCTGTAACGTTCCTGTGGATAGTTCCCAGATTCTGATCGTTTGCTGCAATGTTCCTGTGGTTTGTTCCCAGATTCTGATCCATTGCTTTAACGTTCGTGTGGGTAGTTCCCAGATTCTGCTCCCTCCTCTCGGTCTCTCTGGAGGCGCTGATCTCTGGCACTGTTGGAGTTGACGGTCCCGCTGACAGTTTGGGATAACACAATGAAAGGAATCGCTTATTAATAGCAGAGACAAACCCTCCAGTGATACGGTTAGGATCCATAGAGACAGACATTAATCACAGTTACTAAACAAACAGGCTTAGTTAACCCCTTTCAATCCAATACTCTTTCTATCACAATGAAATAGAAGATTAGCCGGGTCTGGATTGGCTGTGTGACAGTGACTGAGGGATGGAGTGTGGAAATAGTGCAAACACTGACCCTGATATTCAATCCTCATTGATATCTGAGTGGTTCCAGGGGACTGGGGCATTTTCAATGTCCATTCTGTTTATAAAAGGAGAGAGAGGGATAAACCCTGGAGTGACAGAGCAGTCACTATAATGTTAGTCACCAGGACATTTCTAGAGGTCAGAATGGACAACAGGAATATTGCTCCTTCGCGAGGAAATGGTGTTATCTGACCAGAAACACGGCGACATTCGTGGGAAATCACATCGCATGTTGTTATTGCAGTTATATTTCAAAATAACTGGGGGATTAATGGGGGAACTGATATGAATTTATGTACTGGAAGAAATTGTGATCAAATGTCATTGATTAGAGTTGTTGTCGAGTCCCAAAGCCGTGGATTAAAGGGTCTATGACAGTGAGAATGTGATATTGGCTAAGAAACAGGAAGCACAGAGAAGCGGTGAATGATAGTTATTCAGGCAGGAGGGGGGAGACATTGATGTTCACTCGGGGTCCACATGAGGAAAATTGCTCTTCAAGATACAATTCACTGATATAGGCTTCAATGGAAAGAATTTCAACATTCACAAATGACAGACACTCAGCAATGACACAGTGAGCAGGGTAAGCAGCAATCTTCAGCAGGATGTTCCCTGATCTGTGAAAGGGAGAGTCACGGGGAAAGTAAATTTAAATCACTGTCGTGTATGTGATGCATGAGGGAGGAGGGCTGAGGACAGGAAATATAAACTAAACGGGACAATTTAAAAAGTGTACAGGAAGGGAGCGGGGACATGTCCACACTTTGCACTGGAAGATCATGGTGATAAGATTGGAAAAACCTCAGAAGATATTTAACTTGATCAATAGAGGCGGAGACTCCTAAAAGAAGGGTTAGGATCATAGAGTCATCGACGTCCAGAGCACAGAAAGTCCATTCGGCCAATCTGGACTGGGCTGGTCAAAAACATCCACCTGAGTATTTGAACCCCACTTTCTAATACTTTGCCAATAGCCTATAGAGTTAGAACTAGGTTTATAGATAGGGCCATAGCTGAGGAATTGCTTCTTGTTCTGCCGCTAAATATACAAAAGGAGGTGAGGATCTTGGCGAGAAAACAAAGGATTTCATAGAATTTACAGGCCATCCGTCCCATCGGGTCTACACAGACTCTTGGAACGAGCACCCCACCCAAGGTCAACACCTCCACCCTATCTCCATTATCCAGTAACCCCATCCAACCTGAGGGCAATTTAGCATGTCCAATCCACCTAACCTGCACATCTTTGGGCTGTGGGAGGACACCGGAGTACCCGGAGGAAACCCACGCACACACGGGGAGAACGTGCAGACTCCGTACAGTCAGTGACCCGAGCCGGGAATCGAACCTCGAACCCTGGAATCCTGGGGCTGTGAAGCAACAGTGCTAACCACCATGCTACCGTGCTGGATACTTAATGGAGTGTTGTCGGGGATGGAGGATTTCAGTTCAATATGGGGATTAGTGAACTGGAATTGTAATCTGTAGATCAGTTTAAAGTAAAGAGCAATTTCACAGAGGACTCCAAATGAGGAAGGAGTTTAGAGAGAGTGAGCAGAAAGTGTTCCACTGCACCCAGCACCAGTAACAAGATTTACAATAATTCATCAAAGATGGTGTGAGCATATTGATAGGACATTTAATACAGAGCTGTTAGAATCTGGAATACACTGTCTGAAGACACGATGGGAGCAGCTTCTACTGAAAGTTTCACAATGGAACTAGATACACACTGACAGGGGATGCTTATAATCTGGAATACACTGTCTGAGGAAACGATGGGAGCCCATTCAACAGTAAATTTCACACTGGAACTGGATAAATACTGACAGGGATTGTTAGAATCTGGAATACACTGTCTGAAGACAGGCTGGGAGCAGTTTCAACAGTAAATTTCACAATGGAACTGGATAAATACTGACAGGGGATGGTTATAATCTGGAATACACTGTCTGAAGACAGGCTGGGAGCAGTTTCAACAGTAAATTTCACAATGGAACTTGATAATCATCATACCGGGCTACAAAGCGAAGCTTAACAGAATGTCCAGCAGCAGCGGCCTTGTCCCTGATGAGCTCAATGCATTCTATGCTCGGTTCGTGCAGGACACCATCAAAGCGCTGCCGACTGTCCCAGCAGCCCCGGTCACACCAAACACAACGTCACACCTTCCTAAATCAGATCGGTGAACTTCGAAGTGAACCCTCGGAAGGCGACGGGCCCGGACGGGGTCCGTGGTCGTGCACTCAGATTCTGCGCGGAGCAGCTGGCAGATGAGTTCAAGGACATCTTCAACCTCTGCATACTCTGCTCCGATATCCCCACCTGCTTCAAGAAGACCACCATCATTCCGGTGCCAAAGAAGAGCCGGGTAACGTGCCTCAAGGACAATTGTCCACTGGCCCTGACATCGAAAGTAATAAAGCGCTTCGAGAGGTTTGTCATGAAACGCATGAACACCATACTCCCAAAATTCCGACATCCACTGCATTTCGCCCATCACAGCAGCCGGTCCACAGCAGACACCATCTCCATGGCCCGACACTCATCCCTGGAGCATCTTGACAACAGGGACTCCTACATTAGACTCCTGTTCATTGACTACAGCTCCGCATTCAACACCCTAATCACAGCCAAGCTCATATCAAAGCTCCACAACCTAGGACTTGGCTCCTCTCTCTGCAACTGGATCCTCGACTTTCTGACCCACAGACCGCACTCAGGAAGAATAAAGAACAACACCTCCTCCACAATGTTTCTCAATACCGGGGCCCACAAGGCTGTGTACTTAGCCCACTACTGTACTCCCTGCTCATACGCGACTGCGAGGCAAAATTTGGCTCCAACTACATCTGAAAGTTTGCTGACGACACGACCAGAGTGGGCCGGATCTCGAACAACGATGAGTCAGAAAACAGGAGGGCTATAGAGAGTCTAGTGGAGTGGTGTAACGACAACAATCTCTCCCTCAATGCCAGCAAAACTAAAGAGCTGATCATTGACTTCAGGAAGCAAAGTACTGTACACACCCCCTGTCAGCATCAACGGGGCCGAGGTGGAGATGGTTGACAGTTTCAAATTCCTAGCTGTGAAATCAGCAACAATCTGTCCTGGTTCACTCACTTCGACGCAATGTCCAAGAAAGAACAACAGCGCCTATACTTACTCAGGGAACAAAGGAAATTCGGAATGTCCACATTAACCCTGACCAACTTATACAGATGCACCATAGAAAGCATCCTATCGGGCTGCATCACAGCCTGGTATGGCAACTGCTCGGCCCAGGACCGCAAAAACTTGGGAGAGTCGTGAACACCACCCAGTCCATCACACGAACCTGCCTGCCATCCATTGACTCCATCTACACCTCCCGCTGCCTGGGGAAAGCGGGCAGTATAATCAAAGACCCCTCACACCCGGCTTACTCATTCTTACAGATTCTTCCATTGGGCAGGAGATACAAAAGTCTGAGAACACTCACGAACAGGTCCAACACCAGCTCCTTCCCCGTTGTTACCTGTCTCCTAAACGACCCTCTTATGGACTGATGGGGTTATAGACTGATCTTATTTCTTCAGACATCTTCTCTCCTGAGCTGTACTGCACTCTGTATGCTTCAGCCGAGGCCTGTGTCTCTGTATTTACATTGTGTACCTTGTGTTTGCCCTATTGTGTATTTCATGTTTATGTGCGGAATGATCTGCCTGAGTTACACGTCGAACAATCCTTTTCACTGCTTCTCGGTATCCGTGACAATGGCGTAAACCAACAGGCCGCTGCGGAACTGCTGACCTTGCAGACAACACAGATTGAGTTCCCCCTGCCACATTAACGCGGGAGCTCGCACTCTGCAAGGGTCTTGGGAAAGACAATCATTCCCACCGCTAAGTCCAGTGGGTTTTGGGACATTATTGACAGGGGATTGTTATATAGAAACATGGAGCATGGGAGCAGGAGCAGGCCATTCGGCCCTTTCAATCTGCTTCACATGCATTGTGTACATCGCTGATCATCCTACTCACTAACATGTTCCTGCTTTCCTCCCTATCCTTGGATCCCGTTTGCCCCAAGTCCCATAACCAACTGTTCCTTGAAAATATGCAATGTTTCAGCTCCAACTACTTTCTGTGGTGGAGAATTCCACAGGCTCGCAGCTCTCTGTGTGAGGAAATGTCTCCTTCTATCAGTTTTAAATGCCTGTCCGTATCCTCAGACTGTGCCCCTAGTTCCAGAACATCATTCCTACATCCACCTTTTTCATAGGTTTCTATGGTCCAGCCCCTCTCATTATTCTGAACTGGAGCGAATATTGTTGCGACCTCCTGGGCGAGCGTGCGGCCAGTTCCGGTCCCACAGACCCCGGAGTCCCAACAGGAGTGAATCAACCAATCATTAGCGTGTTTTCCAAAATGTTTTAACCATTGACTGCTCCACTGAGCTACTGACACAAGATTTATAGTTAAAATATTAATACACTATTTATCAGCGTCTGAAGGAAATAATCTCCCTATTTGGGGAAAACCCCGTCCCACCCTCCACCCAGACACACATCAGGCAGCCACACGGTGAAGAGGTTGGGGAGGAATCAGAATACTTGGAATTAAAGGGGAGGGTTCGAGATGAATCTGCGCTGTTCCGGTTATGGCATTTTTAGGCGCTGGTTTTCTCTGAATGGCTCTAGGGAATGGATTCACACAGGTCAGTACAATTCTCACCTTCCAACATCAGATGGAGCCTTTACACAAGAGATTCAGGTCGGTGCAATTTAAAGACAAAATGTTTATTTTGATGTTTCAAGGAACAGTTACAGAATAGAAAAGAAAAAGAGTTCCTCACATTGAATATTAAACAGCGACCAAAAAGAAAGCTACATATCTCACAACCTCCTGCCCTGAGCCCCCCGCTGTCACCATGGCCGTGACTGGTCTCTGAAACGGGATATTACTGACATTTTTACATTGCTGTGTATTTGTTGACCCTGGTTTATTGGGTTCCACTGGGGCCCCTGCCGCTTGGAGATAGTGGTTCCCACGCCCCTGCTGCATTAGTTTAACCCCCCCCCCCCCAAAGAGTACTAACAAATCTCCCCCCCCCAGGATATTTGTGCCCCTCAGGTTCAGATGTAGACCATCCTGTCTGTAGAGGTCCCACCTTCCCCAGAAAGAGCCCCAGTTATCCAGAAATCTGAATCCCTCCCGCCTGCACCATCCCTGTAGCCGCGTGTGTAATTGCTCTCTCTCCCTATTCCTCATCTCACTCTCACGTGGCATGGGCAACAACCCAGAGATAACAACTCTGTTTGTTCGAGTTCTGAGCTTCCATCCTAGCTCCCTGAAAGCCTGCCTGACATCCTTGTCCCCTTTTCTACCTATGTCGTTAGTGCCAATGTGGACCACGACTTGGGGCTGCTCCCCCTCCCCCTTAAGGACCCGGAAAACACGATCCGAGACATCACGTACCCTTGCACCTGGGAGGCAACGTACCAAACGTAAGTCTCTCACGCTCCCACAAAATCTCCTATCTGTGCCCCTGACTATCGAGTCCCCAATTACTAATGCTCTGCTCCTCTCCCCCCTTCCCTTCTGAGCAACAGGGACAGACTCCGTGCCAGAAGCCCGTACCCCATGGCTTACCCCTCGTAAGTCCCCCCCCCCCCCCACAAGTATCCAAAGCGGTATACTTGTTTCTCAGGGGAATGACCGCAGGGGATCCCTGCACTGACTGCTTCTTCCCAGTCCCTCTTACAGTTACCCATCTATCTCCAATCTTTGGTGTAACTAATTCCCTCAAGCTGCTATCTATGACCCCCTCTGCCTCCCGAATGATCCGAAGTTCTTCCAACTCCAGCTCCAGTTCCTTAACTCGGTCTTGGAGGAGCTGGAGATGGCAGCACTTCCTGCAGGTAAAATCAGCAGGGACACTAACGGCATCCTTAACCTCAAACATCCTGCAGGAGGAACATTGCACTCCCTTCCCTTCCATCCCTCTAACTTTCTACCATTTTAGCTCTCACTTCCACCCTATACCCGTAAACCAATTAACTCTCCTTCCCCTCCTAACATTTTGCACACAAAGGTCAATTTATCAGAGCCAATCCACCTAACCTGCACATCTTTGGAATGTGGGTGGAAACCGGAGCACCCGGAGGAAACCCACGCACACACGGGGAGAACGTGCAGACTCCGCACATACAGTGATCAAGCGGGGAATCGAACCTGTGACCCTGGAGCTGTGAAGCCACAGTACACCATGCTGCAATACAGTGTTCCTGTGCAGCATGTAATTAATTAAAGAGGTCCTGCTGCGGTACATTATTTCCAATGGTTCCAGGGTGGAAGTTCATGATTTACTGGGAACCCTGGATCGTATATAATTATTTACATTGGTCTCTTGGTAGCATATCATTATTTACAGTGGTCCCTGGGTAGTATATCGTTATTTAAAGTGATCCCTGGGCAGTATGACATTACTTACAATGGTCTCTGGGTAGTATATCATTATTTCCAGTGGTCCTGGGTCGTATATCATTATTTACAGTGGTCCCTGGTAAGTATATCAGTATTTACTGTGGTCCCAGGGTGGAATTTCATTATTTACAGTGGTCCCTGGGCAGTATATCATTATTTACAGTGGTCCCTGAGTAGCATATCGTTATTTACAGTTGTCCCTGGGGAGTATATCATTATTTACAGTAGTCCCTGGGTAGTGTATCATTATTTACAGTGGGCATAGATAGTATATCATTATTTATCTTGGTCCCTGTGCAGTATGTAATTATTTACAGTGATCCCTGTGCAGAATATCATTATGTACTGTCATCCTTGGTGGTGGATCATTATTTACTGTGAACCCCTGTTCAGTGTATTATTATTTACTGTGGTCCCTGGGTAGTAAATCATTATTTACAGTGGTCTCTCTGTAGTATATCATTATTTACAGTGGTCCCTTTGGTAGTCTATCATTGTTTATAGTGGTGCCTGGGTAGTGTACCATTATTTACATTGGTTTCTGAATAGTATATCATTATTTACAGTTGTCCCTGGGTAGTATATCATTATTGACATTTCCATAGGTAGTATACCATTATTTAACGAGGTCCCTGTGCAGCATGTAATTATTTACCGTGATCATTGGTGGTAGACCATTATCTACTGTGGTTCCTGGTTAATGCATCCTTATTTGCAGTTGTCCCTCTGTAGTCTATCATTATTTACCGTGGACCCTGGACAGTGTATCATTATTCACAGTGGTCCCGGGGTAGGATTTCAGTATAGACAGTGGTCCCTGGATAGTCTATCATTATTTACAGTGGTCCCTGGGTAGTATGTCCTTATTTTCATTGGTCCCTGGCCGAATATCATTACTTACAGTAGTCCCTGGGTGGTATATCATTATTTACAGTAGTTCGTGGGTAGTATAACATTATTTCGAACGGTCCCAGGGTGGAATTTCATTTAATACAGTTGCCTCTGGATAGTATATCATTATTTACAGTGGTGCCTGGGCAGTATATCATTATTTATAGTAGTCCCTGGGAAATATATCATTATTTACAGTGTTCGAACGTAGAAGACAGAACAGACAGTGCAGAAGGAGGCCATTCGGCCCATAGAGTCTGCACCGACCCACTTAAGCTCTCACTTCCACCCTATCCCCATAATCCAATGACCTCTCCTTCCCCTCCTAACATTTTACACACAAAGGGCAATTTATCAGGGCCAATTCACCTAACCTGCACATCTTTGGAATGTGGGTGGAAACCGGAGCACACGGAGGAAACCCACGCAGACACGGGGAGAACGTGGGGAGAAAGTGCAGACTCCGCACAGACAGTGACCCAGCGGGTAATCGAACCTGTGACCCTGGTGCTGTGAAGCCACAGTACTATTCACTTATGCTATCATGCTGCCCTACAGTGTTCCTGTGTAGCATGTAATTAATTACAGAGGTCCCTGTGTAGTACATCATTATTTACAACGGTCCCAGTGTGGAAGTTCATTATTTACTGTGCTCCCTGGATCGTATATCATTACTTACAATTGTCTCTGGGTAGTATATCATTATTTACACTGGTCCCTGGATAGTATATCATTATTTACAATGGTCCTGGGTCGTATATCATTATTTACAGTGGTCCCTGGGTAGTATATCAGTATTTACAGAGGCCCCTGGGTAGTACATCATTACTTACAACAGCACCTGTGTGGAATTTAATTATTTACAGTCGTCCCTGGGTAATATATCATTATTTCCACTGTTCCCTGGGTAATATATCATTATTTACAGTAGTCCCTGAGCAGAATATCATTATTTACAGTGGTCCCTGAGTAGTATATCATTATTTACAGTGGTCCTGGGTCGTATATAATTATTGACAGAGGTCCCTGGGTAGTACATCATTACTTACAACGGCACCTGTGTGGAATTTAATTATTTACAGTGGTCCCTGGGAAATATATCATTATTTTCAGTTGTCCCTGGGTAGTATGACATTACTGACAGTGGTCCCTGTATGGCATATCATTATTTACAGTGGTGCCTGGGTTGTATATTATTATTGATAACGGTCCCAGGGTGGAATGCCATTGTACACAATGGCCCCTGGGTGGAATTTAATTATTTACAGTGCTCCCTGGGTAGTACATCTTTCTTTACAACCGTCCCCGCGTGGAATTTCATTATTTACAGTTGTCCCTATATTGTATATCATTATTTATAGTGGTCCGTGGGCAGTATGTCATTATTTACAGTGCTCCCTGTGTAGTATATCATTATTTATAGTGGTCCCCGGGTGGTATATCGTTATTTACAGTGGTCCCTCTGTAGTATATCATTATTTATTGCGGTCCCTGGGTGGTATATCATTATTTATAGCGGTCCCTGGGCAGTATATCATTATTTACAGTGGTCCCTGTGTAGTATATAATTAATTACAACTGTGCCGTGTCGAATATCATTATTTACAGTTGTCCCTGGATACTACATCATTATTTACAGTGGTTCCAGTGTCTTATATTATTATTTATAGTCGTCCCTGGACAGTAAATCATTAGTTAAAACGGACCCAGGGTGGAAGTTCATTCTTGACAGTGATTCCTGGATAGTATTTCATTATTTCCAGTGGTCCCTGGGCAGCATGTTATTATTTACAGTGTTTAAAAGAGGAGGTCCGCAGAAAGCGGGTAATTATAGGCCGGTAAACTTAACTTCAGTTGTAGGGAAAATGCTGGAATCTATCATGAAGGAGTAAAAAGCGGTGCACCTGGAGGGAAATTATCCCATTGGGCAGAGACAGCATGGGTTCAGAAAGGGTAGGTCGTGCCTGACTAATTTGGTAGAATTTTTTGAGGACGTTACCAGTGCAGTAGATAACGGGGAGCCAATGGATGTGGTATATCTGGATTTCCAGAAAGCTTTTGACAATATGTGCCGCACAAAAGGCTGCTGCATAAACTAAAGATGCATGGCATTGAGGGTAAAGTGGTAGCATGGGGAGAGGATTGGTTAACTAACAAAAAGCAGAGAGTGGGGATGAATGGGTGTTTCTCTGGTTGGCAACCTGTAACTAGTGGGGCCCCTCAAGGATCAGTGTTGGGCCCGCAGTTGTTCACAATTTACATGGATGATTTGGAGTTGGGGACCAAGTGCAATGTGGCAAAGTTTGCAGACGACACTAAGATGAGTGGTCAAGCAAAAAGTACAAAGGATACCGGAAGTCTGCAGAAGGATTTGGATAGGTTAGGTGAATGGGCTAGGGTCTGGCAGATGGAATTCAATGTTGCCAAGTGTGAGGCTATCTATTTTGGGATGATTAACAGCAGAATGGATTATTATTTAAACGGTAAGATGTTAAAACATGCTGCTGTGCAGAGGTTCCTGGGTGTGCTGGTGCACGTGTCGCAAAAAGTTGGTGTGCAGATGCAACAGGCGATTAAGAAGGCGAATCGAGTTTTGTATTTCATTGCTAGAGGGATGGAGTTCAAGACCAGGTAGGCTATGCTGCAATTGTATAATGTGTTGGCGAGGCCACGTCTGGAGTATTGTGTTCAGTTTTGGTCTCCTCACCTGTAAATGGCCATATTGGCACTGGAGGGAGTGCAGAGGAGATTCACTAGGTTGATCCCAGAGTTGAGGGGATTAGATTATGACGAGAGGTTGAGTAGACTGGGACTGTACTCGTTGTAGTTTAGAAGGATGAGGGGAGATCTTATTGAAACATATAAAATTATGAAGGGAATAGATAGGATAGATAGATAGGGGCAGCACGGTAGCATTGTGGATAGCACAATTGCTTCACAGCTCCAGGGTCCCAGGTTCGACTCCGGCTTGGGTCACTGTCTGTGCGGAGTCTGCACATCCTCCCCGTGTGTGCGTGGGTTTCCTCCGGGTGCTCCGGTTTCCTCCCACAGTCCGAAGATGTGCAGTAAAAGGTGGATTGGCCGTGATAAATTGCCCTTCGTGTCCAAAATTGCCAAGAGTGTTGGGTGGGGTTGCTGGGTTGTGGGGATAGGGTGGAGGTGTGGACCTTGGGTAGATTGCTCTTTCCAAGAGCCGGTGCAGACTCGATGGGCCGAATGGCCTCCTTCTGCACTGTAAATTCTATGATATGCGGGCAGGTTGTTTCCACTGGTCGGGGAAAGCAGATCTAGGGGCCATAGCCTCAAAATAAGGGGAAGTAGATTTAGGACCGAGTTTAGGAGCAACCTCTTCACCCAAAGGGTTGTGAATCTCTGGAATTCCTTGCCCAGCGAAGCAGTTGCAGCTCCTTCTTTAAACGTTTTTAAGGAAAAGATAGATACCTTTCTAAAGAATAAAGGGATTCGGAGATATGGTGTACGGGCCGGAGAGTGGAGCTGAGTCCACAAAGATCAGCCATGATCTCAATGAATGGCGGAGCAGGCTCGGGGGGGGGGGGGGGGGTGGGTGCAGATGGCCTCCTCCTGTTCCGAGTTCTTATGTTCTTATGTTCTTATGTCTCTGTGTCGTTTCGCATTATTTTCAGTGGTCCGTGGCTAGCACATCATTATTTACAGTGGTCCCTGGGATGTATGTCGTTATGTACAGAGGTCCATGTGCAGTATGTCATTATTCACTGTGGCCCTGGACAGTATATGTGGGCAGTACATGGGCAGTACTGTGAGTTTGGGAATTTGAATCTAGGTGGGAATTGAATCAAATCAGTAAGGCAGCTCCTTTTATATTTCAGGTGTTTAAATTAATTTAAATTAAGCTAGAATTGTGCAGTGTAGGTTAACAAGGGCTGCCCCACCCACTCGCATAACTGGTTGGCAGTTAAGTGTCAGTCACTTTAAATATACCTTGATCTAAAAGCAGGTGGGGGAGGGGAGTCAACTCAGGGCAATTTATAAAGAGCAACTGTAACTCACCCCCAGTGAGCCTGAGAAGACACATCCAGAGTGAGACAGCAAAGAGTGAGTTTGGGAATTTGAATCTAGGTGGGATTAAAAAGCTGGGTGGGAAGGAAGTGCTTTTTCTCCCTGGTAAGTGACTGGTAAGTAGTTTTTCTATTTTCTTTTTATTTTCATCGGTATATTTATTCATTTTTTCTTCGTTGTTTATTTGTTTGTTTATTTTTTAAAAGATTTTTTGGAAATTGTAATTGTTGAAGTTAACCGAAGGTTTAAGACATGGCAGGAGATCTCAGACCCGTGCCATGCTCCTCGTGTGCGATGTGGGAGCTCAGGGACACGTCCACTGTCCCTGGCTCCTTCACGTGCAAGAAGTGTGTCCAGTTGCAACTCCTGTTAGACCACTTGACGGCTCTGGTGCTGCGGATAGACTAAGGGGCTGTTTTGCACAGGGCTAAATCCCTGGCTTTGAAAGAAGACCTAGGAAGGCCAGCAGCACGGTTCGTTTCCCGTAACAGCCTTCCCGAACAGGCGCCATAATGTGGCGACAAAGGGCTTTTCACAGTAACTTCATTTGAAGCCTACTTGTGACAATAAACGATTTTCATTTCATTTATTTGGAGCATCCGCGATGCTGAGGACGTCGTGGATAGCACGTTTAGCGAGTTGGTCACACCGCAGGTGAAAGGTACTGAGGGAGATAGAAAATGGGTGACCAAAAGACAGAGCAAGAGTAGGAAGGCAGTGCAGGTGACCCCTGCGGTCATCTCCCTGCAAAACAGTTATACCGCTTTGGATACTGTTGAGGGAGATGGCTCACCAGGGGAAGGCAGCAGCAGCCAGGTTCATGGCACCGTGGCTGGCTCTGCTGCGCAGCTGGGCAGGAAGAAGAATGGCAGTGCTATAGTGATAGGGGACTCGTTCGTAAGGGGAATAGGCAGGTGGTTCTGCGGAAGCAATCGAGACCCCAGATGGTATGTTGCCTCCCTGGTGCAATGGTCAAGGATGTCTCGGAGCGGCTGCAGGACATTTTGGGGGTGGGGGGGGTGGAGGGTGAACAGCCAGCTGTCGTGGTGCACATAGGCACGAACGATATATGTACAAAAAACCGGGACGAGGTCCTACAGGCTGAATTCAGGGAGTTATGAGTTAAACTAAAAAGTAGGACCTCAAAGGTAGTAATCTCAGGATTGCAACCAGTGCAACGGAGAGTCAGAGTAGGAATGTCAGGATAGATAGGATGAATGCGTGGCTCGAGAGATGTTGCGAGAGGGAGGGATTCAATTTCCTGGGGCATTGGAATCGGTTCTGGGGAGATGGGATCAGTACACACCGGACGGTCTGCACCTGGGCAGGACTTGAACCGATGTCCTAGGGAGAGTGTTTGCTAGAGCTGTTGGGGAGAGTTTAAAGTTAGGTGGCAGGGGGGGGGGGGGGGGGTGGGGGGGAACCGATGCAGGAATTTGGAAGGTAGTAAAACAGGGATAGAAACAAAAGGCAGTCAGGGGGAAAGTGTAAGACAGAGAAGCCATAGTCAAAAATCAAAAAAGGCGACATTACAAGGTACAGTGACTGAGGAGAGCTCAGTGACTAGCACCAGGAATACTAAAAGGAATAAAACGGGAGGTGAAAACATTAATGGAAAGCGACGCAGCAGGTTGTTACATGAAGATATGGGTTCAACGACAAGGAAAATTAGGAGAAAGGTTAGGAGGAAATATTACTTAGGAGACGTCACTGATCGAGGTATTAAGATTCAAAACAGAGGTAAAAAGACAATATAAGTGTACTTTACCTGAATGGTCGTAGTATTCGGATAAATGTAAATGAGTTGATGGCGCAAATCATCGTGAATGACTATGATTTAATGGCCATTCCTGAAACATGGTTAAAGGATGGTCACGACTGGGAGTTAAATATCCGAAGGGATCAAACTATTCGGAAGGACAGAGTGGATGGTAAGGGAGGTGGTGTAGCTCTCTTATTTAAGGATGACATCCGGGCAATATTAAGGGATGACATCTGTGCTATGGAGGATAAGGTTGAATCCATTTGGGTGGAAATCAGGAATAGTAAGGCGAAAAAGTCACTGATAGGAGTAGCCTATAGGCCACCAAATAGTAACATTATGGTTGGGTGGCAATAAACAAAGAAATAACTGATGCATGTAGAAATGGTACAGCAATTATCATGGGGGATTTTAATCTACATGTCGATTGGTTTGAACAGGTCGGTCAAGGCAGCCTTGAGGAGGAGTTTATAGAATGTATCCGCGATAGTTTCCTCGAACAGTATGTAATGGAACCTACGAGGGAACAAGCAGTCCTAGATCTGGTCCTGTGTAATGAGACAGGATTGATTAAGGATCTCATCGTTAGGGATCCGCTCGGAAGGAACGATCACAATATGGTGGAATTTAAAATACAGATGGAGGGTGAGAAGGTAAAATCAAACACTAATGTTTTGTGTTGAAACAAAGGAGATTACAATGGGATGAGAGAAGAACTAGCTAAGCTAGACTAAGAGCAAATACTTTATGGTGAAACAGTTGAGGAACAGTGGAGAACCTTCCAAGCAATTTTTCACAGTGCTCAGCAAAGGTTTATACCAACAAAAAGGATGGACGGTAGAAATAGGGGAAATCGACCGTGGATATCTAAGGAATTAAGGGAGAGTATCAAATTGAAGGAAAAATCATACAAAGTAGCAAAGACTAGTGGTAGACTAGATGACTGGGAAATCTTTAGGGGGCAACAGGAAGCTACTAACAAAGCTATAAAGAAGATTAAGATAGATTATGAGAGTAAACTTGCTCAGAATATAAAAAGAGATAGTAAACGTTTCTGCAAATATAAAAAACAAAAAAGAGTGGCTAAGGTAAATATTGGTCCTTTAGAGGATGAGAAAGGAGATTTAATAATGGGAGATGAGGAAATGGCTGAGGAACTAAACAGGTTTTTTGGGTCGGTCTTCACAGTGGAAGACACAAATAACATGCCAGTGACTGATGGAAATGAGGCTATGACAGATGAGGACCTTGAGAGGATTGTTATCACGAAGGAGGTTGTGATGGGCAAGCTAATGGGGCAAAAGTGTAGACAAGACTCCTGGCCCTGATGGATGCACCCCAGAGTGCTAAAAGAGATGACTAGGGAAATTGCAAATGCACTAGTGATAATTTACCAAAATTCACTTGACTCTGGGGTGGTCCCGGCGGATTGGAAATGAGCAAACGTGACACCACTGTTTAAAAAAGGAGGTAGGCAGAAAGCGGATAATTATAGGCCAATGAGCTTAACTTCGGTAGCAGGGCAGATGCTGGAATCTATCATCAAGGAAGAAATAGCGAGGCATCTGGATGGAAATTGTCCCATTGGGCAGACGCAGCATGGGTTCATAAAGGGCAGGTCGTGCCTAACTAATTTTGTGGAATTGTTTGAGGACATTACCAGTGCGGTAAATAACGGCGAGCCAATGGATGTAGTATATCTGGATTTCCAGAAAGCCTTTGACAAGGTGTCACACAAACGTTTGCTGCATAAGATAAAGATGCATGGCATTAAGGGGAAAGTAGTAGCATGGATAGAGGATTGGTTCATTAATAGAAAGCAAAGAGAGGGGATTAATGGGTGTTTCTCTGGTTGGCAATCAGTAGCTAGTGGTGTCTCTCAGGGATCAGTGTTGGGCCCACAAGTGTTCACAATTTACATAGATGATTTGGAGCTGGGGACCAAGGGCAATGTGTCCCTGTTTGCAGACGACAGTAAGATGAGTGGGGAGCAAGAAGTGCAGAGGATACTGGAAGTCTGCAGAGGGATTTGGATAGGGAACATGAATGAGCTAGGGTCTGGCAGATGGAATACAATGTCGACAAATGTGAGGTTATCCATTTTGGTAGGAATAACAGCAAAAGGGATTATTATTTATATGATAAAATATTAAAACATGCTGCTGTGCAGAGAGACTTGGGTGTGCTAGTGCATGAGTAGCAAAAAATTGGTTTACAGGTGCAACAGGTGATTAAGAAGGCAAATGGAATTTTGACCTTCATTACTAGAGGGATGGAGTTTAAGACTAGCGAGGTTATGCTGCAATTCTATAAGGTGCTCGTGAGGCCACACCTGGAGCATTGTGTTCAGTTTTGGTCTCCTTACTTGAGAAAGGACGTACTGGCGCTGGAGGGTGTGCTGAGGAGATTCACTAGGTTAATCCCAGACCTGAAGGGATTGGATTACGAGGAGAGGTTGAGTAGACTGGGACTCTACTCGTTGGAAGTCAGAATGATGAGGGGGGGATCTTATAGAAACATATAAAATTATGACTGGAATAGATACGATAGATGCGGGCAGGTTGTTTCCACTGGCGGGTGAAAGCAGAACTAGGGGGCATAGACTCAAAATGAGGGGAAGTAGATTTATCACAGAATTTATCATAGAATTTACAGTGCAGAAGGAGGCCATTCGGCTCATCGAGTCTGCACCGGCTCCTGGAAACAGCACTCCACCCAAGGTCAACACCTCCACCCCACCCCCACAACCCAGTAACCCCCCCCCCCCAACACGAAGGGCAATTTTGGACACTAAGGGCAATTTATCATGGCAAATCCACCTAACCTGCACATCTTTGGACTGTGTGAGGAAACCGGAGCACCCGGAGAAAACCCACGTACACACGGGGAAGATGTGCAGACTCCGCACAAACAGTGACCCAAGCCGGAATCGAACCTGGAACCCTGGAGCTGTGAAGCAATTGTGCTATCCATAATGCTACCGTGCTGCCCGAGTTAGGACTGAGTTTATGAGGAACCTCTTCACCCAAAGGGTTGAGAATCTATGGAATTCATTGCCCAGTGAAGCAGTAGAGGCTCCTTCATTAAATGTTTTTAAGATAATGATAGATAGTTTTTTTCGAAGAATAAAGGGATTAAGGGTTATGGTGTTCTGGCCAGAAAGTGGAGCTGAGTCCACAAAAGATCAGTCATGATCTCATTGAATGGTGGAGCAGGCTCGAGGGGCCAGATGGCCTTCTCCTGCTCCTAGTTCTTATGTTCTTATATCATTATTTACAACTGCCCCGGTGAAATTTCATTATTTACAGTGGTCCCTCGGTAGCATATCAATATTTACATTGGTCCCAGGACAGTTTTTCATTATTTGCAGTGGTCCATGAGTAGTGCATTATTGTTTACAGTGGTCCCTGGATACTATGTAATTATTTACAGCGGTCACTGGGTCGTATATCATTATTTATAGTGCTCCCTGTGCAGTGTATCATTATTTACAGTGGTGCCTGGGTACTATATCATTATGTACAACGGGCGTAGGGTGGAATTTCATTATTTACAGTGATCCCTCGGTAGTATATTTTTTATTCACGGTGATCTATGGATAGTATATCATCATTATTTACTGTGGTCCCTGGATAGCATATCATAATTTACAGATGTCCGTGCGCGGTACATCTTTATTCACTGTGGCCCTGGCCAGTAAATTATTATTTACAATTGACCCAGAGTGGAATTTCATGATTTACAGTAGTCCCTGGGTAGTATAGCATTATTTATAATGGTCCCTGGGGAGGATCTCATTATTTGCAGTGTTCCCTGGGCAATATTTCATTATTTGCAGTGGTCCCTTGGCAGCATGTCATTCTTTACAGTGGTCCCTGTGTAGTATATCATTATTTACAGTGGCCCCTGCGTCGCATATCATTATTTACAGTGGTCCCTGGGTAGTATTTCATTATTTAGAGAGGTCCCTGGGTAATATATCATTATTTACAGAGATCCCTGGGTAGTATATCATCATTTGCAGAGATCCTTGGGTAGTATATCATTATTTCCAGCGGTCCCTTGGCAGTATAGCATTATTTAAAGTGATCCCTGTGTGGCACATCATTATTTACAACGATCCCAGGGTGGAATTTCATTATTTACTGTGGTCCCTCGATAGTATATCATTATTTACAGTGGTCCCTGTGTAGTCTGTCATTATTTACAGGCGTCCCTGTGTTGTATATCATTATTTACAGTGGTCATAGGTACTAAAGCATTATTTAACGTGGTCCCTGGGCAGAATGCAATTCTTTACCATGATCCTTGGTGGTAGATCATTATTAACTGTGGTCCCTGGTCAGTGTATCATTATTTACAGTGATCCCTATGTAGTAATCATTATTTACAGTGTCCGCTGGGTAGTACATAATTATTTACAACGCTCCTAGGATGCTATGTCATTATTTACAGAGATCCCTGGATAGTCTATCATTATTTCCAACGGTCCCAAGGTTGTATTTCATTATTTACAGAGGTCCCTGGATAGTATATCATTGTTTACATATGGTCCCTGGGTAGTATATCATTATTTGCAGTGGATCATGGGTAGTATATCACTATTTTTAGTTATCCCTGAGTCGTATGTCATTATTTCCAGTGGTCCCAGGATAGTTTTTCACTATTAACATTGATCCCTGGCTAATATCGTTATTTGCAACGGTCCCAGGGTGGAATTTCATTATTTACGGTGTTCCATTGGTAGTATATTTTTATTTACTGTGGTCCCTGGGGTGTATATCATTATTTGCAGTGGTCCCTGGGTAGTAAATCATTATTATGAACCGAGCTGGGACCAGTGTTCTGGAGAAAAGAATAAATAGGGTGGTCAATAGAACTTTAAACTAAAGATTGGTGGTGAGGTGGGGGGGGGGGGGGAAAGGTCAGGGAACCAAGAGGTGAAGTAATCAGCGGGGTGCGTAGCTGCTTAGGAATACAAAAAAAAACACGAACAGACAAAACTCAGGAGTGGTTACGATTGTCCCCATCCCACAAAATATGACACAGTGTATGAAAAGGCTCAGTAAACCAAGGTCCACCACACTAAGAAAACAAAAAGGGATGGTCAATAGAGAATAAAAGGTGCTATATTTAAATGCGCGCAGTGTACGGAACAAGGTAGATGAGCTTGTGGCCCAGATTGTGACTGGCAGGTATGATGTGGTAGGCATCACAGAGACATGGTTGCAGGGGGTTCAGGACTGGCATTTAAACATCCAGGGATTCACAACCTATCGAAAAGACAGAGAGGTGGGCAGAGGGGGCGGGATTGCGTTGTTAATTAGGAATGGAATTAAATCAATAGCACGAAACGACATAGGGTCAGATGATGTGGAGTCTGTGTGGGTAGAGTTGAGAAACTACAAAGGCAAAAAAACCATAATGGGAGTTATGTACAGGCCTCCTAAAAGTGGTCAGGATCAGGGGCACAAGATGCACCACGAATTAGAAAGTGCATGTCAGAAAGGCAAGGTCACAGTGATTATGGGGGACTTTAATATGCAGGTGGACTGGGTAAATAATACTGCCAGTGGACCCAAGGAAAGGGAATTAATTGAATGTTACAGGAGGGCTTTTTGGAACAGCTTGTGATGGAGCCCACGAGGGAACAGGCCATTCTGGACTTAGTGTTATGTAATGAGCCAGACTTGATTAAAGATCTTAAAGTAAAGGTGCACTTAGGAGGCAGTGATCATAATATGGACGAATTCAATCTCCAATTTGAAAGAAAGAAGGTAGAATCAGATGTAAAGGTGTTACAGTTAAATAAAGGTAACTACAGGGGCATGAGGGAGGAACTGACGAAAGTCGACTGGGAGCAGAGCCTAGTGGGAAAGACAGTAGAACAGCAATGGTAGGAGTTTCTGGGAGTAATTTAGGACACAGTACAGAGGTTCATCCCAAAGAAAAGAAAGGTTATCAGAGGGGGGATTAGGCAGCCATGGCTGACAAAGGAATTTAGGGAATGCATCAAAGCAAAAGAGAAAGCCTATAATGTGGCAAAGAGTAGTGGGAAGTCAGAAGATTGGGTAGGCTACAAAAGCAAAGAGAGGATAACAAAGAGAGAGATAAGGAAAGAGAGGATCAAATTTGAAGGTAGGCTAGCCAGTAACATTAGGAATGATAGTAAAAGTCTCTTTAAATACATTGAAAACAAACGGGAGGCAAAAGGTGACATTGGGCCGCTCCAAAATGACGCTGGTAATTTTGTGCTGGGAGACAAGGAAATAGCTGAGGAATTGAATAAGTACTTTGCGTCAGTCTTCACAGTAGAATACATGAGTGATATCCCAACAATTCCGGAGAGTCAGGGGGCAGAGTTGAATATGGTAGCCATCACAAAGGAGAAAGTGCAAGAGAAATTAAGAGGTCTAAAAATTGATAAATCTCCGGGCCCAGATGGGCTACATCCTAGAGTTCTAAAGGAGATAGCTGAAGAAATAGTGGAGGCCTTAGTTATGATCTTTCAAAAGTCACTGGAGTCAGGGAAAGTCCCAGAGGATTGGAAAATCGCTGTTGTAACCATCCTGTTCAAGAAGGGAACAAGGAAAAAGATGGAAAATTATAGGCCAATTAGCCTAACCTCGGTTGTTGGCAAGATTCTAGAATCCATTGTTAAGGATGAGATTTCTAAATTCTTGGAAGTGCAGGGTCGGATTAGGACAAGTCAGAATGGATTTAGTAAAGGGAGGTTATGCCTGACAAACCTGTTAGAGTTCTTTAGAGATAACAATGTTAGAGATAACAATGGATGTTATCTATCTTGACTTCCAAAAGGCCTTTGATAAGGTGCCTCACGGGAGACTGCTGAGTAAAATAAGGGCCCATGGTATTCGAGGCAAGTTACTAACATGGATTGACGATTGGCTGTCAGGCAGAAGGCAGAGAGTTGGGATAAAAGGTTCTTTTTCGGAATGGCAACCGGTGACGAGTGGTGTCCCGCAGGATTCAGTGTTGGGGCCACAGCTGTTCTCTTTATATATTTACGATCTAGATGACGGGACTGAGGGCATTCTGGCTAAGTTTGCCGATGATACAAAGATAGGTGGAGGGGCAGGTAGTATGGTGGAGGTGGGGAGGCTGCAGAAAGATTTAGACAGTTTAGGAGAGTGGTCCAATAAATGGCTGATGAAATTCAACGTGGGCAAGTGCGTGGTCTTGCACTTTGGAAAAAAGAATAGAGGCGTGGACTATTTTCTAAACGGTAACAAAATTCAAAATGCTGAAGTGCAAAGGGACTTGGGAGTCCTAGTCCAGGATTCTCTGAAGGTAAACTTGCAGGTTGAGTCCGTAATTAAGAAAGCAAATGCAATGTTGTCATTCATCTCAATAGGCTTGGAATATAAAAGCAGGGATGTACTCCTGAAGCTTTATAAAGCATTAGTTAGGCCCCATTTCGAATACTGTGAGCAATTTAGGGCCCCACACCTCAGGAAGGACATAATGGCACTGAAGCGGGTCCAGCGGAGATTCACACGGATGATCCCAGGAATGGTAGGCCTAACATACGATGAACGTCTGAGGATCCTGGGATTATATTCATTGGAGTTTAGAAGGTTGAGGGGAGATCTAATAGAAACTTACAAGATAATGAATGGCTTAGATAGGATTTATGTAGGGAAGTTGTTTCCATTAGCAGGGGAGACTAGGACCCACAGCCTTAGGATAAAAGGGAGTCACTTTAGAACAGAGATGAGGAGAAATGCTTTCAGTCAGAGAGTGATGGGTCTGTGGAATTCATTGCCACAAAGGGCGGTGGAGGCCGGGACGTTGAGTGTCTTTAAGACAGAAGTTGATAAATTCTTGATTTCTCGAGGAATTAAGGGCTATGGAGAGAGAGCGGGTAAATGGAGTTGAAATCAGCCATGATTGAATGGTGGAGTGGACTCGATGGGCCGAATGGCCTTACTTCCGCTCCTATGTCTTATGATCTTATGGTCCCTGGGCAATATATCATTGTTTACAGTGGTCCCTGGACGGTATGTCATTCTTTACAGTGGCCCCTGTGCAGGATAGCATTATTTACAACTGTCACAGGGTGGAATTTCATTATTTACAGAGGTCTCTGGATAGTATATTATCATTTACAGTGGTCCATGTGTAGTATAACGTTAATTACAGCGGTCATAGGTAGTAACACATTATTTAACATGGTCCCTGTGTTGTATATAATTATTTACAGTGATCACGGGGCAGAATGCAATTATTTAGCGTGATCCTTGGTGGCAGATCTTTATTAACTGCGGTCCCTGGTTAGTGTATGATTATTTACAGTGATCCCTGGGTAGTATATCATTATTTGCAGTTGTCCCTGTGTAGTGCATCATTATTCACAACGGTCCCAGGGTGGAATTTTATTATTTACAACGGGGTCAGGGTGGTATTTCTGTATTTGCAGAGGTCCCTGGATAGTATACCATTATTTGCAGTGTGTGGCATATCATTATTTACAGCGGCCATAGGTAGTAGGTCGTTATTTGACGTGGTCCCTGAGTAGTATGTAATTCTTTAGTGATCCCTGTGCAGAATATCATTATAAACCGTGACCCTTGGTGTTAGGTCATTATTTACTGTGGTCCCTGTTCAGTATATCATTATTTATTGAGATCCCTGGGATAATCTATCCTTATTTGAGTGGGCCCTGTGTAGCATATCATCAATTACAGTGGTCTCTGTGTATTACATCATGATTTACAACCGTCCCAAGGTGGAAATTCATTTTTTACTGTGGTCCCTGGTCAGTTTCGCATTACTTATAGTGATCCCTGGGTAGTATATCATTATTTGCAGTGGTCCCTGTGTAGCATGTCATTAATTACAGTGGTCCCTGGGTCGTACATCATGATTTACAACCGGCCCAAGGTGGAAATCCATTATTTACAGTCGTGCCTGGATAGTGTTCGATTATTTACAGTGGTCCCTGGGTACAATATCATTATTTTCTGTGGTCCCTGACTAGTATATCATTATTTACAGAGGTCGCTGTGCAGTACATCTTTATCCACTGTGTCCATGGGCAGTATATCATTATTTACAACGATCCCAGGCTGAAAGTCCATTATTTACAGTGTTCCCTGGGTCGTAAATCATTATTTACAAGCTACCTTAGTAGTATATCATTATTCACAGTGGTCCCTGAGACGTATATCATTATTTGCATTGGTTCCTGGACAGTGTGTCATTGTTTAACGTGGTCCCTATGTAATACATCATTAGTTACAACGTCCCAGGGTCGAATTTCATTATTTACAGTGATCCCTGTTTAATATATCATTATTGACAGCGGTCCCTGGGTAGTAGATCATTATTTACTATGGTCCCTGGTTAGCAGATCATTGTTTACAGTGGTCCCTGGCTATTATGTCATTATTTACAGTGATCCCTGGGCAGAATGTCATTATTTACCGCGACTCTTGGTGGTAGATCATTATTTACTGTTGTCCCTGGTTAGTGTATCATTATTTATAGTGATCCCTGGGTAGTCTATCATTATTTGCAGTGGTCCCTGTGCAACATGACATTAATTACAACCGTCCCTGTGTAGTACATCATGATTTACAACCGTCCCAAGGTGGAATTTCATTATTTACAGTGATCCCTGTATAGTGTAGCATTATTTACAGATGTCCCTGGGTAGCATATCATCTTTTATGGTGGTTCCTGGGCAGTATAGCATTATTTACGGTGGTTCCTGGGAAATAAATCTCTATTTACAGTGGTCACTGTACAGAATATCATTAATTACAGTGGTCCCTGGGTAGTAGATCATTAGTTACAACGGTCCCAGGGTGGAATTTTCCTCCCAACACACAGCCAGCACTGTCAGTGCTCCCACCACACAGCCAGCACTGTCAGTGATCTCAACACACAGCCAGCACTGCCAGTGCTCCCCCACACAGCCAGCACTGTCAGTGCTCCCCCCACACAGCCAGCACTGTCAGTGCTCCCCACACAGCCAGCACTGTCAGTGCTCCCCCACACAGCCAGCACTGTCAGTGCTCCCACCACACAGCCAGCACTGTCAGTGCTCCCCCACACAGCCAGCACTGCCAGTGCTCCTCTCACGCAGCCAGCACTGTCAGTGCTACCTCACAAAGCCAGCACTGCCAGCGCACCCTCCCCGACAGCCGGCACTGCCAGTGCTCCCTCACACAGCCAGCACTGCCAGTGCTCCTACCACACAGCCAGCACTGTCAGTGCTCCAACCACGCAGCCAGCACTGACAGTGCTCCCCTCACAGCCAGAACTGCCTGTGCTCCCCTCACAGCCAGCACTACCTGTGCTCCCCTCACAGCCAGCACTGCCAGTGCTTCCCTCACAGCCTGCACTGCCAGTGCTCCCCACACAGCCAACACTGCCAGTGCTCCCTCACACAGCCAGCACTGCCAGTGCTCCCTCACATAGCCAGCACTGCCAGCGCTCCCTCCCCGACAGCCAGCATTCCCAGTGCTCCCTCACACAGCCAGCACAGCCAGCGCTCCCTCCCCCACAGCCTGCAGTGTCAGTGCTCCCCCACACAGCCAGCACTGTCAGTGCTCCCCCACACAGCCAGCAGTGAAAGTGCACCCCCCACACAGCCAGCACTGTCAGTGCACCCACAACACAGCCAGCACTGTCAGTGCTCCCCCACACAGCCAGCACTGTCAGTGCTCCCCCACACAGCCAGCACAGTCAGTGCTACCACAACACAGCCAGCACTGTCAGTGCTCCCCCACACAGCCAGCACTGTCAGTGCTCCCACCACACAGCCAGCACTGTCAGTGCACCCACCAAACAGCCAGCACTGTCAGTGCTCCCCCACACAGCCAGCACTGTCAGTACTCCCATCACACAGCCAGCACTGTCAGTGCTCCCCCACACAGCCAGCACAGTCAGTGCTCCCACCACACGCCAGCACCGTCAGTGCTCCCACCACACAGCCAGTACTGTCAGTACTCCCACCACTCAGCCAGCTCTGCCAGTGCTCCCCACACAGCCAGCACTGCAAGTGCTCCCCCCACACATCCAGCACTGCCAATGCTCCCCACAGAGCCAGCACTGTCAGTGCTGCCCCACACAGCCAGCACTGTCAGTGCTCCCACCACACAGCCAGCACTGTCAGTGCTCCCACCTCACAACCAGCACTGTCAGTGCTCCCCCCACACAGCCAGCACTGTCAGTGCTCCCACCACACAGCCAGCACAGTCAGTGCTCCCCCCACACAGCCAGCACTGTCAGTGGTCCCTACACACAGCCAGCACTGTCAGTTCTCCCCACACAGCCAGCACTGTCAGTGCTCCCGTCACACAGCCAGCACTGACAGTGCTCCCTCCACTCAGCCAGCACTGTCAGTGCTCCTACTACACAGCCAGCACTGTCAGTGCTCCCAGCACACGGCCAGCACTGTCAGTGATCCCACCACACAGCCAGCGCTCTCAGTGCTCCCTTCAACACAGCCAGCACTGCCAGTGCTCCCACCACACAGCCAGCACTGTCAGTGCTCCCACAACACAGCCAGCTCTGTCAGTGCTCCCCCACACTGCCAGCACTGTCAGTTCTCCCCACACAGCCAGCACTGTCAGTGCTCCCAACAAACAGCCAGCACTGTCAGTGCTCCCTACACACAGCCAGCACTGTCAGTGCTCCCACCACACAGCCAGCACTGTCAGTGCTCTCAACACACAGCCAGCACTGTCAGTGCTCCCTCACACAGCCAGCACTGTCAGTGCTCCCACCACACAGCCAGCACTGTCAGTGCTCCCCCACACAGCCAGCACTGTCAGTGTCCCTTGCACACAGCCAGCACTGTCAGTGCTCCCAACACAGAGCCAGCACTGTCAGTGCTCCCACCACACAGCCAGCACTGTCAGTGCTCCCACCACACAGCCAGCACGCTCAGTGCTCCCTTCCACACAGCCAGCACTGCCAGTGCTTCCACCACACAGCCAGCACTGTCAGTGCTCCCACAACACAGCCAGCTCTTTCAGTGCTCCCGCCACACTGCCAGCACTGTCAGTGCTCCCCACGCAGCCAGCACTGTCAGTGCTCCCAACACACAGCCAGCACTGTCAGTGCTCCCTCACACAGCCCGCACTGTCAGTGCTCCCACCACACAGCCAGCACTGTCAGTGCTCCCCCACACAGCCAGCACTGTCAGTGCCCCCTGCACACAGCCAGCACTGTTAGTGCTCCCAACACACAGCCAGCACTGTCAGTGCTCCCCCACACAGTCAGCACTGTCAGTGCCCCCTGCACACAGCCAGCACTGTCAGTGCTCCCAACACACAGCCAGCACTGTCAGTGCTCCCACCACACAGCCAGCACTGTCAGTGCTCCCACCACACAGCCAGCACTGTCAGTTCTTCCACACAAAGCCAACACTGTCAGCAGCGGCTGGAGTTGATGATTGGCTGAGAGTCTGCCAGTCAGAAACTGGAGCTGCTGATTTTCTGAGAGGCTGTTAATCAGCGTCTGGGGCTCCTGATTGGCTGAGAGGCTGCCAGTCGGAGACTGGAGCTGCTGATTAACTGAGAGGCTGTTAGTCAGCGGCTGGAGCTCCTGATTGGCTGAGAGTCTGCCAGTCGGGGGCTGGAGCTGCTGATTGGCTGGAGTTGATGATTGGCTGAGAGTCTGCCAGTCAGAAACTGGAGCTGCTGATTTGCTGAGAGGCTGTTAATCAGCGTCTGGGGCTCCTGATTGGCTGAGAGGCTGCCAGTCGGAGACTGGAGCTGCTGATTGACTGAGAGGCTGTGAGTCAGCGGCAAGAGCTCCTGATTGGCTGAGAGGCTGTCAACCTAGACTGAGTCAACCTGCCAGT
Source organism: Scyliorhinus torazame (assembly GCF_047496885.1). Lineage (NCBI taxonomy): Eukaryota > Metazoa > Chordata > Chondrichthyes > Carcharhiniformes > Scyliorhinidae > Scyliorhinus > Scyliorhinus torazame. The sequence continues at coordinate 112,117,693 of NC_092726.1, read as the reverse complement.
GCTCCCGCCACACAGCCAGCACTGGCAGTGCTCCTCCCACTCAGCTAGCACTGTCAGTGCTCCCTTCCACACAGCCAGCACTGCCAGTGCTCTCACCACACAGCCAGCACTGTCAGTGCTCCCACCACACAGCCAGCACTGTCAGTGCTCCCACCACACAGCGAGCACTGTCAGTGCTCCCCCCACACAGCCAGCACTGTCAGTGGTCCCTACACACAGCCAGCACTGTCAGTTCTCCCCACACAGCCAGCACTGTCAGTGCTCCCGTCACACAGCCAGCACTGACAGTGCTCCCTCCACTCAGCCAGCACTGTCAGTGCTCCTACTACACAGCCAGCACTGTCAGTGCTCCCAGCACACGGCCAGCACTGTCAGTGATCCCACCACACAGCCAGCGCTCTCAGTGCTCCCTTCAACACAGCCAGCACTGCCAGTGCTCCCACCACACAGCCAGCACTGTCAGTGCTCCCACAACACAGCCAGCTCTGTCAGTGCTCCCCCCACACTGCCAGCACTGTCAGTTCTCCCCACACAGCCAGCACTGTCAGTGCTCCCAACACACAGCCAGCACTGTCAGTGCTCCCTACACACAGCCAGCACTGTCAGTGCTCCCACCACACAGCCAGCACTGTCAGTGCTCTCAACACACAGCCAGCACTGTCAGTGCTCCCTCACACAGCCAGCACTGTCAGTGCTCCCACCACACAGCCAGCACTGTCAGTGCTCCACCACACAGCCAGCACTGTCAGTGTCCCTTGCACGCAGCCAGCTCTGTCAGTGCTCCCAACACAGAGCCAGCACTGTCAGTGCTCCCACCACACAGCCAGCACTGTCAGTGCTCCCACCACACAGCCAGCACGCTCAGTGCTCCCTTCCACACAGCCAGCACTGCCAGTGCTTCCACCACACAGCCAGCACTGTCAGTGCTCCCACAACACAGCCAGCTCTTTCAGTGCTCCCGCCACACTGCCAGCACTGTCAGTGCTCCCCACACAGCCAGCACTGTCAGTGCTCCCAACACACAGCCAGCACTGTCAGTGCTCCCTCACACAGCCAGCACTGTCAGTGCTCCCACCACACAGCCAGCACTGTCAGTGCTCCCCCACACAGCCAGCACTGTCAGTGCCCCCTGCACACAGCCAGCACTGTTAGTGCTCCCAACACACAGCCAGCACTGTCAGTGCTCCCCCACACAGTCAGCACTGTCAGTGCCCCCTGCACACAGCCAGCACTGTCAGTGCTCCCAACACACAGCCAGCACTGTCAGTGCTCCCACCACACAGCCAGCACTGTCAGTGCTCCCACCACACAGCCAGCACTGTCAGTTCTTCCACACAAAGCCAACACTGTCAGCAGCGGCTGGAGTTGATGATTGGCTGAGAGTCTGCCAGTCAGAAACTGGAGCTGCTGATTTGCTGAGAGGCTGTTAATCAGCGTCTGGGGCTCCTGATTGGCTGAGAGGCTGCCAATCGGAGACTGGAGCTGCTGATTAACTGAGAGGCTGTTAGTCAGCGGCTGGAGCTCCTGATTGGCTGAGAGTCTGCCAGTCGGGGGCTGGAGCTGCTGATTGGCTGGAGTTGATGATTGGCTGAGAGTCTGCCAGTCAGAAACTGGAGCTGCTGATTTGCTGAGTGGCTGTTAATCAGCGTCTGGGGCTCCTGATTGGCTGAGAGGCTGCCAGTCGGAGACTGGAGCTGCTGATTGACTGAGAGGCTGTGAGTCAGCGGCAAGAGCTCCTGATTGGCTGAGAGGCTGTCAACCTAGACTGAGTCAACCTGCCAGTGCTCCCGCCACACAGCCAGCACTGGCAGTGCTCCTCCCACTCAGCAACACTGTCAGTGCTCCCTTCCACACCGCCAGCACTGCCAGTGCTCTCACCACACAGCCAGCACTGTCAGTGCTCCCACCACACAGCCAGCACTGTCAGTGCTCCCACCACACAGCGAGCACTGTCAGTGTTCCCACTACACAGCCAGCACTGTCAGAGCTCCCGCCACACAGCCAGCACTGTCAGTGCTCCCACCACACGGCCAGCATTGTCAGTGCTCCCACCACACAGCCAGCACTCTCAGTTCTCCCACCACACAGCCAGCACTGTCAGCAGCTGCTTGAGCTGATGATTGGCTTAGAGGCTGTCAGTCAGAGACTGGAGCTCAGGATTTTCTGAGAGGCTGCCAGTCGGGGACTGGAGCTGCTGATTGGCTGAAAGGCTGTCAGTCAGTTTTATTTTCTCATTAATTTAATAATTGATGTAACCGGATATTTCACCGCCATCTTGATCTGCTCCCTGAACCTGGACTGAGTCACCACATAAATAAATGTGTTTGTGCAGCAATTTAAATCCTGCAGCATAAATCCGACTTGTTGTAAATTATATTGAGGAATAGTGATGTAATGTAATCCACTCAAATCCAAATAGAAAAATTTAATAACAGACACGGTCCAGAGGAGGATGAAAGTTCCGGAGATGCTGAAGAGTAAAATCATTGACTTCCTTCTGCTCTTCACCTCTGGGTCGGTGCGATTGTCTCCCTGACTCTGAGCCCTCAGTGCCTTCCGGACCCGACTGCTGAGTAAAATGTGTCTGACTGTCAGAGCGTTGGTCAACAGGATTGAGAAGAACGGCATCAATGGGGTTAAAACCTGAGAAAACCAGTTATATCCACCCCATCCCGGGTCAGTGTAATAGCTGCTCTTTGTGACGCAGCTCCACTGGACAATGTCGATTATCTCCCAAGGTTCATATGTAAAGTACTGGGGGATGTTTTTCACACAGAGCAGGAGGCCGCTTGTGAACAGAACCACAGCCGCAGTTTTCCCGGTGCAATATTTAGTTTTCAGTTTCTGGCAGCAAATGGCCACAAATCGATCAAAGGAGAAAGTGAGGGTGAACCAGACAGAACAGTCCCTGGCTGCAGAGATCAGGGCACCCTTACCACTACACACAGGGGTGAGGGACAGGAAATTCCAGGGTAAATAATAACCATTGATTCTGTTCAGTATGGGTTTAGTGATAATAAACAGCAGATCCGCCGTTGCCATGGCCACCAGGTAGCGAGTGGTGCAGGTAGAGAGGCCACACTTCCCCCGACACAGAATCACAATTCCCAGTAGATTAACTGTCAGAGAGAGAAAGGAGAGACGCGGGAAATTACGTAATGATTCTCCCTGTCTGAACCAGGACATAATTTCAGCATCAATATAATGGACAGTGAGTGGGTGGGGTTGTTGGGAGAGGAATGGGCACAGAGATTAACATTGCAGAGAGGGAAGTAGGAAATGTAACTCCAGTGTTAAAGGTGGGGAATGGGGGGAAAGTGTGAATTGCAGCCCTGTCAGTTTGATGGCAGTGGTAGGAAAATGTTTATAATTCAGAGACCTTTGGGAGAGGTTACATTTCTCATTTAGTCTGATTTATAGGATTCACTCAGGTCGGCCAGGTTTCCCAAACCGGATACAAACATACCAGAGATTGTCATCCCAGCTCAATTACTGGACCACACCCCGGAATGGACCGTTCCCTGGACTGGATTTCTGATGGGGAATTTAGCATGGTCAATCCACCTAACCTGGACTGTGGGAGGTAACCGGAGCACCCGGAGGAAACCCACACAGACAGGGAGAAAAAGTGCAGTCTCCACACAGACAGTCACCCAAGGTGGGAATTGATCCGGGGACCCTGCTGCTGTGTGGCAGCAGTGCAAACCACTGTGTCACTGTGACACCAATGTCTTTGGGAAGGGGCAGAACAGGGTAAAGCGGATGGAATCAAGATGGGAAGAAATGATCTTGGTGGGGCTGGAACAGGCCGAAATAATGGGTGCACTGGGACTTCCCTGTTTGTGGATTTTGGGAAGGAGGTAGACGCGGGAGGTTGATGCAGGATGTGTGGGGTTGCGGGACTATGATGACCGAGGCTGTGGACAGAGATATCCAGAGTCAATGAGGTCAGTGAAAGTCCTGGAAACAATATCATGATGTTTGGTGGTGTGCTGCTGGTCCAGGGGGAGGTACCAGGATGGGCCTGAGAGCTGACGGGCAGCCTCTGTGAGGAAGAGGTCAGGACACCAGACAATAATGGCACCACCCTTGTGAGCAGCTTAGATCACCAGGCCAGGGTTGGATATTAGAGAGAGGATTGGAGCAAGTTTAGAGTGAGTCAGGATAGAGTTGGTGAGAGGCACAGGGAAATTGAGACGGTCGATGTCGCACTGACAGATCTCAATGAGAAGATCAAGAGCTGACAGGAGGCCAGAGGTTGGGGTCCAGGTAGAGGGAGATTACTGGAGGCGGATGGATTTCAACAACACATTTTTACAAAATAGACAGTGAGAAACAGCAGAGACAATATTATCTATTCACTGATCATCATCAGAATAATTACCAAAGAATTGAAAAGCAGAAATCGGTCTCTGTTATTCTTGAATTTAGAACAGAATATAATCAAATCTTCCAGTCACAATGTCAACAGTTGGAAAAAATGAATTAGAAGCATGAGTTAAAAGAAATCCAGTAACACAGAGTATACTAAATAGTCGGCACATATTCCAAAGTCAACATTATTCCTGACACATTTCATCCAATTATTTCAATAACTACCAGAAATAATAGATCTGAGTAGTATGATAGATGTTAAACAATTTCATTTTCTAAAGGCCGTCAGTAAGATCCGACATAACAGACTGATGGATAATCTCAGAGCCAGTGGAGTTAGGGGACACAGCAGCAGAATGGACACATGCTGGCGACACACACAGAAAACAGGGAGAGGAGTTAAAGGGATTTAGGCTGGTTGGTGGAAGGTGGGAAGTGGTGTTCCACAAGGATCAGCACTGGGATCACTCTCCTTCACCATTCCCATCAACAGTATGGGATCGGGAAGCAGAATGATAATTACACAATTTACAGACAAAATCAAATTGAGAGTGATAGTGAATACAGAGGAAGAATACAACTAATTACAGGCACACGTCATCATTAATTCTGAATTTGCAAAGTGGGTATTTCAATGGGACATTAATGTTCCGACAGATCAGTGTCCGCTGCTGTATTTTGATCAGAACAATAAATCCCCCAATCACTCCTTGGAAAACAAGTGTGTGAATGGACTGGAGGGGTTTCTGGGTTCAGGTGAATAGATTCACAAATCGTGTGAAACAGAAACACAGTTTTAAAACACCCAGAAAAATTGATAAAAATTGTGACTGAGGGAGTGGGAGAGGGAAATATTGTGAGGGAAATTGTGAGGGGGAAAGAGTGTGACAGAAAGTGTGAGAGAGGGAAAGAGTGTGAGAGAAAGTGTCAGTGAGGGAGTTGTGTGAGAGCGAAGGAGGCATGGACGGCGAGAGATATAGGGATGGAGCGAGTGTGAGAAAGGGACAGAGTGTGAGAGAAAGTGTCTAAATGAGGAATGAGCGAGGAAGGGAGGGAGGCATGGACGGAGGCATGGAGGGAGGGAGAGAGAGGGAGGGAGTTTGAGTCAGGGAGAGAGTGTGAGAGAGTGTGAGAGAGGGAGGGAGTGTGAGAGATGGAGGGTGTTTGAGACAGGGAGAGTGTGTGAGAGAGGGAGAGAGAGGGAGAGAGTGTGAGAGATGAAGGGAGTGTGAGAGAGGGAGAGTGTGAGAGATGGAGGGAGTGTGAGTGAGGGAGTGTGAGAAAGGGACAGTGCGTGAGAAAGGGAGAGAGTGTGAGAGAGGGAGAGCGTGTGAGAGATGGAGGGAGTGTGAGAGAGGGAGAGAGTGTGAGAGAGGGAGAGGGAGTGAGAGGGGGACAGAGTGTGAGTGAGGGAGTGTGAGAAAGGGACAGTGCGTGAGAAAGGAAGTGTGTGTTAGACAAAGAGAGCGTGTGAAAGAGGGAGAGAGTGGGAGAGAGGGAGAGAGCTGGAGAGATGGAGGGAGTGTGAGTGAGGAAGTGTGAGAAAGGGACAGTGCGTGAGAAAGAGAGTGTGTGTTAGACAAAGAGAGAGTGGGAGAGAGGGAGAGAGTGGGAGAGAGGGAGGTGAGTGAGGCAGAGAATGTGTTAGAGGGAGAGAGTGTGAGAGGGGAGAGTGTGAGAGAGATTAGAGTGCAAGAGATGGAGGGGATGTGAGAGAGGGAGACACTGCAAGAGAGAGAGAGAGTGCGAAAATGGGTGAGAGAGGTAGTGCGAGAGCGTGTTAGAGGGTGAGAGAGGGAGGAAGTGTGAGAGAGGGAGAGAGTGCGAGAGAGGGGGTATGAGAGAGGGAGAGAGTGTGAGAGAGGGTTTGAGTGCGAGAGCGGGAGGGAGTGTGAGAGGGGGAGAGTGTGAGGGAGGGAGGGAGAGGGAGAGTGTGAGAGAGGGAGGGAGGCATGGAGGGAGAGAGAGAGAGGGAGGCGGAGAGCGTGAGAGAGAGACAGAATGTGAGAGAGGGATAAGTGAGAGACACGGGAAAATGTGTTCGAGAGAGTGGGAGTGAGTATCAATGAAGAACAAAGTATGAGAGAGGCAGGAATTGGAGAGAGGGAGTGTGAGAGATGGAGGGAGTTTGAGTGAGGGAGAGAGTGTGAGAGAGAAAGAGTGAGTGAGGGAGGGTGTGTGAGAGATGGAGGGTGTTTGAGACAGGGAGAGAGTGTGAGAGAGGGAGAGAGTGTGAGAGCTGGTGGGAGTGTGAGAGAGGGAGAGAGTGTGAGAGATGGAGGGAGTGTGAGTGAGGATGTGTGAGAAAGGGACAGTACGTTAGAAAGGGAGTGTGTGTTAGACAAAGAGAGCGTGCGAGAGTGTGAGAGAGTGTGAGAGAGTGAGACACTGTGAGAGACGTAGGGAGTGTGAGAGAGGGAGAGTGTGAGACAGGGAGAGAGTGGGAGAGAGAGAGAGCGGGAGAGATGGAGGGAGTGTGAGTGAGGAAGTGTGAGAAAGGGACAGTGCGTGAGAAAGGGAGAGAGTGTGAGAGAGGGAGAGTGGGTGAGAGAGGGAGAGAATGTGAGAGATGGAGGGAGTGTGAGTGAGGAAGTGTGAGAAAGGGACAGCACGTGAGAAAGGGAGTGTGTGTTAGAGAAAGAGAGCGTGCGAGAGAGCGAGAGAGTGTGAGAGAGTGAGACACTGTGAGAGAGGGCGGGAGTGTGAGAGAGGAAGAGAGTGTGAGACAGGGAGAGAGTGGGAGAGTGGGAGAGAGGGAGAGTGGGTGAGAGAGGGAGAGAGTGTGAGAGATGGAGGGACTGTGAGTGAGGAAGTGTGAGAAAGGGACAGGACGTGAGAAAGGGAGAGTGTGTTAGACAAAGAGAGCGTGCGAGAGAGTGAGAGAGTGTGAGAGAGTGAGACACTGTGAGAGAGGGAGGGAATGTGAGAGAGGGAGAGAGTGTGAGACAGGGAGAGAGTGGGAGAGAGGGAGAGAGCGGGCGAGATGGAGGAAGTGTGAGTGAGGAAGTGTGAGAAAGGGACAGTGCGTGAGAAAGGGAGTGTGTGTTAGACAAAGAGAGAGTGGGAGAGAGGGAGATAGTGGGAGAGAGTGAGAGAGTGGGAGAGAGGGTGGTGAGTGAGGTAGATAATGTGTTAGAGGGAGAGAGTGTGAGAGGGGAGAGTGTGAGAGAGTGTGAGAGTGCAAGAGAGAGAGAGTACGAAAATGGGTGAGTGAGGGAGTGCGAGAGGGTGTTAGAGAGCGAGAGAGGGAGGAAGTGTGAGAGAGGGAGAGAGTGCGAGAGAGGGGGTGTGGGCGGGGGAGAGAGTGTGAGAGAGGGATTGAGTGCGAGCGAGGAAGGGAGTGTGAGAGAGGGAGAGTGTGAGGGAGGGAGGGAGAGGGAGAGTGTGAGAGAGGGAGAGTGTGAGAGATGGGGTGTGAGAGAGGGAGAGAGTGTGAGAGAGGATTTGAGTGCGAGAGAGGGAGTGAGTGTGAGAGAGGGAGAGTGTGAGGGAGGGAGGGAGAGTGAGAGTGTGAGAGAGGGAGAGTGTGAGAGATGGGGTGTGAGAGAGGTTACAATCACCTCTGGCCAGCTCCTCCCTCATGTCTTTGTAGTTACCCCTATTTAATTGTAATACTGTTACATCTGACTCCAGATTTTCCCTCTCAAACTGCAGGGTAAGTTATATCATATTGTGGTCACTGCTCCCTTCGGGTTCCTTCACCTTATGTTCACTAATCAAGTCTGCTTCATTACACATCACCAAATCCAGAATTGCCTGTTCCCCAGTCGGCTCTGTCACAAGCTGCTCCAAAGAAAATCTCTTAGACTTTCCTCATATTCCATTTCTTGAGATCCACGACCAACCTGATTATCCCAGTCCACCAACATATTGAAGTCCCCATGATTATTGTAATGTTGCCTTTTTTACATGCCTTTTCTATCTCCTGATTTATTTACTGCTCGGGGTCCTGCAAATAACTCCCATCAGGGTCGTTTTATCTACACTATTTCTCAACTCTGTCCACAGAGAGTCTATGCCTTCTGATCCTATATCGCTCCTCGCTATCGATTTAACTTAATCCCATACGAACAATGGAGCCCCGCCCCCTTTGCCCATCTGCTTGTCCTTTCGATAGAACACTTGCATATTTTGACCCCAGCCCTGATCACGTCTCTGTGATTCCCACCAAATCGTACCATACAATATCAATGTGCGCAACATGCAAATTTACCTTGTTCCGTATACATAGAACATAGAACATTACAGCGCAGTGCAGGCCCTTCGGCCCTCGATGTTGCGCCGACCTGTGGAACCAATCTAAAGCCCATCTACACTATTCCCTTCTTGACCATATGTCTATCCAATGACCATTCGAATGTCCTTAGTGTTGGCGAGTCCACTATACTGCGCACATTTAGGTCCACCACCCTCAATCCTGCACTGAGCACCTCCCTTCTCACACTTGTCACCTTTTTTGCTCTGCCTGAGGGTGATGTTGTTCAGGTATTTGTGTTCTCCATTTCCCCTTCAGTTATTACACCTTCTGAGCTACCGCTCTGTTTCCCACCCCCTTTCATATTAGTTTCAATTCTCCCGGGTGACACTAACAAACCTCCCAGCGAGGATAGTGATGCCCCTCCAGTTTAGAAGCTACCCGCCCTTCTTGCCCAGGTCCCACCTATCCCGGAAATAGCTCAATGATCCAAAAATCTGAAATCCTCCCTCCTACACCACCAGTTTAGCCACGTGTTTAGCTGGACTATCCTCTTATTTCTAGCCTCACTGTCACGTTGCACAGGGAGTAATCGTGTGACTAATCCTCAGACCAACCGGAGGAAACACACGCAGACACGGGGAGAACGTGCAGACTTCGCACAGACAGTGACCCAAGCCGGGAATCGAACCTGGGACCCTGGTGCTGTGAAGCAACAGGCTTCACGCCTCTGTGCTGCTGTGCCGGCCTTCACATCAGGAATCCTGAAGAATTGGGAGAGTGTCAGTATCACGGAGAGCTATGGATCTGCTGTGTAATACTGAGAATTAAATCAGCAAGGCCATGGCAGGGTTTGATTCTCCTACAATCCGCCAGCTCCAATCTTAACCATCACATTAGACCCCGGCATTGCTCAGTCCATTAAACCTGGGAAACAGAGTCTAATTGATGAATAATGAATGGAAACAATGGTTGATCACTCTCTTATTGTGAAACAGTCAGTATTTTCCCGAGGATATATACTGGAGGATACAGAAGGGAACCAAAAGGACCAGTCTCCCCAACAACACCAGCGGGAGTTTGTAGTTATCCAGTTCCAGCGGTCAGATAGCCTCAATAATTTTAATAAATATGTGACACAATATATAATTGTTTGTGAGCCCATTACTTCCCGGATTCCATTATTTAAATGGCTGGGCCGTCTTCAGTAGACACATGCAGAGAGATCACAATGGATTCCACCACATAGCAGCGATATGTCTAGTAACTAATGGAATTAAAACCTGAAAGATAATTCCTGATATTCATAGAAATTTCCAAATGCATATTATTGTGAAAAGTATAAAGACTTCTAGGTATATTCAGTAATCATTGGACTGAAATAATCATGTTCCTGGCATGATGATTCTATAGAAAGATAATCACAGTTTAGTTAATTGTGAGCAGAAATGTGCATGTTCAATTTATTGTGTTATTATAGGAAGATCAGGAATTACTGACTCTATTTGAAAGAACAATCGTATTATGATTATTGTCTGAACAATATTCGTTTATGACTCTGATTACTGGAATACTCAATCCTTCAACAATCACTTTCAAAGTTTCAATTAAATGTTTTTCGATATTTACTGTGTTCAATGGACTGAAAACGAATGTGATGCTTTCTATCAATGTTGTGCAAACATGATGGTGTAATATATGTCATTCTGCCTTCCATCATTGGATTTCAGAGATCATAGAATTTACAGTGCAGAAGGAGGCCATTCGGCCCACCGAGTCTGCACCGGCTCTTGGAAAGAGCACCCTACCCAAGCCCACACCTCCACCCTATCCCCATAATCCAATAACCCCATCTCAGTGAAGAGCAATTTAGCGTGGCCAATCCACATTACCTGCACATCTTTGGACTGTGGGAGGCAATCCGAGCGCCCGGAGGAAACCCACGCAGACACGGGGAGAACGTGCAGACTCTGCACAGACAGTGACCCAAGCGGGAATCGAACCTGGGACCCTGGCGCTGTGACGTCATAGTGGCACCACTATGCTACCGTGCTGCCCGATTTGCTCAGTTTTCTTTGGGAGAAACAGGCAGAGAGAATTCTCACACTATTCAGTCCTGGCACAACTATGATTAATGAAATTAAATCCTGAGATATAATTGCTGGTATCATAGACATGGGAAATATTTGCCAATACATATTATTGTGGGAAGTTAAAAGATTTATTCATACCGTTAGTGATCAATGGGTTACTCAGTATCTTGCCATGATAATTCACTTGTAAAATGATCATCGGTTTAATGTCCTGTACCCGGTTCTCCGTCCCGCCAGCCCCGTTATCCGGCGCGGCGCAGCCACCGCCACAGCGGGATTCTCCGTTCCCGCAGCTGGTCAATGAGGTTACCCATTGTGCCCACCCCACGCCATCGAGAAACCCGCCGACATGGGTGCGCTGGCGGCGGAATTGGAGGATGCTGCCGAGGGAGAATCCCATAGATTGAGATTGTGAGCTGAACAAATGCATTTTTAATTCATGGTATTATTGTTGTGTGGTCAGGAATTACAGATTCTATTCCACTGAATAGCAATCTCAATTTGATTATTGTCTGAACAATAATTAGAAACCGCCTGTGATTATTGCAATGAACAACCCTTTGTCAATCACAGTGAAAGATGCAATGAAATGTTTTTCGATATTTGCTGTGTTTAATGGACTGAAAGCTAATTTGGTATTTTCTCACAATGTTGCACAAATAATAATTAGTTGTGAAATGTTTGTTGGACTTTAACATAATATGCTGTTCACTGATTTAATTCAACCTCGCAATGAATGAATGAGATAATTGTTTATTGGACCAAACAATTAATTCAAGTTCACTCTGATTATTGGGATGAACGATGTTAACAGGTGATTAATCTTCACAGAAAAAAATTAAATAATTCAAGTAAAAAGCACCAGACCAGTACGAACTTCACCAGTTTAAAGACATTTAATGTTGGGACTCTGGCAATCATTGGTTAAAATATCTGAGCCATTTTAACAGATAGTTCTTCCATATTCGCTTTGATTATTGGGTGTAATGATTAAAAGTTAGTTACTTTAACTCTTGGACTGATGTCTGCGTGGGTTTCCTCCGGGTACTCCGGTTCCCTCCCACAGTCCAAAGATGTGCGGGTTAGGTGAATTGGCCAATGATAAATTGCCCTTAATGTCCAAATTGCCCTTGGTGTTGGGTGGAGGTGTTGAGTTTGGGTATGGTGCTCTTTCCAAGAGCCGGTGCAGACTCAAAGGGTCGAATGGCCTCTTTCTGCACTGTAAATTCAATGATAATCTATGATTAATCTAGGACAAAGGTTCGGCACAACATCGTGGGCCGAAGGGCCTGTTTTGCGCTGTATTTTCTATGTCCTATGTTCTATGTTCTATGATGAATAATTTGCTCTTCACTTTTATACGGAATCCAAGCAGTAGAAAAAGTGTTGGCCCTCAGGACAATCTCAACAAAAGGACACTTGAAAAGGGAACTGTTGCAGTGACTGATGTTGTCTCCAACGCCGCAGCTCAATCACCCCTCTCTGGGGTTGGGTGATATCTGGGCTTGGGTGATCTCGACCGTTGGGTGATATCTGGCATAGGGTGATCTCTGGTGTGGGGTGATCTCTGGGGTTGGGTGATATCTGCGGTTGGGCGATATCTGTGTTTGGGTGAACTCTGGGGTTGTGTGATCTCTGGTGTTGGGTGATATCTGGTGTTGGGTGATATCTGGGGTTGGGTGATATTTGGGTTTGAGTGAACTCTGGGGTTGGGTGATCTCTGGTGTTGGGTGATATCTGGGGTTGGGGATCTCTGGGGTTTGGTGATATCTGGCATTGGGTGATATCTGGGGCTGTGATATCTGGGGTTGGGTGATCTCAGGGGTTGGGTGATCTCTGGGGTTTGTTGATCTCTGGTGTTGGGTGATCTCTGGGGTTGGGTGATCTCTGGGGTAGGGTGATCTCTGGTGTTGGGTGATCTCTGGGGTTGGCTGATATCTGGGGTTGGATGACATCTGGGGTTGGGTGATCACTGGGGTTGGGAGATATCTGGGCTTGGGTAATATCTTGGGTTGGGTGATACCTGGGTTTGGGTGATATCCGCGGTGGGGTGATCTCTGAGGTTGGGTGATATCTGGGGTTGGGTGATCTCTGGCGTTGGATGATATCTGGGGTTGGGTGACAGCTGGTTTTGGGCGATATCTGTGGTTGCGTGATCTCTGGGGTTGGTTGATATCTGGGGTTGGGTGATATCTGGGGTGCGTGACATCCGGTGCTGGGTGGTCTCTGGTGGTGGGTGATATCTGGGGATGGGTGATTTCTGGCGTTTGGTGATATATGGGGATGGGTGATCTCTGGGGTTGGGTGATCTCTGGGGTTGGGTGATATCTGGGGTTGGGTGATATCTGGGGTTGGGTTATATCTGTGGTTGGGTGATACCTGGGGTTAGGTGATATCTGGGGTTGCGTGACATCCAGTGCTGGGTGATCTCTGGTGGTGGGTGATATCTGGTGTTGGGTGATATATGGGGATGGGTGATCTCTGGGGTTGGGTGATCTCTAGGGTTGGGTGATATCGGTGGTTCGTTGATATCGGGGGTTCCGTGATATCTGGCGTTGGGTGATATCTGCGGTTGGGTGATATCTGGGGTTGGGTGATCCCTGGGGTTGGGTGATATCTGGGGTTGGGTGATATCTGGGGTTGCGTGACATCCGGTGCTGGGTGATCTCTGGTGGTGGGTGATATCTGGTGTTGGGTGATATATGGGGATGGGTGATCTCTGGTGTTGGGTGATCTCTAGGGTTGGGTGATATCGGTGGTTCGTTGATATCGGGGGTTCCGTGATATCTGGCGTTGGGTGATATCTGCGGTTGGGTGATATCTGGGGTTGGGTGATCTCTGGGGTTGGCTGATATCTGGGGTTGGATGACATCTGGTGTTGGGTGATCACTGGGGTTGGGAGATATCTGGGCTTGGATAATATCTTGGGTTGGGTGATACCTGGGTTTGGGTGATATCCGCGGTGGGGTGATCTCTGATGTTGGGTGATATCTGGGGTTGGGTGATCTCTGGCGTTGGGTGATATCTGGGGTTGGGTGACAGCTGGTTTTGGGCGATATCTGTGGTTGCGTGATCTCTGGGGCTGGGTGATATCTGGGGTTGGGTGATATCTGGGGTGCGTGACATCCGGTGCTGGGTGGTCTCTGGTGGTGGGTGATATCTGGGGATGGGTGATATCTGGCGTTTGGTGATATATGGGGATGGGTGATCTCTGGGGTTGGGTGATCTCTGTGGTTGGGTGATATCTGGGGTTGGGTGATATCTGGGGTTGGGTTATATCTGTGGTTGGGTGATACCTGGGGTTAGGTGATATCTGGGGTTGCGTGACATCCGGTGCTGGGTGAACTCTGGTGGTGGGTGATATCTGGTGTTGGGCGATATATGGGGATGGGTGATCTCTGGGGATGGGTGATCTCTAGGGTTGGTTGATATCGGTGGTTCGTTGATATCGGGGGTTCCGTGATATCTGGCGTTGGGTGATATCTGCGGTTGGGTGATATCTGAGGTTGGGTGATCTCTGGGGTTGGGTGATATCTGGGGTTGGGTGATATCTGGGGTTGCGTGACATCCGGTGCTGGGTGATCTCTGGTGGTGGGTGATATCTGGGGATGGTTGATATCTGGTGTTGGGTGATATATGGGGATGGGTGATCTCTGGGGCTCGGTGATCTCTGGGGTTGGGTGATACCTGGGGTTGGGTGATATCTGGGGTTGGGTGATATCTGAGGTTGGGTGATACCTGGGGTTGGATGATATCTGGGGTTGGGTTATACCTAGGGTTGTGTGATATCGGGGGTTCGGTGATATCGGGGGTTCTGTGATATCTGGAGTTGGGTGATATCTGCGGTTGGGTGATATCTGGGGTTGGGTGATATCTGGGATTGGGTGATCTCTGGGGTTGGGTGATATCTGGGGTTGGGTGATATCTGGGGTTGGGGGATATCTGGGGTAGCGTGACATCCGGTGCTGGGTGGTCTCTGGTGTTGGGTGATATCTGGGGTTGGGTGATATCTGGGGTTGGGTGATATCTGGGGTTGGGTGATATCTGGGTTTGGGTGATACCTGGGGTTAGGTGATATCTGGGGTTGGGTTATATCTAGGGTTGGGTGATATCGGGGGTTCGGTGATATCGGTGGTTCCGTGATATCTGGTTGGGTGATATCTGCGGTTGGGTGATATTTGTGGTTGGGTGATATCTGCGGTTGGGTGATATTTGTGGTTGGGTGATATCTGGGGTTGGGTGATCTCTGGGGTTGGTTGATATCTGGGGTTTGGTGATATCTGGGGTTGCGTGACATCCGGTGCTGGGTGATCTCTGGTGGTAGGTGTATCTGGGGATGGGTGATACCTGGTGTTGGGTGATATATGGGGATGGGTGATCTCTGAGGTTGGGTGAGCTCTGAGGTTGGGTGATATCTGGGGTTGGGTGATATCTGGGGTTGGGTGATATCTGGGGTTGGGTGATATCTAGTGTTGGGTGATATCGTGGGTTCGGTGATATCGGGGGTTCCGTGATATCTGGAGTTGGGTGATATCTGGGGTTGGGTGATCTATGAGGTTGGGTGATATCTGGGGTTGGGTGATATCTGGGGCTGCGTGACAGTGTGAGAGAAAGTGTCTAAATGAGGAATGATCGAGGAAGGGAGGGAGGCATGGAGGGAGAGAGACAGAGGGAGGGGTTAGGTGTGAGAGAGAGACAGAATGTGAGTGAGTGATAAGTGAGAGACAAGGGAAAATATGTTAGAGAGAGTGTGAGAGTGGGAGTGAGTATCAATGAAGAAGAAAGTATGAGAGAGGGAGGAATTGGAGAGAGGGAGTGTGAGAGATGGAGGGAGTTTGAGACAGGGAGAGAGTGTGAGACAGTAAGGGAGTGTGATAGATGGAGGGAGTTTGAGTGAGGGAGAGAGTGTGAGAGAGTGTGAGAGAGGGAGGGAGTGTGAGAGATGGAGGGGGTTTGAGACAGAGAGTGTGTGTGAGAGAGGGAGAGAGTGTGAGAGAGGGAGAGAGAGGGAGAAAGTGTGAGAGATGGAGGGAGTGTGAGTGAGGGAGTCTGAGAAAGGGACAGTGCGTGAGAAAGGGAGAGAGTGTGAGAGAGGGAGAGTGTGTGAGAGATGGAGTGAGTGTGAGTGAGGGAGTGTGAGAAAGGGACAGTGCGTGAGAAAGGGAGAGAGCGTGAGAGAGTGAGACGCTGTGAGAGAGGGAGGGAGTGTGAGAGAGGGAGAGAGTGTGAGAGAGGGAGAGAGAATGAGAGGGGGACAGAGTGTGGGAGAGGGAGTGGGAGAAAGGGACAGTGCGTGAGAAAGGAAGTGTGTGTTAGACAAAGAGAGCGTGTGAAAGAGGGAGAGAGTGGGATGGATGGAGAGAGCTGGAGAGATGGAGGGAGTGTGAGTGAGGAAGTGTGAGAAAGGGACAGTACGTGAGAAAGGGAGTGTGTGTTAGACAAAGAGAGCGTGCGAGAGAGTGAGAGAGTGTGAGAGAGTGAGACACTGTGAGAGAGGGAGGGAGTGTGAGAGAGGGAGAGTGTGAGACAGGGAGAGAGTGGGAGAGAGGGAGATAGCGGGAGAGATGGAGGGAGTGTGAGTGAGGAAGTGTGAGAAAGGGACAGTGCGTGAGAAAGGGAGTGTGTGTTAGACAAAGAGAGAGTGGGAGAGAGGGAGATAGTGGGAGAGAGTGAGAGAGTGGGAGAGAGGGTGGTGAGTGAGGTAGAGAATGTGTTAGATGGAGAGAGTGTGAGAGGGGAGAGTGTGAGAGAGGGTGATAGTGTGAGAGAGGGTTAGAGTAGGAGAGAGGGAGAGAGTGTGAGACAGGGAGAGTGTGAGAGAGTGTGAGAGTGCAAGAGATGGAGGGGATGTGAGAGAGGGAGAGACTGCAAGAGAGAGAGAGTACGAAAATGGGTGAGTGAGGGAGTGCGAGAGGGTGTTAGAGGGCGAGAGAGGGAGGAAGTGTGAGCGAGGGGGAGAGTGCGAGAGAGGGGGTGTGAGCGGGGGAGAGAGTGTGAGAGAGGGATTGAGTGCGAGCGAGGAAGGGAGTGTGAGAGAGGGAGAGTGTGAGGGAGGGAGAGGGAGAGTGTGAGAGAGGGAGAGTGTGAGAGATGGGGTGTGAGAGAGGGAGAGAGTGTGAGAGAGGATTTGAGTGCGAGAGAGGGAGTGAGTGTGAGAGAGGGAGTGAGTGTGAGGGAGGGAGGGAGAGTGAGAGTGTGAGAGAGGGAGAGTGTGAGAGATGGGGTGTGAGAGAGGTTTAGATTGCGAGAGAGGAAGGGAGTGTGAGAGAGATAGTGAGAGAGAGTGAGAAAGTGTGGGAGAGGGAGAGAGAGGGAGAGAGTGTGATAGATTGTATGGGTTGGAAGGAATTTGAGAGAGGGATAGTGTGAGAGAGTGTGAGAGAGTGTGAAGAGGGAGAGAGTGTGGGAGGGGGAGAGAACGCAAGGGAGCGATAGAGTGTGAGGGAGTGTACTTGGAGATATGGGGAACTGGGTGTCATGTGGAAAACACAATCCCGATTAATACATTTGCTGAGGCAACAAACTTGTTCCTAAATTATAAACTCAGATCCTGGATAAAGTAAATCCCCTTCATGCAGTATTCCACCATTTAAGTTGTGAATAACTGACAGAGTGTGACAGGTCAGTTATTGTGCAGAGCTGGAATAGAACTTGTCTTTCCCCAGTGAGAGGCCAGAAAGCGAACACGTGGCACAGCCGCTTTTCAAAATAATTGTAAAGCAACCTGAAAAAAGATAGACCTCCCTCTAATTATTAAATGTGCGTCTGCTTTTATTGGGAGCAACACAGATGTTTTCAATATTAACAGCACAGGCAGCGCCCAGGGTGAGGCAGATTGGAACTTACAATGAAGTTGATGCTGTGACGTAAGCAGTGAGCTAAAGCGGACGCTGAGTTCACACATGGACACAGTGAATAGAAAGGATTACAGTGAGAATACTCGCGGTGATGGGGAACTTGGAGGGAACATGGAGGTGTTGGTCCCATCATCTTACAGCCAGACCACATCCAAAGCCTTAAAAGTGCGTGAAGTCCCGAAGGAGGACATTCATTCCTGGGGCTGGTTTAGCACACTGGGATAAATCGCTGGCTTTGAAAGCAGTCCAAGGCAGGCCAGCAGGACAGTTCAATTCCCGTACCAGCCTCCCCGAACAGGCGCCGCAATGTGGCGACTAGGGGCTTTTCACAGTAACTTCATTTGATGCCTACTTGTGACAATAAGCGATTGTCAACCATTGCATTTCATTCCGTTTGACCTCAGCGGCTCTATAGATGAGCAGATGATTAAATCCGACTGGACCGCCCTATCACAGTGACAGAGACACTATCACTGTCTGTGTCACTGTCTCTGTCTGTCTCTGTCACTGTCTGTGCCTGTGTCTCTGTCACTGTCTCTGTCTGTGTCTGTGCCTCTGTGACTGTCTCTGTCAATGTCACTGTCTCTGTCTGTGCCTGTGTCTCGGTCTGTGCCTCTGTGACTGTCTCTGTCAATGTCTCTGTCTGTGTCTGTGTCTCTGTCTCTGTCTGTGTCACTGTCTGTGTCACTGTCTCTGTCTCTGTCTGTGTCACTGTCACTGTCTCTGTCTGTGTCTGTGTCTGTGTCTCTGTCACTGTCTCTGTCTCTGTCACTGTCTCTGTCTGTGCCTGTGTCTCTGTCTCTGTCTCGGTCTGTGTCTGTGCCTCTGTGACTGTCTCTGTCACTGTCTCTGTCTGTGCCTGTGTCTCTGTCACTGTCTCTGTGTCTGTGACTCTGTGACTGTCTCTGTCAATGTCACTGTCTCTGTCACTGTCTCTGTCTGTGCCTGTGTCTCTGTCACTGTCTCTGTCTCGGTCTGTGTCTGTGCCTCTGTGACTGTCTCTGTCAATGTCACTGTCTCTGTCACTGTCTCTGTCACTGTCTCTGTCTGTGCCTGTGTCTCTGTCATTGTCTCTGTCTCGGTCTGTGTCTGTGCATCTGTGACTGTCTCTGTCAATGTCACTGTCTCTGTCACTGTCTCTGTCTCTGTCTGTGTCTCTGTCTGTGTCTGTGTCTCTGTCACTGTCTCTGTCACTGTCTCTGCCACTGTCTCTGTCTGTGTCTGTGTCTGTGTCTGTGTCTCTGTCTGTGTCTCTGTCATGGTCTCTGTCTCTGTCTGTGTCTCTGTCTGTGTCTGTGTCTCTGTCTGTGTCTCTGTCACTGTCTCTGTCACTGTCTCTGTCTGTGTCTGTGTCTCTGTCTGTGTCTCTGTCTGTGTCTCTGTCACTGTCTCTGTCACTGTCTCTGTCAGTGTCTCTGTCTGTGTCTCTGTCAATGTCACTGTCTCTGTCACTGTTTCTGTCTCTGTCTGTGTCTCTGTCTGTGTCTCTGTCACTGTCTCTTTCTGTGTCTCTGTCTGTGTCTCTGTCTGTGTCTCTGTCTCTGTCTGTGTCTCTGTCACTGTCTCTGTCACTGTCTCTGTCTGTGTCTCTGTCTCTGTCTGTGTCTCTGTCACTGTCACTGTCTCTGTCTGTGTCTCTGTCTGTGTCTCTGTCTGTGTCTGTGTCTCTGTCAATGTCACTGTCTCTGTCACTGTCTCTGTCTGTGTTTCTGTCTGTGTCTCTGTCTGTGTCTCCGTCTGTGTCTCTGTCACTGTCTCTGTCACTGTCTCTGTCTGTGTCTCTGTCTGTTTCTCTGTCAATGTCACTGTCTCTGTCACTGTCTCTGTCTCTGTCTGTGTCTCTGTCTGTGTCTCTGTCTCTGTCTGTGTCTCTGTCTCTGTCTGTGTCTCTGTCTCTGTCTGTGCCTGTGTCTCTGTCACTGTCTCTGTCTCGGTCTGTGCCTCTGTGACTGTCTCTGTCAATGTCACTGTCTCTGTCTCTGTCTCTGTCTGTGTCTCTGTCTGTGTCTCTGTCTCTGTCTCTGTCGCTGTCTCTGTCTGTGTCTCTCTCTGTGTCTCTGTCAATGTCACTGTCTCTGTCTCTGTCTGTGTCTCTGTCTGTGTCTCTGTCTCTGTCTCTGTCACTGTCTCTGTCTGTGTCTCTGTCTGTGTCTCTGTCTCTGTCTGTGTCTCTGTCTGTGTCTCTGTCACTGTCACTGTCTCTGTCTGTGTCTCTGTCTGTGTCTGTGTCTCTGTCAATGTCACTGTCTCTGTCACTGTCTCTGTCTGTGTTTCTGTCTGTGTCTCTGTCTGTGTCTCCATCTGTGTCTCTGTCACTGTCTCTGTCTGTGTCTCTGTCTGTGTCTCTGTCAATGTCACTGTCTCTGTCACTGTCTCTGTCTCTGTCTGTGTCTCTGTCTGTGTCTCTGTCTCTGTCTGTATCTCTGTCTCTGTCTGTGTCACTGTCTCTGTCTGTGCCTGTGTCTCTGTCACTGTCTCTGTCTCGGTCTGTGCCTCTGTGACTGTCTCTGTCAATGTCACTGTCTCTGTCTCTGTCTGTGTCTCTGTCTGTGTCTCTGTCTGTGTCTCTGTCTCTGTCTCTGTCACTGTCTCTGTCTGTGTCTCTCTCTGTGTCTCTGTCAATGTCACTGTCTCTGTCACTGTCTCTGTCTCTGTCTGTGTCTCTGTCTGTGTCTCTGTCATTGTCTCTGTCACTGTCTCTGTCTGTGTCTCTGTCTGTGTCACTGTCTCTGTCTGTGTCTCTGTCTGTGTCTCTGTCACTGTCTCTGTCACTGTCTCTGTCTGTGTCTCTGTCAATGTCACTGTCTCTGTCACTGTATGTGTCTCTGTCTGTGTCTGTGTCTCTGTCACTGTCTCTGTCCCTGTCTCTGTCTCTGTCTCTGTCTGTGTCTCTGTCTCTGTCTCTGTCTGTGTCGCTGTCACTGTCTCTGTCACTGTCTCTGTCACTGTCTCTGTCTGTGTCTCTGTCTGTGTCTCTCTCTGTGTCTCTGTCACTGTCTCTGTCACTGTCTCTGTCTGTGCCTGTGTCTCTGTCACTGTCTCTGTCTCGGTCTGTGTCTGTGCCTTTGTGACTGGATCTGTCAATGTCACTGTCTGTGTCTCTGTCT